>NW_006238969.1:1025360-1150827 GCF_000226075.1 Solanum tuberosum | reverse complement strand
TTAAGCTCTACGGCACGACACAAGAGTAATGAAGAAAGTAAAACTTCTATCGTCTTATAGACTCTCGCTTATAGATGTGTCGCGACTCACACCGATGAACAAGAGTCTACTAGAAGTGGCTCATGAGAAGTTGAATCCTAAGAGCATTTTCATAACCTTATGCTCTGATACCAAGTTTGTAACGACTCGAGAGCACCCCCTAGTCGTTACCGACGTATTCGACCTCTCGGAGGTCTTATACAAGCCCTCAGCATTCGTCAAAGCATTTATCATAGGAAATAGCGGAAATTTAAACTTTTTCATAATATAACACAAGACATAAAAGTCACCTCATTAAACCTTTAATACAAAAATTGGAGTACTACGTCTCAAGATAGCCATCTTAAAACATGACTACAACACAAGAGGGACACATCCCTTACAATACAAAAGAAACTACTATCTAGTACATAGAACTTAAGGAAACTCTTTAACATAAAGGTCCTTCAATCTTTAAGGACACACCCGAACATGGGAATAGTTAGCCAAGCTCATCACTTCTAGAAAAGATCCTTTAGTGACCATCACCTACACTTGGTGTAAAAAGATGAAGAAGAATGTTGTTAGTAGAAGAATGCACTAAGTATGATAACCATGCAAAACATGCTTTTAAAAGGACATTTAGTTGGAAACTATGCATCATGCATTTTTAGAGAAACTTGAAGAACATTTAGTACATAGGCACAATATAAACCACGTACAGCATCCTACACACATATACCATTCATAATAGCACATAGAGACACTTATAAAATTTTAGGCACATTCAATGCATACATTACATTACCTTCGTCTTTATCTTAACTCCTTTCCTCAAGCAACCCTTAGGGAATACTTGGTGCAATATATCACCTTAAGGTTACCAAGGGTGAACTTACATATTGCCTTCATCAATCCAACCACATATATTCATAGAGTCATAAGCATACCATAGGACATAATCTTCACATAGGAACCATCACCAAAGACAACCCCCAAGTCATACTAGTATAATGTGCAAGTAGCATCCCATAATACTACTCCCACCAAGTGTTCCTAGGAAGCCACCATAGACTAGGCACATCATATTCAACAAGTCATAACATCTTCATTTAACATTAGACATAAGACCAACATACTTCATAACATCATATAAGGACTCATTCATTTACTACATCATTAGTCATAACCCATTTAGTTCATATAATAGGTAAACCACCCTCACAACCCCTTCACAAGCTCACTTGTGCAATCTACACATGGAGTCCCATACCTCTACATATACTAAGCAAACCCATTAAGAAGTCAGAAGTGTAATTCACATGCATAATCATACTTCATGTCTTGACATAAGTAAAGTCAACCTTAACATGCTTTCATAGTAACATACATAGACCATAGTCTTCATTACATAAAGAGCCTAATCATAACCTCCCATAGAGTGCTTTCATAATGACATACATAGACCATAGTCTTCATTACATAAAGAGCCTAATCATAACCTCCCTTAGAGTCCAGTTGTGCAATGCATAAGTAGGGTCCATAGTCCTACCTACACTAAGTAACTCTTCAAGAAATCATGACTAGAGTTCATATTCTTATCTTAGTTCATTTCTTAACTTTCGGGAGACATTGCCATAACCGACATAGACCATGTGAGCTACATGGAATCCGGTGTTCTACTCCGACACTGAAAAGAGAGGGTACTACTTGCCAATTTAGGACCTACATACATAATAGCTATCTAGTGGATCCACCAAGCTAAGACTTACGGGGGCACGTAGTTATGGAACAAGGAGATTGCTACTAGAAACCTTGACTTACTAGGCGTGGAGGTTTACATCTCATGAGACAACATCTATGTTGGGAACCCGGACTTGCTAAACGTGAAGGTTCTCTTGTGGGAAGTCGAACTTGCTAAACATGAAGCCCCCACTCTCATTTTTCATGTTCACTCGGTGCTAAGCTCCAACTCCCTTTTTAAACATCTTTAAGCCTTTATTTAACATTAGTTCATAAAGTAGGCTTTAGGGACTTAATCCCTCATATCATATAGCTCAAAGGTTTCTAAGATGAGAATGACCTTTCATCATAGAACCTACATTATGTGAGAATGACCTTTCATATAATCATACCATATTCATAACATAGTCTAGTTTAGAGTACAATTGAAGAAACCTTTCAAGAGACTCACTTTCACTAGATTATCATAAACCTTATTCTTTCATTCATGTGTGTGTACATATGTGAGAAAGCCTACAAATCGGGGACAAAGTTTCCCCTTTTTGCCAAACCTCATCACTCCATTCATGAGTGAGATTTTCAAATAGACCCAATCACCAATTTCAAATTCTAACTCCATTCTCCTCACATCGGCATAAGACTTTTGCACTTTGAGCCGTTTTCAACATATCTCTAATCAGCCGAACTTTCTCAATAGCTTCATAAACCGATTCGGGGCAAATAAGAGCAATATCACCTACTTCAAACCAACCAACCGGAGACCTACATCTCCTACCATACAAAGCTTCAAAAGCATCCATATCGATGCTTGAGTGGTGAATATTATTGTAGGAAAATTCTACCGACGACAGGTGGTCATCCCAATTACCCTTGTAATGTATAACATATGCCCTCAACATGTCTTCTAAAGTTTTAATGGTACGTTCTGCCTGACCATCCTTTTGATGGTGGAAAGAGGTGCTAAGCTTCATCTTTGTACGATGCCCTTTTTGGAATAACTACAAAAAATGTGAAGTAAATTGAGTACCCGATCTGAAATGGTGGATAAAGGAACTCCATGTAACTTCACTGTCTCACTTATGTACAACTTGGGATAGTCTTCCGCAGAGTGAGATACCTAACGGGAATGAAGTGGGCTTATTTTGTCATTATATCAGCAATGACCCAAATAGAATCATGTGGCCTTCGCGTATGAGGCAAACCCACAACAAAATCCATATTCACCTCTTCCCATTTCCAAGTATGAATTGGTATATCTTGCAAAATGACCTCCGGCCTTCGGTGCTCAACCTTAACTTGTTTACAATTGGGACATTTGGCTACGAATTCTGCAATATCCTTTTTCATATCATTCCACTAATAGACTTCCCGTAGATCACGGTACATCTTGCCGGCTCCTGCATGAATGGATTATCTAGAACCATGATCCTCTTCTAAAATTTTCTTTCTCAACCCATCTTCATCCGGAACACACAAACGACCTTGGTACCTAAGTACCCCATCTCCCCATTGGGAGGAAGCCTCAACTAACTTGTGGAGTGAAAACCCTAGGTTTTGGAGATTTTTCTACTTTGAAATTGAGAGTTTGAGGACTTCATGGATGAAAGCTAACCATGAATCAAAGACTACCATACCTTAGATGAAGATTCCTCACAAATTTTGGTAGAAAAGATGAGTTATTGAGCCCTAGACTTCAACTTCTTCTTCTTATTCATTAATGGAGGTTTTAGTTAGAGAAATATTGGAGAGGTTTTGATTTGATTTGGGGATTTATGAATTATGTTATTAGATGGGTTATTTTTGGTGGGAAGATACTTGTATACGTCTTTAAAATAAGCATAAAACTACACCACATAACCATTTAATAAAAAGGAAATTACCAAAAAACCCCAAAGCGCCTTATTTTGATGTCGTGTCATGATGGAAATGCCAATTTAAGCTTCATTTTTGGGGATTGCCATTGTATAACTAGGCAACCCTCCTTTTGGTCTTGGATTTATATGGGTCAAGATTTGACCCATTTGTGTTTTCAGCTGCTTGATAGAGACTGAGTGAGAAGTCAAAGTCTTATTGAGAGTTGAGATGTCCTCTTTCATCTCTTTTAGCACATTGTCTGACCCTTCAACTTTACTAAGAATGTGTGAGAGCATATCTTCTGTACGGACACTTTCTAATTCCTTGGGCTTTTGACACTCATAGGGTGGGATGTACCTATCCTTATCACCCTCTCTATCCTTCCAAGTGGAATTACGATCACTTCAATCTCTGTCACGGTATCTCAATCCCTCTTCTCTATTCCAACCCGAATTTCCACCCGGCCTTGGATAGTTTGAGCGAAATCCTCCTCCTTGACTTCTAAGGAAGTTCACTTCCTCAGTGCACAATGCTTCAAAATGGGCTTCATTGGGGTTTACTCCACCAACACCCATAACATTAACACTCTTTGCACCACTACCCATGACATATTTCGCCACGATGTACAACTAGGCCATCATTTTGGCCAAGTTTGGGTCTCTCGATCATTTTCGATCTGTCCTTTTGTCATTCTAAATGTTAGAGGAGACACCTGTTCCTCACGAGTGTACCATGATCTATTAATCTTGGTCATGCAATGAAGGATTGAGATGCTACTTCATAGTGTTGTTGCATTAGACAACCAGGAACAAGTTGATCAGCAACTCTTTTGTTCACCGAATCAAGATTCCTATAGAAGTATTGCAGCAGCACGTCATTTGGAAGTCCATGAGTTGGGCATTGAAGCACCAACTTCTTAAATCTCAGCCACGGTTCATGGATTGGATCACATTTCAAGAGTTTGAAACTTTGGATGTTATCTCTGAGCGTTATCATCTTAGATGGGGGAAAATAATCTCACTTGGAACGTTGTGGTAAGCTCATCCCAAGAAGTGATGGAGTCCCTTGGTAACTCAAATAACTATTTGGTAGCTTCGACAATCAAAGAGAATGGGAACAAACTTAGATGGACTGATTATTGGGATATGTTCTTGAATGAGAACAGACCACAAACATCCACGAGGTTCCCAATATGCTCAAGGGGTCTTCGTGAGCCACCCTCCGTATAATCCTTTCAATTATAAGAGTTGAATCATTCTGCTAGTGATGTGAAAAACAGTGTTCCCTTCAGCCAGAGGTAGATGTATTGCACCAACACCACCCAATTGAATTGTCTCATTTACATCATTCATATTTCCAATATCGTCTTGGTGGATCACTTGGCTACCATTACTCTTTTTTAAACTCCGCTCTCACTCTGCTCAAAACAAACAACACAAATCAAAGTGAGTCGATTTAACTATAACACAAAAAATAAACTTTTCAACTTCAATAATAGAATTTTAAACAACACCACCCCCAGTAGCGGCACCATTTTTATTGTATGTATCAAATACACCTCATCCAATTGAGGTTTAAACAATCGTTAGTCAGTATAAAACCCAACGAAGAGTTGGGGTCGAACCCACAGGGAGTGGTATGTGACTAAAATTCAGTTATGAAGTTATAAAGTGGTCTATTCGGCTATAGGAATGGAATTTATCGAAAATACATGTAAACAAGTCTAGTGGGGTGACAAAAAATGTCAGATGGGAGATTTTGATAGTTAACTATCAACTACAACACAAGCAAAACATGAGAAATAGATATATAGAGAGGAATTCTTGGGATGTGATCGATTAATGGAAAATTTCTCTATATGGGTAATTGAAATTACTAATGAATAACTAAATTTCAGTGGGTAGGCTAGGCTATAAGTGAGATAGTTGTCTCTCGAACAACTATCACGATTCAAGTGATTTCTCTCGAACATCAACAAGCTTTGGAAATAAGAATATTCCACACCTTAATTCATCTACCCTCTCGAGCTAGATAGGTAGAATCAATATTAGGATTTACTCATTCAAGATAAACCCATATCAACCCGATATCTACAATAATCAATTGATAGCTTTGATTCTAAATCCTCTTCTTAAAGCAAACTAAGAATTCTACGTTTGAAATGCATTTGCAACTACAACTCCTATATTAAAATATAGCTATCAATTAAGCATTAAAATAAGTAAATAACAATACCTATAAGATAAATCAACACATAATAACATGATCACACCCCCAAGAATTGGGGTTTTAGCTAAACATCATAAAAAGGCAAAAACAATTACCAACTCGATTGGCAATCAGCTAGGTAAGAGTCTCCAAGTCTTTACAATGTTTTCAAAGAACCACTTTCCAATCCTCACAATTGTACAATTAGAACTCAAAACTAAAAGAAAAATCTAATTTGAAACCTTGCAAATCAAGACTATATGGAAAATCCTCTACTCTTCTTCTAAATTCTAATTTATAATTGCCTGCATTTTGGACTGAAAGTCCACTCGGCAGATTAAGTCGCACCTCACCGAATTGATCCACGATCTGCTGATTGTCCTCTTCCATCGCCGTTTTTAATTGGCCTTCAGCATCTCAGGTTCCGTACCTTTGGGCAATCCAATTTGTTGTCGCGGAACCGATCGCGATCCGCCGATTGCCCATTTTTATCCCTAACTTTGTTATTCCATAGGCTGTCATGCTGGAACTTTGAGGGAGCTACAGAGCCACTCAACGGAGTTTCGAGTGGTCTGGGCGATCGCCATGATTGCATTTTTTTCACTTCTTCACCTTTTTAGTTCCGTTTTGTTCGGTCATGTCCTTGCCTTGCTCCTTAGCCTTCATAGCTGCAAATCAACACTTTAACATCAGTTTAGAGAATAAAATATGTATTTTAGGACACTTATACTATCAAAACAAAGCCCTAAATATGCCGAAATCTCAGACTCATAACTTTGATCAGGGATCTATGGACTACACATTAGAGTGTTTGAGAAGTGTTGGGATTCTCTGTTTGAGGTATAATTCATGAATTATAGGTTGCATTACCTTATTTGTTGTTTTGTAAGATAAATTTTATGCATTTTGTTGGTTATCCATGTTTTGTGCACCTAATTATGTTTCGCTTTATAATACAAGTTGGGAGGGTTGAACTGGACCTTTTGACAGAGTCATTTTTAGAATTTTTAGTGCAGGTCCCACGACTTCCATTTTGACTCCAAATTTTTTAAAGTGAATTTAGTGTCTAAACAAAAATATTAACTTTGTGATTCTCTTTTTCACAGTGTGGCAACATTTGGCGATCATTCAGAAAAGAAAAGTTATGGATATTTAATTTAGAGCATGCATTGTTAACCTAAAGGTAGGCTACAACTTCCCTTTCCTTATTAAGCTATATTATGTGAAATCATGTTGAATTGAGTGAATTGAATGTGGGTAGCTAGTGGATCATGCTACTTTACTAAAATAATTATGTTTTAGGCTTATATCAGATTTTAAGGATTAGAAGCATACTAGTTATAATATGCATTCATCCTTAACTTGTTTGTTGTCATTGTTCAATGTTTGAGATGTTTGTCCTTAGTCTTGGCTTAGACTAGTGCTTACCATAGGCAGGCGATATTTGTAGACGTTTGGCCGTAGTTTTGCTAAAACATCCTTTAAGATAGTTTAATTCCTTGTAGATTTGTGTAGCAGACTGGACTCTATGATAATGAGCCTTTGATTAGGCAATGACTCAGCTTTGATGATCTTCTATCCATTCTACCTCTTTCTATGGCCCCATGAGATGCGTTTGACATTTCATGCTTCACTACGTGACTGGGGAGTGGAGTTGGTTGGAGCTTGAAGTATTGTTCTAACTACCTGAGAATGGAATTCATCCCAAGTTTTATCGTTATAGTTTGACATGAGATCGTTCGGTGAAACCTTATAGTCATAGATTCAAGGTATTTTAATGATGCTCTATATCCTCTACGGAGTCGATACAATTTTGATACAACCTTTTTCCCCTTTGGGGACCATCCACAGTTTGATGTACACACTTTGCACCCCTTAGCTTTGGGTGGATCTATTTTTATACTTACCTTCTCCATCTCTTGGCATGTCGTGACTTATTCTTAGTAGATTTAGTTATTATGTGTATCTTTCAGCTTATATGGGTCCATTAAGGTTTTTACTTAAACTCATGCATGGGTCTACCTTCATGGCTTATGGGGTGTAGTTAGGTTTAGTTAGATGTACTTCATTTTTTTCTATCTTAGAACACACAGGTTTATTTCTTTTAACTCTTATTTTACCATTATAGTGTCTAGATTCTATCATATCATATTGGTTTGACTTTTCTTGCTTATTCGGCTTATGGTACATATTGAGAATCTATGGTTTTGTACTCCTGCTATACTTTGTATCTGCTTCATGATGCAAGTTTAAGCACCACTTATCGGTGTTGATTACTCGATGTTGTTACAACTTGGATAAGAGGTAAGGGTAAGCCCTTTGCGTCTTGGATTTACCTATCTATTTCTATATTTTGGATAGCTAGGTTGTGGGAGGTATATATTCTATATATATCTTTTTGGTTTTCTTTCTTCTATTGTTCTATTTTTGTTGTCAAATTACTACTTCTGCTTTGTTTCTACCCGTATATCGATTAATTGTTATTCTGGGGTACAAGTTGGCTTATCTACTGGCGGGTTATACGTAGTTCCATCATGACTTGATAAATCAGGTTGTGAAAAGTAGGTATCACAGCCCTTGGTTCACCATCTCATTTTTACAATGTTAATAGCTAGTAGAGTCCTATTAATCGGTTCAAAGCTATGTGTAACTTATCTTTGGGAGGCTACATAGTGACGTTAAAAATGTTCTCTTTTGTATTGATTTCAAATTTTGTCTTGTTCGTTTCATGGAATCTCACTTGTTTTATTATATTTCAAGATAGATTATACATGTCGCATGTTAGCGATGTGTAATTGGTAAACCTCCCCAGTAGGCCAGGGCTGGAACACAAGACCAAGATGGAGAAAGGGATTTGGAGCCCAAAGAGGACACTCCAACAACTGATGTTCATGTTCAGCCGCTAGGCCGGTTCTAGCCTAGCCACAACCTAGACTAGCTATGGAATCTAATCTTCAAGTAGACATCACTCACCTCTTGACAGTACCTAAGGGGTATACAGTAGGACACATCTACAACTACAGTTACGCTAGGACTAGCCCCACAAAGCCAGTCTACAATAGAAGCATCTTAGGTCTAGGTACAACCTAGGGGTACCTGCATGTTATTAGAGTCGAAGCTACTAAAATAGAGTTATCTGATGCCTATTCATAGATAACAGCGTCAAGGAACATTTGTAACAGTCTATTTTGGAGCAGAAAAGCCATTTCCAATAAATGCTGCTAGAGGAGAGGAAAATGATCAAACTATTTTTGAGAGTTTCACCTCCGAGATTTTGTAGAGCTGTGTAAGAGCATGACAATAAGTTTACTACTTACAATGAGCAGCTATACACGTTGGGTTTGGTAGTCAAGAGGAGCCGACTTCATAGCTTATCAACTTGACAAGCCAGCCATAATGTGGTAGCATTCTTATCTTGAGACTAGACAAGCTAGGTTTCCTCCAACATCCTGGTTTGAGCTTTCTGAGGCCTTCATGTCGATGTTCATTCCCAATTGCATTAGAGATTGTTATCTTGATTGTTTCTTCAGTTTTATCAAGGCTCCAACACCATATCTTAATATGAAGTGAGTTTTCATGATTTGTCCTGCCATGCCACTATAATTCTACCTTCTGAGAATGAGATAGTTCGCTACTTCTCTAGTTGTTTGAGACTCCAAATGCAGATTGAAACCTAGGATATTGTCTCCGCGGGCCATTATTATTAACATGTTATTGACCATGTCTCTAGTATTGAACAACTTTGTTGTGTGGTCTATGGGGCAGCAAAAACAGAGCTAGGCATAAAGGAACCTATAGTGATGCCCATTCTAGGCCCAAAGACTTCTATGATAGGCTCTTATAGTAATTTGAGCATGTTCAGTCCAGCCGTCTTGTTCAAGCCTTACTACAGGCTTAAGAGGGTGATCGTTATAGTCATAATGATACCAGCTTGAGTTAAAGTAAATATGGGTCCCAGAATGGTAATTTTGGCAATGATGGTCATATATTTGTGGGTTGATTGGCAAAGAGTAATTCTGAATGTGGGGACATTAATCATTGGTTGTAAGATTTCCCTTTGCATAAGGATTATTCCCGCTCCACACGTAGCTCTATCGGTTTAACGAGAAGAATCTTCAGGCAGAGGTAAATGATAGGGTTAGGATTATTTTGGTGGTCACTAAGCTATTTGATATGGTCCCTAGGAAGGCAGGTCAAGTGATAGGACAGATGCCTAGGGTAGAGGTTGACACACTAACTTGATACAACTCTAATGAAGGTAGAGGTTGAGGAATCTATTGATGTGATCACATGCATGATTCTCTTGTGCCATTAGCCATTCTTAACTTTGTTTGATTTGGGTTCTACCTTTTCATATGTATATATATAATGCTTCTTGTTTGAGTATAAGTTTAAAATATTTGGCAATGTCTTGCATACGACCCTAGTGGGTGAGTCTTTAGGAGTGGATCAAGTATTTTGATCCTATTTGGTGGATATCAAGAGGTGTGACACCAAGACTCACCATATGTTGCTTCATATACTATACTTTGATATGATTAACATCATCGATTAGTTATCCCCCTACCACATAGTCTCATATTGCTTCTCTAAAACTGCTACCTTAGCTAAGCTTTGTATTACCCTAGTGGTGTGGCAGGGAACTTATAGTAGCACACGAGCTTGAGTTATTTCATTTATTCAGGCTCGGAGGCTAGGTAGGTTCCTTTAGTTGAGCTATTCCAATGATATTTGAGTTTCTTGATGTGACCTACCTAGCCTACCCCTGGAGAGTGATATTAATTTTCCAATTAACCTTGAGCCTACTTAACCTTAGTGCGTGATATTGATTTTTCTGTTAAACTTGAGCTGGTTACTCATCCTATTTCTATTTAACCTTATCACATGGCCCCCATAGAGCTCAAGGAGGTCAATGATAAACTTTAGGATCTCTTAGGTAAGGGATTATTTTTGCTAATGTGTCACCTTAGGGTGCTCCATCTTGTTTGTGAAAAAAAGAAGATATTACGATGTACATCTGTATTGATCACAAGCAGTTGAATAAGGTGATTGTGAACAACCGTTATAACATGCATCATATTGATGATCTATTTGAATAGTTCCAAGGTGCCGCTATGTTTTCAAAGATTGATTTGAGAACTTGTTACCATCAACTAAGGATTAGGGTAGTGGACATCCCTCAGACTACATTTAGGACTCGTTACGGCCACTATGAGATCCTTGTGATGCCTTTTGGGTTGACTGATAAACTTGTCACATTTATGGATGTGATGATGTAAGTGTTTAGGCGTCATATTAATTCATTCATCCTAGTGTTCATTGATTATATCCTTGTATAGTCATGGAGCTAAAAAGAGCGTGAGCACAATTTAAGGATTGTATTCTAGACATTTAGAGCTCGGTTTCTTTATGCAAAGTTCTCAAACTGCGAGTTTTGGCTTGTGCTTATAAAATTTATGGGATATATGATGTCAAAAGATGGCATCATTGTAGATTTTCTGATGAATGAGGAATTCATGGTTCGGCTATGCCTACTTTAGTTACTGAGATTTGGAGCATTATTAGATTAATGGGTTACTAAAATTGGTTTGTTGAGGGATTCTCTACCATAAAAACACCTTTGATTTGATTGACTCATCTCGATGTTCCTTTTGAGTGGTATGAGGAGTGTTAGTTTATATTCCAGAATCTCAAAGAGGTGCTTACCACCACTCATATATTGATTCTTCAAGTTTACCCCATGCTTCTTGAAGATTTGGACCCATTTAAAGCTTTGTTTATATAAATTTAGTGTCCTCAAATGCTTATTTTGTGCCAATAACTGATGTAAAACCCTTGATTTTCAGGAATATGAATTGAGGAATAAAGCAAGGACACTAACAAGCAAAAAGGAAAAAATAGGCAGAAAGGATAAAGAAAGACAGCTTGTTGATCGCCAAGTTCACTTTGCGAAGCGCCGAATGGCTATTTGACCGCCTAAAGTTCCAGTGTGCCCAGCATTGAAGGAAAGAACCAATCTAGCGATGGAAAGGAGCAGCTGGCGGATCACTGAGTACTTCTACGATGCAGTGCTAGATCGCCCAAAGTTATAGACATTGAGGATGTTGAATGACAAGGCAAACGGGTCATGGAAGTGACCAAAGGGCGGCTCGCCGAGTGGTTCGGGGAGCCTGACTTCCTTCGCTGAGTAACTCTTTGCAGCACATTTTTGGCAAATATAAATATAGTTTTGAACATTTACTTCAGTATCTTAGATCGTATAATTTTAATCTATTTTTGAGTTTTGAACTGGGAGACAGTTTTTTCTAGTTTTCCTAAGCTTTGAAGAAATGAAGTTTTTCACTTATGACAAATTGGAAGTAGGTCTTTCAGAATCTTCGAATTGGAGCATTGTATGGACGAATCTACTCTCACTCAGTTGATGGATAATCGATTTGGTAGTGTTTTTTACTTTTTTATGATGTCTAGCTAAAACCCCAATTCTTGGGGTGTGATTATGGGCAGATTTTGTTTATGGGTATTGCTAATTGTTAGTTTAAATGCTATTTATAATTGAGTTTAATCATTAATTATGGTTTAATTTAACAATTGTAGTTGCAAATGCAATTCTATGTTAGTGTTCTTGGCTTTCTCGAGAGAGCGGTTTTAGAACTAAAATTATTGATTGATGGTCTTTGGGTATTGGGTTGACTTGGGTTCACCTCGAGAGAGTGAATCCCAAACCGAATCCCACACATTCAGCTCGAGAGAGTGAATAGACTAGGGTGTGGGCTGGTTTTATTTTGCATGCTTGTTGATGATCTAGAGAAATCAACTTGATTCAGGGTAAATTGTTCGAGAGAAAGTTTATCTCCTCTATAGCCTAGCTTACTCACTAATATCTTGTTAATTACTAATAGTTGCAATTATCCATTCGTCTATATTAGCCTATACTCGATTACATCCCAAGAACCTGTCTCATTGTTGTTAATTTATATTGTTTGCCATTGTTTGTAGTTGATAATTAAAACCAAACCCCCCCCATTTGATATTTTTGTCACCTCTTAATTTGAATGATGTCTTTACTCGATAACTTTTATTACTATGACTGATTTGAACATGTTCATATTTCCAAATTGATTCTAAAACACGTGCCGCTCCTTCTCGAATTTTAACCAACTCATTTAGTTGTGTTTTAAACTGATTTACGATAGTTAAACAACTAGAATTTTATGAGGTGTGCTTGAAACGTATATCAAAATGGCGCCACTGCCGGGGAGTGGTGCTGTTTGAGTTTCTTTTTGTGAAGTTGAATTTTGTTCTTCTTAGTCGTAGTTGAATCTACGTACTTTAAGTTTTGGATTTTGGTGTTACTTGCTGAACAGAGGAAATAAGCATGACTTGTAGCAACGGTAACCAAGTGGACCGCCCTCCTTAAAAAATGATGAGTTTTAGGGATAACATCCTAAATTTCAAAAAATTGGATGGTGAGACAATCCATGAGTTGTGGCTGAGATTTAACACACCATTACTGCAGTGCCCAACTCATGGAATCCCAGATAAGATGCCACTGGACTGCCTATACTTGATCTAGAGAATAGAGGAGTGGCTGACCAACTTTCTCTGGGCAGTCTAATACGACAACCCTATGCAATAGTAGCCACACTCCTTGATCACATGACTAAGACCAACAAGGAGACAGAGAGGGACAAGAATTCAGCCAAACTGTTGACTCAGCTGGATCTCTTGGCCAAAAAGATTATGGAATTTGAAGTGTTGTACAAAATGAAAGATAGGTACATTCCTCCTAATGAGCATAGAAATCCCATGATTTATGAGGGTGGACAGATAGAGGAGATACTCTAACTCATTCTCCACAAAGTCGAAGAACATGACAGAGTGTTGAAAGAAATAAAAGAGAATGTATCAATGCTAAATCAGATGATTGCTTCTCATTCCATATATATTAAGCTACTGGTGACCCAAAGGGGCCATCTTTCGTCTCTTCTCAACACAAGGTGAAAAGACGGGTTGCCTAGTGATACTATGGCAGACCCCAAAAATTAAGCTTGAATGGATACTTGGGTCGTGCCATGACGTTAACTAAGGCGCTTCTAGGGAGGCAACCCATGTTTTTATTTCTTTATTTGAATTTTTGAATAACGTTTGTTGATTGTGCATGTGAAAAAAAGGAATGTGTTTTGAAGGATGCTGGTTGGCGAGCTAATAGTCCAGTCGGTGACTTGCCGAAGAGGTCAGCGAGCCCGACTTGGACTGCCGTTAGACTCAAGAAACTATGAAGATGAAGTTTGTAAAACTCGGTGGGTTCATGGACGAGTCTGCACCTCGCCGAACAGGTCGGCGAGCCTGACTTTGTCCGCCGTTTAGACCCCCAAATTAACTAGAGGTCCTGTAAAACTCAGCGAGGTAAGTAAAAAATTCGCGTGTCGTAGAGTGGTTCGGAGAGGTTGGCTAATATCGCCAAAGGGGCGTGAAGTGGATGGTTTTTAAAAGGCCAAAGGTTTAAAATTTCAAACTCTTTAACATTCCCTCACTTTTTAACTTCATACAATCACACCCACACTTTATATTTCCTATATTCTTTCTTTTTACCACTTTTTGATCATCGATCTTGTGTTCGGAGTTGGAATTCTTTGCCGCCTAGGATTACAAATCGTATTTCGGCATAAAAGGTTAGTTTTCCGAACCTCAAACTCTTATATATTAATTAAACTCAAATGCAATTGTGTGTTTCTTATTGATGTGTGCTGGGCCTTTTCTGAAATCGTAAATGTGTGCTAATTTGCCAATTATAATTTCAATATCATGCCTTGAATGCTTAAATTATTGATTCCCTGATTTTTGTGCTTCAATATTGATCGTAATCTTGTGGGTTATGCTTAATTGTTGTTGAGTCTAGTTGGGTGAAGTTTGAGTAACCCAAATTGTTCTAACTGACGTGCTTTGCCCAATGATGTAGCATTTAACATCTTTCTTAAGGGCTAAAGTCGTCAAATGGCCAATTTTGGCCAAAGTGGGGAAAGTCTAAGTACCCCGGTGGCATGGGTCTAATGGGTCTGAGCCTAATTGAGTGGGTGTATTATTTGATTTATTTTTTGGATTTTTGTGCATCGTTACCATACTTAGTGCAATTTCATACTAACCCATATTTTTTACATTTTTTTCTATACGTATAGCTTCCGGTCATTGAGGTGTACTTCTATCTTTGTGTAAATTTTGGATTGATTCTCTCCACACTTTTTGTGAGTTCTTAAGATTCGAGGATGAAAGTTGTTGAATTCTAGTTTCTTCTACTTTTCCTTTTGAGATTATGTTGTAAAGGGCGTAGACCCTTATTGATATTCGATTGTAATATATGGCTTTTAAAGATAATGTCTACACTTCAATTTTGGTTTTATTAAAAGACTTCTATACTAAAAAGTTTTAATTCCGCATCATTTCTATGACTCTATGTTTATGATTTGCTACGACCTTGTATGAGACCCCTTAGAGGTCAAGTACGCTGTGTTATGTCTAGGGGTGCCCCTGGGTCGTGACACTCTGCGACTTATCGAATGTCTTCTTTGATCGCCCTTTCTGCTCCCCTAACCCCTAAAATATACTATAACTTTCGGCGGGGTAGTCTGTGCTCACCTATTGATGTCGACGATTCGCCGAATGGTCCCTCTTATTGCCTACATGTTATTTTTCTAGGAAATTTTTGCACCATTCCTTTCGACGAGCCTGATTTGGCTCGCCAAAGTGATTTGGTGACTCACCGATCGGTTCAGCAAGTCTTTCTACAACATGATTTATGCATTTTTCTTTGATTATTTCTTACTAATTTTGGTGTATTTTTGCAGATATGGCTACACCAAAAGTAGCAGACCGACACATGACGCTCCGCAAGAGGGCAAATGAATCACTATAAATGAGGATCCAGCCGCATCCTGGGCAAAGGGAATAAAACTTCCCACCACAACTGGGAAGGGCAAAGGGAAAGAAAAGGCACCTACTCCTGCATCATTGGTGGTCAGCTCCGACAGCGAAGGAATGTACGCCACTCACCTCACCATCTCTTAGAGTGAGGTGAGCACCAAGATCCTCATGCTACCATTTCTGAACCTGAGGATGATAAGCTACTATTAGCCCGTAGAGCTGAGTTGCGTTCCAAAAAGTTTAATGATCCGTCTAGGATCAGTACACCCCAGGCCATTGCTCCTCCTCCAGTTCCAGATCAGGGTGTGGTCCCAACACCACTTGCACAGGGCCTTCCTTCCCGGTTTATAAATAGACTAAAGACCGAGGGATTGAAGACCATCATCGAGGAAAAGAGGTTGTCGGCTGATGGAGTGATAGATAAATACCCAGAGATATGGAGTTGATTAAATTCCCACAAGTTCCAGATATTCACTACACCCCGTGTCCCATAAATTCAGAATTGGGTCCGGGAATTCTACACTGCGTACGGAGCATTAGTGCCTCAAGGGAAGAAGCAGTCTGCTAAATTCAAGCCTCTAGATTATGCGGTTGTCAGCGGCAAGAAAGTGAAGTGTGATATTGCTGCTATCAATGCAGTTCTGGAGTGTACAAAGGATATTGAGGATGACTGTCATTACATAATGATGATAAAATTGTTGGAGACTATGAAAAAGTTGTTGGCCCCTCTGTTATCTGATGGTACTCCTAGGTTGATCGATGTTGGAGCACCCATAGAAAAAATAGACCTCAATGTAGCAGCGAGGTACTGGTTTGGCTTCATCAGCAGTTCTATAATGCCATCCCAGAATGAGTCTATTCTCCGCCATACTAAAATAGCTTGTCTTGGTTGCATCATTGATGGGACAAGGCTAAACTTTGGTATGATCATTGGCTAAGAAATGACCATGAGGGCCAGGCAGCGTTAGATTTTCTTCCCTTTCCGGTGCTGATCACCGAGTTGTGCACACGAGCCCGAGTGCCCTTTGATGCCAAGAAGGACGTGGAAGTGATTCTGACATCTTCTACTGACATTGTGGGGATTGAGGCTGAGAATCTAAAGGATGAAACTGAGAAGAAGAAAGGCATCCATGGTGGATTCTTCCCCGGCTGAGGACGTTGAGACTTTACATGTAGAGGCAATTTTTCCAACTCTGGCCCCTAGGCCTTCAGGTAAATGTACTGATCTACTAGTAGTTCCGTGACGCAGTGCTAGATCGCCGAAAGTTACTGACATTGAGGATGTTCAATGCCAAGGCAAAAGGGCGATGGAAGTGACCAAAGTGCAGCTCGCCGACTGGTTCGGCAAGCCCAACTTACTTCGTCGAGTGACTCTTTGCAACACATTTTTGGCGACTATAAATACATTTATGAACATTTAGTTTAGTATCTTAGATCATATATTTTTTATCTATTTTTTAGTTTTGAACTAGGAGACAGTTTTCTCTAGTTTTTCCTAATCTTTGAAGAATTGAAGTTTTTCACTTTTGATAAATTGGAAGTGGGTCTTTGAGAGTCATCGAATTGGAGCATCGTAAGGACGAATCTACTCTTACCCAGTTGATGGATAATCGATTTGGTAATGCTTTTTACCTTTGTATGATGTCTATCTAAAACCCCAATTATTGAGGTGTGATTATGGGCTGATTTAGTTTATGAGTATTACTAATTGTTAGTTTAAATTCTATTTATAAGTGATTTTAGTCATTAATTGTGGTTTAATTTAAAAATTGTAGTTGCTAATGCAGTTCTATCTTAGTGTTCTTAGCTTGCTCGAGAGAGAGGTTTCAGAACTAAAATTATTGATTGATGGCCTGTGGGTATTGGGTTGACCAGGGTTCAGCTCGAGAGAGTGAATCCTAAACCGAATCCCACACATTCAGCTCGAGAGAGTGTATGGACTAAGGTGTGGGCTGGAGTTATTTTGCATGCTTGTTGATGTTCGAGAGAAATCAACTTGACTCACGGTAAATTGTTCGAGAGAAATTTATCTCCACTATAGCCTAGCTTACTCACTAATATCTAGCAAATTACTAATAGTTGCAATTGCCCATTCGTCTATATTTCCCTATAATCGATCACATCCCAAGAACCTCTTTCATTATTGTTAATTCATATTGGTTGCCGATGTTCGTAGTTGATAATTAAAACCAAAACCCCCCATTTGACATTTGTGTCACCCCTTAATTTGAATGATATCTTTACTCGATAACTTTTATTCCTATGACTGATTTGAACATGTTCATATTTTCAAATTAAATCTAAAACACATAACGCTCCCTTTTGGATCTAACCCCAACTCATTTGGTTGGGTTTTAGACTGATTTACGATCGTTGAACACCTAAAATTGGATGAGGTGTGCTTTAAACGTACATCAGTTCTCACGGTGTATTATGATTCATCTTGCATTGGTTTTGGTTGTGTATTGGTGAAGGTGGGCTAGTTTATTATGTATATGTTAAGGTAGCTTAAGATGCATGGGCAAAACTACCCCACTCGTGACTTGGAGTTGGCGGTAGAGCTTTTGCTCTTTAGAATTAGATCCACTACCTATATAGAGTTTGTTATGATATCTACACTGATCAGAAGAGTCTTTAGTATATTATATGCCAAGCTAACCGTACTGAGATATCATAAGCATACTAAATAAAGTGAAGTAAGGAAATACTATGCGGAAGCTAAATCAGAAGATAAACTGAAATGAAATGATGGGTAATACCCATAACTATCTGAATATACAAAAACTGAGAGTATAACAACAACTGCAAAGGTCAAACTCAGATGCTAAATCTTATTCTAACTATATCTAAAATAAGCCTTTAACTGACTAGAAATATTGGGACATACCCCAACTAAATCTAGCAAAACTGAAACTAAAGACTAAAAGCAAAAGAAACATAATTGTCCTCCTCGAAGAATAAGGACTCATCACTGATACTGCTGAGCTGAAAATCGGGAACCGGTCTCTGCGTGATCTGGAAGCTGAGGACCTGAACCTACATCACAAGAAGATGTAGCACATTGTATGCATTAGTACATGAAAGGTACTGTGCATGCAGGATAGAGTAAAACTGAACAATAAACATAACTGCACAAAACATATAACTAAGCAATGATATGAGATAAGTAAGATACTATACTGAAAGTACTGACCATGAACTAACTGAATGCAATGACCAAGTTTATAATTTGCTAACACGAGATCAAACTATAATTGTTAACATAGTCAATGCAATAAATTTTGACTGTGGGCGGTACTAATAACCGACAAAAAACCACATGAGCTAAATGTGGAGTCTAATGTATACTCCCCATCAAGAGGACCCAATATACCCTGCCAGAGGTATAGAGGCATGAGTGGTGTGATCACTAAAATGTAATACCCATAGAGAGGACTTATAAACCTACGGTTGCACATTGTTATGGGACTTGAGGGTGACTAACGCTAGTCCACTCGGTATTAATCTACTCCTATTTAAAATGTATATAAGCAATATTGTGACTGAAATGCTGAACTATTGGATAGCTCAATTACTGGCAAGTAAACTATGAGAATGCAACAATTATAAGTGATAATATGGCATTCGTAAACTGAAGAATGTATATTTGAAATAACTGACCTAGCATGTGTAATTAACGAATTAAAAGAACAACATAGCTAGGATTATGAATATCATAAAACAGACTAAGCAACCATATGAGAGTCTGATTTGGATCATTCTAACAGCTAAAACCCAACAATTCTTAACATTCAAGAAACCCTAGGTGTAGACAATATTAAGGGAATAATGATTCTGATTGAAATCTAGGGACATAATGGGTGAAAGGAACCTACTAGTGAAATCCTACATACCTAGTGACGAATTACACGGAGAAATCTTTCGATTTCAGGATTGAAACAGATGAAAACTCGTTGCATTTTTGAACTAGAGCTTGGTCGACTTTCTCTTTTGTTTTGATCTAAGTTTCGCATGATTTTGGTGAATAATTGATTAGGTTAGGTTCTAATTAATTTACTAAGCTAAAACTGACCAAAACTACATAGTTTAGGGGTCCAATGCATAAGGAAAAGACCAAACGTCCCCTTACTTAAAAGTCTGATGCGGCAGACCACGGTCCCTCTGACGGACCGTCAAATGGACCACAGACCGTGAAGCCAGTTGTGGTCCTTGGTCCAGGAGCTATTGCTTTTTCGGTTGTCCAACCACGAGACCTACCACAGCCAGTATCAAGGACCACAGACTGTGAAGGTCACCGTAGGTCTTCACTTGGGCTAGGGTCTGTTGGCTCAGGTTCACGGACGCCACCACGGTCTGTCGTCTAGATCACGACTCGTGGAGGGCTTTGTGGTCTGACGGTTGAGCAAAATGGGTTTTGCCTGGCTTACACGAGCCTTACCACGGCTCCTGGGGTCGCCACGGCCCGTGAAGGCTCCCGTGGTCCACATCTTCTTTGGTGGGTGTGAACCACAGACAGGTCGTCTAACCATTGTTCCTTTTACGGTCCGTGAACCCTGTCATGGTTCACCTGCTTTTGCTGGTTTTCTGATGTAAGTACTAATTCTGATTTTTGAGGAGTTACAATATCTCCCCCTTAGGAACATTCTTCCTCGAATGAAGTCCAAACTAGCTGGATAGGGATGGAAAGACCTGTAAACACTACCACTAATTATGAGAAACTGATTTCCGACTTAACTAAGTTCCAAGAACGTACAAATATGTTGAAAATGCAAGTAGAAACTGAAGGAACAAGATACTAAGACTGATTTTACGCATGAATGATTGAAAAATTGAAGAGGAACTATTAACTTAATCCGGAATAGAATCGGAAGGAATGAGATGAGGATACTTGGCCTTCATGGCTGCTTCTACTTCCCTAGTAGCTCCCTCTATGGACTGATTCATCCACAAAACCTAAACTGAAGCGACTTCTTTGTTTCTTAACCTTCGAACCTGACGATCAAGAATTTCAATTGGAACCTCTTCATAAGTGAGACTATCCTTCACTACCACACTTTCTAATGGCACTATATATGCTAGATCACCCACACATTTCTTTAACAACAAAATGAGAAAATCGGATGCACTGCTGCTAGTTTTGCTAGCAACCCTAACTCATAAGCTAGTTTACCAACTCTATTCAAGATCTTGTAAGGGCCTACATATTTAGGACTGAGCTTCCCTTTCTTGCAAAATCTCATCACCCTCTTCATAGGTGATAATTTTAGGGAAACCAATCATCAACTTGGAACTACAAGTCCCTTATACTTACATTTGCATAAGACTTCTGGAGACTCTGGGCTGGTTTAAGTCTATCTCAAATAATCTAAACTTTTTCCATGGTATCATGAACCGAATCAGGCCCTATCAAGGCTGCTTCACCTACTTTAAACCAACAAACTGGAGATCTGGATCTATGCCCTTACAATGCCGCATAAGGGGCTTTCTGAATGATGGAATGGTAACAATTATTTTAGGCAAACTCTATAAGATAAAGGTGATCATCTAACCTACCCTTGAAATCGATCACGCAAGCTCTCAACATGTCTTCTAAGTTCTGAATGGTATGTACGCTATATCTGACCATCCGTCCGTGGATGAAATACTATGCTAAGCTTAACCAAGATATGACCAAGAAAAGCAATAGACTGCAATCAAAATTCACACTTACTGAACTTAGCGAATAACTTGCGATCTTTGAGAGTTTGCAGGACATCCCTCAAATGAGTCACATGTTCTTCCTCATTCCTAGAGTAAATGAGGATATCATCAATAAAGACGATAACGAACAAGTCCAAATACTGCTTGAACACTCTGTTCATTAAATCCATAAAAGCCGTAGGAGCATTGGTTAGTCCAACATAACTACATATTTATAATGACCATACCAAGTTCTAAAGGCTATTTTCGGGATGTCACTATCTCTGAAACTTAGCTAATGATAATCGGATCTGAGGTCTATCTTCGAGAAATGAGTAGCACCCTCAAGTTGGTCAAACAAGACGTCTATCCTGGGGATATGATACCTATTCTTGATTGTGAATTTATTCAACTTCCTATAGTTAGTGCACATTCTTAGAGAACCGTCTTTCTTTTTCACGAACAACATTGGTGCACCCCATGGAAAAATATTGGGTCTGATAAAACCCTTGTCTAGAAGGTCTTTCAACTGCTCTTTAAATTCCTTAAGCTCAGCTAGAGATATTCTGTAAGGAGTAATAGAAATAGGTTCGGTAACTTGAAGGAGATCAATTCCTTATCAATCTCCCTTTCGGGAGGAACTCTGGGAAGATCTTCTGTAAACACTTTCGGGAACTCATTAACTACAGGAACTAACTCAAGAGTTGGGGTTTTGGAGGTTGAATCCTTAACCCAAACTAGATGATAGAGATACCCCTTAGAGTTTATATTTCTTGCCTTAAGGTAAGAAATAAATCGACCCCTATGTGCTAAGCTATTATCCATCCATTCTAAGATTGGTTCACCTGTATATTTAAAACAAATGATCCTAGTTCTACAATAAACTTAGGCATAACATGAATGTAACAAATCAATGCCTATAATGACATCAAATTCTACCATTTAACTCTATAGATATGCTGAGGTAACTTTTTTGGAAGGCTGTGACAGACAAATTTCTGTACACCCGTCTAGTTTTAACTCGGTCACCAACTGGAGTAGAGACTGAGAAGGGTTGTGAGAGAGTTTCTGGACTAACATTGAAGTTGGTTGTTCTAGAAAGAGTTACAAAGGGAAGAGTATCCCAGGATCTAACAAAGCGTAAAAATCTAAGTTAAAAACTTGTAACGTACCAGTGACTACATCAGGAGAATCTTCGTGATCCTGGCGAACCTAAAGAGCATAAAACTTGTTTTGGTGCTTACCGCCACTTGTACCAGATAAGTTACCCTGCTCAGCCTGGCAACCTGCTGGTGCTGCTGAAGTTGTAGACTCAGCCCTACCATTGTTACCTCCTTGACCATATTTAGAGGAACTACAATCTCTCAACCTGTGACCAGTCTGACCACACTCGAAACATCATTCCTTTCCTCTAATACACTTGCCCGTATAGATCTTACCAAACTTAGGACAAGTTGGGTAGGTTCTGGTGCCTGAATTACTCCCTTGAGAGTTGGATCTTGATGCCCTACCTTTCTGATCCTGTCGAAGTCAACAGGATGGAACACTAGCTGATAAAGGTGCTGAAGTTGAAGACTTTTGCTGAAACTGTGAGCGATTTCCACCACCCAATTTCTGTTGAGAATACTTATAGTTTCCTGTTCTAGCCTTCTTATTTTCCTTAGCATGTTCCCTAAGCTTATCCCCTTCAACCTGCTTAGCACGATTCATGAGCCTAGAAATGTTCATAATTTCCAGTAACATAGCATTCCTACACTCTGTTTTCACTAAGTCAGATACCTCATATAGAAACATCTTAATTTGAGCCCTGGAATCA
Source organism: Solanum tuberosum (assembly GCF_000226075.1). Taxonomy (NCBI): domain Eukaryota; kingdom Viridiplantae; phylum Streptophyta; class Magnoliopsida; order Solanales; family Solanaceae; genus Solanum; species Solanum tuberosum. Next base: position 1,127,591 of record NW_006238969.1, on the reverse strand, counting down.
ACAACTATGTGAGGAGCATACCTATATAGTTGGGTAAACTTGAGTCCGTACACTTGGATTGTCATGTTAACTTGCCTCAATTTCATGAACTCCTAAGTTTTTGCTTCCGTCAACTTTCTTGGGAAGAACTTGTCTAGAAAAGTCTCACTAAAGCATTCCCAAGTTATAGGAGTTGAATCCGTACCCCTGTTCTTTTTCCATTGAATATACCAGATGTGAGCTACATCTTTAAGCTGATAGAATGTGAACTCTACCCTATCATTACATGTCACTTGCATCACTCAAAAGATCTTCTTAACCTCATCTATGAAGTTTTGGGGGTGCTAAAAAATCTGCGATCCTCAGAACTCAGGCGGATTCATCATAACAAAATCATGAACCATGGCTGCCACTGATCCACCACTAGCATTTGTAGGAACTGGAACGTACTGGTTGTTGTGGTTAGTCACACTCTAATCCAAAAGCTCAATGACGTTCTGAAACTCTGCATGCAAAACTTTATGATCTTGCACTGGAGGAGTTGTCTTATCATTGCGGGCATTCACATTCCTTCCGTAAGCTCTACGAGGAGGCATGATCTAAAAGCGCATAATGTCGAGATAGAAAAGAGGAATTACATCATACCTTACGCATGATAAGAGTAACAAGAAAATGAAGTTTTGTAAAAACAATTCGGAGCCTCGCTCTCATTAGATGTGGTGCACTTCACACCTATGAAAAGGAATCTACTTATTACGGCTTTTAAGATATCCTAGGAGTCTTAAACCTAGTGCTCTGATACCAAGTTTGTCATGCCCCGAAGCTATCCCCATGACGTGGTAAAAGGACCTAGGATCACGATTGACCCCAAGCTAAGCCTGTTTGTATATCATAACCATACTAAATAAACTAAAGTAAGGAAATACTGCGCGGAAGCTAAATCATAAGATAAAATGAAATGAAATAAAAGGGAATACCCATAACTATCTGAATATAGAAAAATTGAGAGTTTAACAACAACTGAAAAGGTCAAACTGAAATGCTAATGCTGATTTTAACAATGTCTGAAATAAGCCTCTAACTGACTAGAAAGTCGTAGATATACCCAGCTAATTCTATTAAAACTGAAACTAAAGACCAAAAGCAAAAGAAATATGTTTGTCGTCCTCGGAGAATGAGGACTCACCACTGATACTGCTTAGCTGAAGATCGGGAATCGATATATGCGTGATCTAGAAGCTGAGGACCTGAACCTACATCATGAGTAGATGTAGCACAGAGTATGCGTTAGTACTTGAAAGATACTGAGCATGCAGGATAGAATAAAGGTAAACAATAAACATAACTGAGCAATGATAAGAGATAAGCATGATACTATACTGAAAGTAATGAACATGAACAAACTGAATGCAATATCCAAGTTTATAACATGTTGACACTAACATCAGACTGTAACTGATAACATGGGCAATGTAATATAATCTGACTGTGGGAGCTACGAATAATCGACATAAAACTAAATGAGCTAAATGTGGAGTACGATGTGTACGCCCTATCAAGAGAACACAATATACCCTGCTAGAGGTAAAGAGGCATGACTGGCGTGATCACGAAAATGTAATGCCCACAAATGGGACTTATAAACCTATGGGGGCACGTAGTTCTAAGACGTGAGGGTGACTGACCCTTGTCTGCTCGATATTAAGCTACTCCCAATTAGAATGTATATAAATAATATTATGACTGAAATTCTGAAGTCCTAGATAACTAAATTACTGGCATGCTAACTCTGAGAATGCAACAATTCTAAATGATAATGTGTTTTTCGTAAACTGGAGCATGTATATATAAAATAACTGATCTAGAATGTCTAATTAACGAACTAAAAGAAGTACTTAGCAAGGGTTCTGAATATCATACAAGAAACTAAGAAACCATATGACAATGTGATTTGGATCATTCTACAAGCTAAAACCCAACAATTCTTAACAATCAAGAAACCCTAGATCTAGATAATATTACGGGAATCAAGATTGTGACAGAAATCTAGGGACCTAATAGATGAAAGGAACTAACTAGTTAAATCCAACGTACCTGGTGACGAATTCCGCAGAGAAATCTTTCAATTTCGTGGCTGAACCTGATGAGAACTTGTTGCATTCTTGAACTAGGGCATGGTCCACTTTCTCATCTGGTTTGATCTAAGTTTCATTTCGTTTTGGTGAATAATTGATTAAATTAGGTTCTAATTAGTTTACTAAGACAAAACTACGTAGTTTAGGTGTTAAACAACATAGTTTAGGGGTCCAACAAATAAGGAAAAATACCAAACAACCCCTCACTTAAAAGTATGATGGGGCAGACCATGGCCCCTTTGACGGATCGTCAAGCCGGTCATGGTCCTTGGTCTACTAGCTACTGGTTTCTTGGTAGTCCAACCACGAGCCCTACCAAGAACCGTGTGAAGGACCACATACCATGAATGTGACCCTGGTTCTTCACTTGTTCTGGGGTCTAATGACTCAGGTTCACGAACGCCACCACTGTCCTTTGTCAAGACCACAGCCCGTAGAGGGCTCCGTGGTCTGACACTTGAGCAATGTGGGTTCTGTCTGGCTTGCACGAGCCTTACCATGGATCGTCGGGTGGTCCACGGCCCGTGAAGGTTCTCGTGGTCCACCTCTTATTGGTTTGGTGTGAACTACAGACAGGTCGACGGATCGTGGTTCCTTCCACGGTTTGTGAACCCTATCGTGGTTCACCTACTTCTGCTAGTTTTTTTTTGTAAGTTCTAAGGCTGATTTCTGAGGTGTTACAATGAACATGTTTAGATATGCTTTTTGAGATTGAAATGCATATAGGCTCCATGACCTTGAAGTAAGAAATTTTAAAATTTCATGCATATTGGGTTGTTAGATGTAGTTCCTATTTCCTTATAGTGCGTTGAATATGTTTAACTTGGAGTTGATAATGCCTACTTGAGTGTGTGCATTTAAATGTGTTGCATCCATGACGGGTTGCTAGACTTTAGTTGTATCCCTTTGGAAGTTCCTAGAATGCTATTCGAGGACGAATGTTCCCAAGGGGGAGATATTGTAACACCCTGAATTTCAATAGAAGGCATAGCATGTTAAAAACTCCAAGTTGTCACCTCCCAGGGAAAAACCACGGCCCATGGGAGAGACAAAATCTCATGGGTGGCCCCGTGGGTGGACACCCTGAAAACGGCCTAAGGCAGGACCACGCTAGGACCCACGCCAAATGGATGGGTCCACGGCCCGTGGGTAGGGGTGCCGTAGGTGGCCAGCAAAATCTCTGACAACCAACCACGTTTGACCAGAATGGACCGTAGGTCCATCCACGAACAATCAATGTGGTCTCATGTATGGTGATTGCACGGCTGTTTTAAGGACACAAAGGTCCTTTCAAGTTTTAATTAGAATTAAGTGGTATCATTTTGACTAAACCTTGACCACTTATATAAGTATTTTTTACCCCTAAATTCACTAAATTAAGACATTCTCTCAAATCCCAAAACAAAACCCCAAAACTCCTTTCAAATATTCTCTCTCTAGAAGAAAGAAGAAGAAGGAAGAGATTGAAGCTAGGTCAAGATCTAGTCTCCTAATATTTAAGCTTTTATGGTAATTGTGACTAAGATATGCTATCTTTTCATCCATGGATATCTTCCATACATGGAGTCCCCTGGAATTCCTCCAATTTGATGAAGAATTCCCAAATTCTAGCTAGGGTTTCTTCCAATGTTGTGGGTTATTATGATTGTTGATACAATTGAGTGGATTGTTATTGTTTGTGATAGAATTAGTAGAATTACATCTTTTTAGAGTGAAATTACATGTACCCATGCCTCTTCAATGATGATAACCTAGAATTGATAAAATTTGGTTGGTGCCATGATGGGAAACTTTGTGGGTTTTAGGCTTGTCCTTATTGGATTGATGAATTATGATTAGAATTGCTTGATAATGAAGCTTAGATGATTATCATGAGATGTAGGGCTTTGAGGGAAAATCTTATGATGTGAAATATTTCTATTTGATGTTATTTTTTAGGAAGGGATACTTCCAACAGGAATTGCTTAATTATGAATGCATGAATATGAAAGGTTTACTCAAAAGAATGATTCTAGGTCTGAAAGGATTGCCCACCTAAAATGAATCTAGAATAAAATATTATGTACTTGATCAACCAAGAGGCGATTACCCTTGATATCTATATGAATGGATATGAGGTGATTCACGTATTCCCTAGAATTAAACAAGAGGTGAGTCCCCATGTTCCAATTATGATGAATGGACATTGAAATGAGTACCCATGCCCCTTATGAAAGAATGTGGAGGCAAGTACCCGTGTCATAAGATGAGATTGTGGAGGCGAGTACCCGCAATCTAAAAGTAAGTAAGGCAAGAGGCGAATACCCATTAGCCTTTGTAAGATAGGGAAAAAGGTGAATCCCCATGTCTTAAAAACTAGATATAAACTATGTGAATTATCTTATGAAGAATGAATAGCTTCGATTGTTTCTTGATATACCTTCTATAAGGTAAGTTGACTAGAGGTGATGACCCATGTCTTGGTTAAGAATGAGTAACGTTGCTTGAGAAGTGTTCCATTCGTATTATGGTATTGATTTATGTGCACTGATTATGCTTAAGATTTGTATTGACTAACCATGAATTTTATATTGTTTATGCTAGCTATCATAGTTAATACAAGATTGTACTAACGCATACTCTTGCCTACATAATAATCACATATAGGGTCCGGCGACATAGATTCTCACACTTATGGCTAGCTTCGTTGTTGATCAAGGAAGTGAACATTTGGTGAGTCCTCATTGTTTTCGAGGATGTGATCACCCATTTCTCTTATGTATTTCTTTTATGTCTTGGACTATTGTATGGGTGATTCTTATCATTACTAACGACATTATCCTACAGTATGAGTGTCGACGATCGTCGATAATATAGTCAGCCAACCAAGGGTTGGGGTCGTGTCCCGAGGGACCAGTTTTGAGAATTGATAGAAAAATAGAATTTACATTCTAACTAGTCGTAGATAAATACATTTGCGATAAAAGACATTGTAAATTAAAGGGGGGGGGGGACACAAAAGTGTCAAATATCGAAGAGGGTTTTGTAACAAGTACTAAAACAGCAAAATGAACAAGAAAATCAAGTATGGGGAAAGGTTCTTGGGATGTGACCGCAATGTAAGTTGAGATAATTGTTGGGTACATGCTTTCGATAAGAAATTTGCAAAATAATACTGACTAGGCTAAGCTTTAAATGGAAATAAGTTCCCTCTCGGGCAACTTACCCCGTTTCAAATGTGTTCCTCTCGGACACTTATTTGCCGCATGAAGACCAGCCTACGCCTTACCGCACTCAGTCTCTCGAGCTGAGTGTTAAGATATGGGACTAGGGCTCACATTCTCGGGCTGAACCTCATGTCGACCCACTCCTTACACCATCAGTCTAGTGGTCTTGGTTTCGCGACCTCCCTCTCGGGAAAGCCAAAATCACATGGGTGGCTTTGTATTTGCAACTACAAACCCTCTAGATTAAATGTTTTGGTTTTGCGACCTCCCTCTCGAGTAAGCCGGAAACACATGGTTGACTTTGTATTTGCAACTACAAACCCTTTAGATTAAAGAACAACCACTAGGTGAAATCACCATTAAAATACATCTAACATATCAGCAAGCAAGACCCAACAAGAATATCAACCCATATTTGCTAAATCACACCCCAAGAATGGGGGGTTTTTAGCCACACATCAAGAAATAAGAAATTATGTCTAACATGATAATTTGATAATTAAATCAACTGTGTATAAGAAATTAAACCTTAAAATAAGCAAAGGAAAATTAATAGAGAAGACCCATTTCCAACTTGGGGAAGAAGAACTCCTTTCTTCAAGTCTCCACAAAACCCTCTCCAAACTTGAGAGAAAAAATATCAGCTAAAATATGTTCTAAAGTGAAAATAATAATAATAATTGTTCCACCCATAAGACTACCATTTTAACTAGTAGTTATAGTTTTCACAGATTGTGTTGCGGAGGATTGTTCGGCGACAATAGTCGAGATCGCCGATTAACTCGGTGATCCACCGTTTGGTCAGGTCATCCCCTTTAGTATCTCGCCTTTAGCATCCTCGCACTCTGGATCATTGGACAGTACAATACTACTTCGCGGAACTGATCGGCGACTCGTCGACTGCTCTTTTCCTCACCTTTTGATCCATTTCCTTCAAGGCTTCGCGTACTGGAATAAAAGGCGGTTCATGTCGTTTTGGTAACTCGCCAAGTGGAACTCAGCGATCCGCAGGATTCCATTTCTTGTACTTTTCAAGCCCTATTTGGTCCTTTTTGTGCCTAAGTGTCCACGATTCCACTAAAACTTGAAATACCTGAAACCTCAGCATTTTAATCAGGTATTGAGATAAAACAAGTATTCAAGGAAACTATTTCTATTAAAATAAAGCCCTAAATGAGTCCAATTTGCTGACTCATCAACACCCGAACTTAAACTTTGCTTGTCCTCAAGCAAACTCAAGTTCAGTCGTTCTAAAAGAGTGCATCAAACAGTGCTACACAAGACTAAATCATGAATGCACACAACAAGACTCAATTTACTTATGCAAGGACAAATTGTGTTCTCAAAGATTCAAATTATGACACATCATTACCAAAGATTCTCATGCTCGCAATACTTGCTACTTCTGCAAGTTCAAGCTCAACAAAAATATCAAAATGCCCTCTCACAAAGAATGATTACTTATTCACACACATATATGAGTCAATATAAGATCAGGAATCAGATATAACGCTCACACTCAAAAAGAGGAACACTATGCATGTTTTCACCCATAGGTTTGCCCTTATTTTCCAATTGACTTTCGATCCAGCTTACTTTCTAAGGCTTGTAATGGGGTTGAGTGCAAATGTATGGTCATTTAGGCTTAGTGACTTTTTCCTCGTGAGATGTGGTATTCTCAAAGCATTCCCTTATTTTCCTTTATCACTTCTTTTTCTAGTGCTTTTAAGTCATCCTTTTATTCACTCACCATGAGTTACTTGGAACCCGAATATCCTTTGTACTTTATTCAACAAATATCTTTTTTAATTTTCTTTTGGAGGACTCCATTGTTCTGCAACATGGGTAAAGGGGGATTTCTTATAGCACTTCTTGACTTCTCCTTTTCCTTTTCACCACATCCCCAACTTCGGCTTTTTGTCCTAAGTTGGCTATTCACTAAACCACAAATCAAGAGTATTATAGGTAGTGGATCAAGTAAGGTCTAGGGTTTTCAAGGTTCTTCCAAAGAAAGGTAAGGCTCAAAGGTGTTCAAAAGAGTTGCACACACTCAAAGGTAGGTCACAAAAATAGGTATATGTCAAATTGGCTAACACTATTTAAAATTGCCTACGATCATCTCAAGAGTACACCTTTCTAAATCAATCAGACTAACAGGGCAAATTTTAGGTATATTCATGCAATGTTCAAAGTAAGATAAACAGACAAGGCATCGAAACTTCAGTCAAGCAAGCGTACACACGTTTGCTAGTGTGCAACGGTCATCACAATAGAATCAATTTGATAAATGGCTAGTCACAACGAGATACAAGGAGTGCACATATTGTCTATGTAACTTCATTTGGCCTTGTCATAGCCGTGCATTCATGTTTGTTCAAATGGGAGCACTATTCAAGTCATCGGTATTCATCAAAACCGAGACTCAAATTTTTTTGCAAAAGAACAACCACTTTCAATACAAGAGGTGGAAATTTTTTATTGGAAGGATCAAAATTATTTTCAATTAGAACAATAGGATCCATGAGCTCAAACAACAACAAAAAAGCAGTATTTAAAACATAACTTAAAGTAGACAACCTAAATATATACAGAACAAAACATGAATGCCAACACAAAAGGTGTGGGCCTCACTCCACCACAAATAAAGAGCGTTTGTCCTCAAATGCAAGTAAACAAGAAAATATATCGACAACTAAGATAGGAAAAGATAATGCGAGAGAGGTAAGGAAAGGTATTGTCTATGCATTTACTTCATTTGTCAGAGCATTGTTGCCTATTGCATTAGTCTGAAATTCAACAATGGCCCCCGGGTTGTCATTCTGGGTTTCATTGTGTTTCTTTGTTCTAGCTTCTGCAGCGACCTTAGCTTCAGCAATTCTATCCACGTCATGGGCCGCCAAAAAGGAATTTGTGGATGTGTGTAATCTGCGTCTCCATGAAGGAATGGTGGGATCAATGGGAATCCTCCCACTGGCATTGGCTTTCTTACTCTCCTTTCTTTCTTTGGTCAGTTCTGCTATCTTTTCGTCTCTTTTGAAACCTCTTGCTCTTGCATGTTGGGGTGGCATGTCTCTTCCTACAACTTTTGGTTTTCCCATTTCTGCAAAGGCTTCACGAAAAGTTAAAAATCTTAAATAGAGCAGGAGAATGGTAAGTGCATCATCACCTTCTACACTAGTTGGTGATGTGCTCACTCACTTAGGTTAATTATTAAAATTCGTGTATAAAGGAACTAAAAGTGTAGGCAGGAAGGGTGAATTAAATGGCCTCTCGGCGAGTCGCCAAATTTTTCCAGCAATAGCAGGTTTATCACCGATTCTTACAGATTAAATAACCCAACTTTGTTGTTAATGAAAGGCAACAAAAGAAGTTAGGCGAATCGCCGAGTGATTTAGTGAGCTAGGTCCGGCTCGACAACTGACTCAGCGCACCTATGCTCTATGCGATTTCCAGCCTCAACCTCGCAAACCTGGTCAAAGAAACTCAAGTCTATATAGCATAAACTCACAATAAAACCCATAATAGTATCACACCCCAACAGTAAATTGATTCAAATTAGAGCACAGTTGATTTGGATTCTACCAATTACGCAAAGACACAGTTGATTTGGATTGTACCAATTATGCAAAGATTACTAGATGGTATTCAATGATGTATGAAATGCCATCAACGCGGAGAATCAGCCAAGACTTGACAATATCAGAAGTATGCAAATGAGTACAATTTTACTAAATTAAATGCGGGGTTAGAATCACCAAACTTAAGTGTTGAATCGGATGCTAATGAAGTGCGGAGTAGCAATGATATCCAACTTCGCACACAATTTGACACTTACAATAATTTAGGCTTGCAAGAAATATAAAACTGACGTGCAGGTGTGGGTTTGGTAGGATGAAGACATGGCAGAAAGTAGATGAACAAGAATATTTAAACTTGTGGCTTGCAGAAATTGTCTAGTTTCTGCCCATTTAGCGATGTACATTGGGTACGCTCATTCATTTGGCAAAGCGCCAAGTGTCTAGTCTCTTCGCCAAATGTAACAGGACTCGCAATTCATGTGAGGATCCCAAGGGCGGTCTATATTGCATTCACCATTCACCATTAATTTTCTACTGAACGTAGAGTTTTTCCAAAATCCCAGTTGGCATTGCCTTGAGTCACCCACTGGAAAGAATCGTGTTCGCCGATGTCATTGGCGATCCGCCAATTGGACCTACTGTTTCCCTCCATATATTATTTCATTCACCTCACTTGCTCCAACCTATACAAACTACACACCATTATTTTCTCAAAGTAAAATAAAGCAATAAAAGGCTTTGGGTTGCCTCCCAAACAACACCTTAGTTAACATCGTGACACGACGCTAGTCCACCTTCAACTCTCACTCTTGGGGTTAGCCATAGTGTCACTAGGCAATCCCCCTTGCTTTCTCGGATATAGGTGAGATGAGATATGACCCATTTGGGTCTTCAACTGCTTGATTGAAACTGAATGGGAGTTAATAGTCTGGCTAAGGATGGAGACATCCTCTTTCATGCCTTGCAACATTTTGTCCGACCATTCAACTTTGTTGAGGATGCGTGATAGCATATCCTCTGACCTACTACCCTCAAAATCCTTTGGCTTTTGGCGTTCATGCGGGGACACATATCTGTCTTTCTCCCCATCTTTCCAATTAGGATTTCGGTCTCTCCATTCTCTATCCTGCCATCCTTCATCTCTAACCCAACCTTGATTTCCACCCTGCCTTGTGTAGTTTAATCGATAAGAACCACCTTGGTTGGCTAGGAAGTTTACCTCTTCATTATACAAGGCGTCGAAACTTGACTCTTCAGGAATTGTGCACCCGACCCCCACAACATTGACACTGCGGGTACCAATCCCCATGACATTTTTGGATAGATTATGAAGTTGTATCATGATCTTGGACATATTTTGATCTCCCTCATTGTCTTTTTCAACCTGCTACTTAGAGAGCTGAAATGTGACCGGTGAGACTTGATATTCGTGGCTGTACCACGCCCTGTTGATGGTTGTCATACCATCAAGTAGTTGAACTGCCACTGCATATGGTTGCTACAATTAAGCCTCCGTGTGAGAGTTGGTTAGTTACACCCTTGTTAACTGAATCTAGACTCCGGTAGAACAATTGAAGTAGCACATTGTTGGGAAGACCATATGTTTGGCATTGTTGCACCAGTTTTATAAATCTGAGCCAGGTTTCGTGCAGAGGTTCGCCATTCATATGCTTAAAGCTTTGGATGTTATCCTGAATAGTCATCATCTTTGAGGGAGGGAAAAATTGTACATTGAATGCATTAATCAACTCCTCCCACGAAGTGATTAAGTTACGTGGCAACTCGGCTAACCACTTGCACTCCTCACCCATCAATGAGAAAGGAAATAACGTCAATCGTACTAATTCCTGAGAAATGTTTTTGAACGAGAATGGTCCACACACATCTACGAAATTTCGAAGATGCTCATGTGGATCCTAATGAGCTAATCCGCTGAAAAGCCCCTTTAGTTGCAGAAGTTGCAACATGGTGCTTGTTATGTGGAATACTGCGTTTCCTTCTGCTGGGGGCAGATGAATAACTCCAACACCTCCCATAAGATGCGGATCATTGAGATTGGGTTCTTGGACATCATGGAGATTTCCGATGTCATCCTAATGGCCCACCTGGCTCCCGTTACTACCATTGACACTCATGCTTTCTGCAATATTTCCACAATCAATAAAACACAACTAAAAGTTAAGTTAGTAAACTACAACTAGTAAGAATAGAAATTCTAATAGGCTAAAAATTCTCAAATAGTTAGTTACACCCTTGTTAACTGAATCTAGACTTCGGTAGAACTGTTGAAGTAGCACATTGTTGGGAAGACAATATGTTTGTCATTGTTGCACCAGGTTTATAAATCTGAGCCAGGTTTCGTGCAGAAGTTCGCCATTCAGATGCTTAAAGCTTTGGATGCTATCCTGAATAGTCATCATCTTTGAGGGAGGGAAAAATCGTACATTGAATGCATTAAGCAACTCCTCCCACGAAGTGATTAAGTTACGTGGCAACTAGGCTAACAACTTGCACGCCTCACCCATCAATGAGAAAGGAAATAACGTCAATCGTATTGATTTTTGAGAAATGTTTTTGAATGAGAATGGTCCACACACATCTACGAAATTTCGAAGATGCTCGTGTGGGTCCTCATTAGCTAATCCGCTGAAAAGCACCTTTAGTTGCAGAAGTTGCAACATGCTGCTTTTTATGTGGTATACTGCATTTCCTTCTGTTGGGGGCAGACGAATAACTCCAATACCTCCCATGAGATGCGGATCATTGAGATTGGGTTCTTGGACATCAAGGCGATTTCCGATGTCATCCTGATGGCCCACCTGTCTCCCGTTACTACCATTGACACTCATGCTTTCTGCAATATTTCCACAATCAATAAAACACAACTAAAAGTTAAGTTAGTAAACTACAACTAGTAAGAATAGAAATTCTAATAGGCTAAAAATTCTCGAATAGTTAGTTACACCCTTGTTAACTGAATCTAGACTCCGGTAGAACTATTGAAGTAGCACATTGTCGGGAAGACCATATGTTTGGCATTGTTACACAAGTTTTATAAATCTGAGCCAGGTCTCGTGCAGAGGTTCGCCATTCAGATGCTTAAAGCTTTGGATGCTATCCTGAATAGTCATCATCCTTGAGAGAGGGAAAAATCGTATATTGAATGCATTAATCAACTCCTCCCACGAAGTAATTAAGTCATGTGGCAACTCGGCTAACCACTTGCACGCCTCACCCATCAATGAGAAAGGAAATAACGTCAATCGTACTGATTGCTGAGAAATGTTTTTGAATTAGAATGGTCCACACACATCTACGAAATTTCGAAGATGCTCGTGTGGGTCCTTATGAGCTAATCCACTGAAAAGCCCATTTAGTTGCAGAAGTTGCAACATGGTGCTTGTTATGTGGAATACTGCATTTTCTTCTGCTGGGGGCAGACGAATAACTCCAACACCTCCCATGAGATGCGGATAATTGAGATTGGGTTCTTGGACATCATGGAGATTTCCGATGTCATCCTGATGGCCCACCTGGCTCCCGTTATTACCATCGACACTCATGCTTTCTGAAATATTTCCACAATCAATAAAACACAACTAAAAGTTAAGTTAGTAAACTACAACTAGTAAGAATAGAAATTCTAATAGGCTAAAAATTCTCAAATAACAACTCTCCCCGGCAGCGGCGCCATTTTGATGCTTATCGTGACCAACGACACTATCCTACGGTATGAGTGTCTACGATTGTCGAGAATATAGTAACCCAACCAGGGGTTGGGGTCGTGTCCCAAGGGAACGATTTTGAGAATTGATAGAAAAATAAAATTTACATTCTAACTAGTCGTAGCTAAACACATTTGCGATAAAAGACATTGTAAATTAATGGGGGGGACACAAAAGTGTCAAATATCAAAGGGGGTTCTGTAACAAGTACTAAAACAGCAAAATAAATAAGAAAATCAAGTATGGGGAAATGTTCTTGGGATGTGACCGCAATGTAAGTTGACATAAATTATTGGGCACACGCTTTCGATAGGAAATTTGCAAAATAATAGTGACTAGGCTAAGCTTTAAATGGAAATAAGTTCCCTCTGGGGTAACTTTCCCGGTTTCAAATGCGTTCCACTAGGACACCCATTTGCCGCATGAAGACCAGCCTATGCCTTACCGCACTCACTCTCTCGAGCTGAGTGTTAGGATTTGGGACTAGGGCTCACCCTCTCGGGCAGAATCTCATGTCGACCGCTTCCTTAGGCCATCAATCTACTGGTTTTGGTTTCGCGACGTCCCTCTCGGGCAAGCCGCAAACACATGGGTGGCTTTGTATTCGCAACTACAAACTCTTTAGATTCAACCACAACCACTAGGTGAAATCACCATTAAAATACATCTAACCTATCAGCAAGCAAGACCCAACAAGAATAACAACCAATATTTGCTAAATCACACCCCCAAGAATGGGGTTTTTTAGCCACACATCAAGGAATAAGAATTATACCTAACATGATAATGAAATCAACTGGGTATAAGAAATTAAACCTTAAATTAAGCAAAGGAAAATGAATAGAGAAGACCCACTTCCAACTTGGGGAAGAAGAACTCCTTTCTTCAAGCCTCCACAAAACCCTCTTCCAAACTTTGAGAGAAAAAATATCAGCTAAAATATGTTTTAAAGTGAAAATAATAATAATAATTGTTCCACTCATAAGACTACAATTCTAACTAGTATTTATAGTTTTCACAGATTGTGCTATAGAGGATTGTTCGGCGACATTAGTCGAGATCACCGATGAAATTGGTGATCCGCCTTTTGGTCAGCTCATCGCCTTCAGTGTCTTGCATTTAGCATCCTTGCATTCTGGATCATTGGGCGGTAGAGTACTGCTTCGCGGAATTGATTGGCGACTCGCCGACTGCTCATTTCCTAGCCTTTTGATCCACTTTCTTCAAGGCTTCGCGTACCTGAACGAAGGGCGGTACATGTCGTTTTGCCGACTCGCCAAGTGGAACTCGGGGATCCGCAGGATTCCATTTCTTGTTCTTTTCAGCCCTATTTTCTCTGTTTTGCGCCTAAGCGTCCATGCTTCCACTAAATCTTCAAATACGTAAAACTTCAGCATTTTAATCAGGTATTGAGATAAAACAAGCATTCAAGGACACTATTTCTATTAAAATAAAAGCCCTAAATGTGTCCAATTTGTTGACTCATCAATGGGCAGCGTTCCAAGACATTATTCATGTTGTTTAGATTGTTTGAGACTATTGTAATAGACTTTCGCTCGTTTTATAAAAGACTATGATTATGTTGAAATGTTTTTAATTCCGCACCATTTTATATTACTCTATGTTATATATGCTAAGTGGATTATATGAGGCGTCTCGGCATCTGATACACCTTGTTACATCTAGGGTGTACCCCTGGGTCCTGTCACCTACGGCCGTCAGTGGACCTATGGTCCGTGGTTGGCTCTGTTAGTGACCACTTATGCATTTTTCAGCTTGTATCTTCATCAACCTCATTCAAGCCTATTTCCTTCAAGAATTACAGAGAAAACATTATTTCTAATAACAAACTAGCCCAAGACACACACAAACTTAAAGTGAAAGGTATCAAAAATATTGTAAACTCACGGTATATCAACACCCTCAACTTAAATTTGTTGTTTCTCCTCAAGCGACTCACTAAAACTCTAAACGACACTTATGTAGAAGCAAACATACAAACCCAAGCAATGACGTGGATTCTCAATCAATTACATCACTTAGTTCGAATCCTTTCATCTAGAATCAACAAACTAACTCATACGGAAACAAATATGACATATGTCGACCAGTAGACATCACCACATACGTTTTCAACAATCGCCAAGGTACCAACTCTCCAATAATGTAACTAGTTCCCTCACTTCAAAGAAGATCACTTTTCACACCATAAGTATAATCTTAAGTTCAACGATTCATTCAAGACTCACGGTCACAAGTGATTTCAAATACAATTATTTCTCAATACCATAGTCTTGCTCTTATTTTCACTACATAGACTCTCCAAACTAGTCATTAGGATCACTATAGGACTTTCTTAGCTTGTAACGTAGGCTTAGGGTCAGGTAGGGTACATTTGTGTTCTTTTTAGTGACTTTTCTTCCCTCCTTGACATTACATTAGTTTTGTACCTCTTTTCTCAACCAATTCTTGACATCTTTTTATTTTCTGTTCTTTCCTTTGACTCTCTTCAGCACAGATGTGACTTTGACTTTATCGCTCTTATTTTGCACTTTCTTCTTTTTCTTTTACTTCATCTTTATTTGTTTCTCAGCGTCTTTATCATTCTTTTTTTTTCTTTTAACTTCAGTCACATCTTGTTTTTTTATCTTTTTCTTTCTTCTACACAGAACTTTTTTCATACCCATTTTCATTTGGTTTCCTTTTTCATAACCACCCTCAACTTGTGTATTTTGCATGAGTTGAGGTGCACAATATGCGATGTCCGAACAGGGCCAAGATTAAGGCAACTTTTTGAATTATCCACCCTCAACTTAGGCTTTTGGCCTAATTTAAGGTCGACATGTCCAAGGAGGGACCGGGGCCAAAACAATCTTTTAGGGAAGGTGACTTATGTGTATTTAAAGAAGTGGTATTGATTAAGATCAAACATTTGGATCAAAGGGAGAATATATTGGTTTTGGTTGACTTATCGGCTTGAGTGGACTTATTTGAACAAGGGCCTATGTTCATTTTCCAACTTGTAGCCTAGATTATCTTAGCAGAACCAGCGGGGCAAGTTCTAGATTGGCACATACTGCATGGACATAAAAACTTTACACACACACTTGGCACATTGTTTCATTAGCGGATTATTGAATTACCCAGTTCAATTTTTAGCTTAAGTCACACTATCATACTGGTTCCTTATCATTTCATATGTAGATCCAACAAATACAACTCGTTAAGCTTATAGATGTAGCATATTTCAAAAAATTTGGACAACTATCAATTTCATGCTCTTAGACCATCATGCTTTCATTCTTCTACTTACTTATACACATACAATCCTAAACATGTCGGTTCAACATAAAAGTAAAACAATCCCGTGGGGAAAAAAGAACACAGGCAAGAAAACCCCAAGGGAGGGTTATCAATTGGGTTACTCAGACTTCACCCTATCACTCAAAACTCATATACCCAACTTCCAACAAAATATGGTGCATTTACCCTCAATGTACAGAAAGAAGAAAAGTAAAAGATAGGGTGAAGCAAACCTGTGGCGCATATGTGCCAAAGATCTATCAAGTAACGGGAGGGTACAATCTCCCGCAGCCTACTGGAACAGTAGTAGGAATGCCATCAGTAGCGCCCTCATCAATAGTCAGAACACCCTCAGTAGTGCTTAATGCGTCAGATAGGCAAACATCCACCTCACGGGCCCACTGCTGCCTCATCTCCTGATCAATCATCGATTGCCTCTTGGCTGTCTCAAACTGCTGACGCTTTCTCTTCCCTTCTCGTCGAGCCTGCTTAGTATCAAAAGTATGATCAAAGCGGTGGAGCTTCTAAACAGTATGGGAAGGGTTGGGTAGTGGAATATTGTTGACAAAGAGGGATGTCATCACCACCTCATCCCCGTCAACCGTGGGTGCAACCTCATGAAAATTCTCAGTAGGGGCTTGAAGAGCATCAACGTCGGCACAGAGACTAGCTAACTACGTCTGGAAGGTGGTCACATCTATGGTGGGTGCATGCCTCTCTAGGACTCTCAACTCAAATGTGTCAAGGCACGTGTGGACCTCTTGAATCTATCTATACATCATTTGCTCCATACGAGCCTCTGACTCCTCAAAAAAATGCTACAGTCAGGGCCTCATGTGCCGCAGCAAGGTTGCCATCTGTGCCTCCAACTTCTACACTATGGCTAGAGGAATTAGAGTAGACCCTGAAGTGCGAATGGCTCAGAATGAGCTCGCGGCCGGGATAGTGGCGGTGGAGAGGGGAGCCTATTAATCACTTGTAGTAGGAGGTATGGCTATGCCATCAACCTGGATCTGCTTCATATCAACGACAAGATCAGTACCTCAGGGTGGTAGGTCAAAATGGCGATCCCTCTGCAGTGCAGCTAGGTTGGCATCATCTCTAATCAGGCCAACGTCCATAGTCTTGATCACCTCTATGAACCTGTCATAGTGCCAAATAGGCACATAAGCTTCCCTGCACAGATGAAAAATAATGCAAAGAAATAGCAAGGTAGTAGTGGTCTTAAAATCCCTCTCATGGATCTAGGCAATCAAAATCCGAGCGAGGTCGAGCTCCAGTCCGTCCATCAGTGCTACCAATATCTCTGCCCTGTCTAAAGTAACGACATTGTATGCCTGCGTAGAGGACAATATAGTACGCACAATTACCTAGAATAACATCGTAGTGAAGCTCAGATATCCTCAATAATATGACATGCCATCCAACGAAGCAACGTCTCTCTAAACTCAGCATCTCTATGAAATGCCCCTCTCTCAACAATGCATATCATGTAGTCATATTCAACTGTATTAATAGGCAGAATGTGGGTTGGGCCATAGATGAACTGACGTATAGTGGTCTTAAAGATGTCCTAGGAGAATATCTGCACCAGGGTAGCCTGAAGTGGGGGCTGAGTTACTGGCTTAGCCCATTTAGATATAGCATTCCAAACTGTGGAAGCGTAGGAAGCATAAAACTTTCGGGTCATCTCCTCGTTGTATTTCCCTGGACTTCAAGCCATCCACTCACACCTGTGACTCTTGAATTGCTTCTCAATAATGGGCATAGTGTGGAGGCTAGCTGTAAGTATTTGTCTCTCCTTAATGATAATACGGGACATTTTTTGTTGTCCATTCAGCATCTTGGCATCCTAGTAGATTTGGTACTGGCCCTCGACGCACCACCGATTCGGCTCCGTAGCACTAGAGACTGGCTCAACTTTGGGTGGTACATGGGCATCCCACATGCTATCAACATTAGACGATGAAGCGGTTTTGCAACTGGAATATGAGCCAAACTGTGACTTAGAGCCGGAATGTGACTCTTCAGCAGGTGAAGCCCCCTCCTCAGACTGGGGGCAGTGACCTTGACCTCGTCACTGGATGAAATAATCTGCATGGCCATGTTCCTCGTTCTTTGGGGGCAGTAGGGGAGCCTCTGGTGGTCTCTAAGATGTACTCATGATCGCTGTCTTCATCCAACAGACGTCTGGAAGGGGGGACCACGATACTTGTGGAAGACTCGTTAGTACTAAAAGAACACCAAAAGACCCTTGAGATAATTTTACAATTAAGAATCAGACTTAGACAAAACAAATCAGGCAGTAATTGGAGTTGTGACCCACGGTGGGTACCTGCGGTCCGTCGATGGGCTGACAGCCCGTGGGTCCACTCTGTAGGTCAGATGGTGCATTTTTTTGGGTTTCTGATGGAGAACAATGAATGTGCAGAATGGTCAGTTGATCAAACAACGGATCGTAGTCCACACTGTGGTTCATGACTTAACCCATTTTTTTGTGCAACTTATTGAGGTACCCCTACCGTTTGTTCGTGGATTGAGTTCGTTGATCAGTGATGTGCCAGGCATTAGACTTCAACATTCATACAATACAAAACTTCACCAATAAATTTTCCAATGTAAGTCTAAACATGTATTTCAAAATATTATTCGACATTTCATCATATGTAGGGTTTCAGATATGCAATATTCACAGTTCAATCTAAAGAAATAACGAAACCCTAAGTCAAAACTCTCAATTAGACCTATCAAACCCATTTATTCAAGTTCAAATTTACTACACACTAACATACCATCTTTCCAAGGGTATTGACTCAACCAAAATTCAATATTTAACAAGTATTTTAACAACCCGAGGTCAAGTGCAATGTTGTTACATCAAGTTTAAACAATGAAAGATTCAAAGTGTCGGAGAAATTGATTACCTTACAAGTAAACAATGCTTGTGAGTGTGTGATCAAGTACAAATGCTCCTAGACCGATGCTAACACCAAACCCGGAACTTGATTTACTAATGGAAATGAGTGATTTTAAGAGAGAATGGGAGAATTTGGGGAGAAAATGGCAAAAATGGTAGTGGGGGTGATTATAAATGGAATGGGAGGCTTTTATGGGATTGATTTTGTTGATTTGTGGGTTATTTTGGGATGATGAAGTGGTTTGTAACGGTTGGGGAGAAAGAGGGAAGTGGGGAATGAATTTAAAATGAAGGGGTTTTCATTTAGTAGGGGTTCGGGTCGGGTCATAAGAAAACCTAACTTCGACAAACGAGATCCAGTCAACCGTCTGTGGGTCGAGCTACGGTCCGTTGATGGGTTTCGTGGGTCACTACGACACTTAGAAAACATTTAGACACATAGCTGGAATATACAGGTGCCATCCACGGGCCGTGGATTGACCGACGGACCGTCGCTGGGACCCGTCGACCACTGCAACAACTTATTTTCTACAGATTTTGCCTTTTCGTCCTTGCGCATGTAGCAAAAATTATCAATTCCTTTTTACACTTTCTGGACACTTTTTAGACACAGAATCTATGCTATCTATATGTAGCCAACACTAAACATAAACAAACTAATAAACAACAATCTGAAAAGCTTAAATTTTAAGAAAACTCCTACGTCGAAAAGAAACTCCTATAGTTGGAAAGTTTGTACATCTTGGGTTGCCTCCCAAGCAGCGCATGATTTAACGTTGTGACACGATGCACCCACCTTAGTTACTTAGACTTCACTAAGATCCAAAACCTCTATCACTTCATTGACACACTCAGCTTTCCCCAAGTAGATTTCTATCCTATGTTCGTTCACCTTGAACCACGTTCCTTCTATGTTCTGTAGGTCAACTGCTCCATGTGGGAATACTTTAGTTAAGTTTAATGGACCGGTCCACTTGGACTCGAGCTTGCTAGGAAACAAGCGCAACCTCAAATTAAATAAGAGCACCAAATCAGCGGCAACAAATTCACGCTTTTCGATCTTATGATCATGGTACTTCTTCATATTTTCCTTATACAAGTCTAAACTCTCATATAGTTTTAGGGGAAACTCATCAAGCTAATTCAAGTCATTCAGTCTTTGACTCATTGCGGCGGCCCAATCCAAATTCAACTTCTTTAGCGCCCACATTGCTTTATGTTTTAGCTCCACAAGAAAATGGCAAGATTTGTCATATACAAGTTAGAAGGGGGGGACATACCTATGGGAGTTTTGAATGCAGTGCGATAAGCCAATACAGCATCATCGAGCCTTCTCAACCAGTCAGTTTTGTTGGTATTTACGGTGTTTGCATGAACTTGCTTTATCTCGCGATTCGACATTTCAACTTGCCCACTTGACTACGGATGATACGGGGTTGCAACGCTGTGGTGAACACCATACTTCTCAAGCAACGCCTTATTCAATTTATTACAAAAGTGAGAACCTCTAACGCTTATGATTGCCCTTGGTTTACCAAATCTAGGGAAGATATTCTTTTTCTAGAAGGTGGTGACACTCTTTCCCTCATTGTTTGAAAGCGTGATTGCCTCTACCCATTTCGATACATAGTCAACCGTAAAATGAATGCACTTCATCCCATTCGAACTCACAAAAGGACCCATGAAATTAAGACCCCAAACATCAAAAAGCTTAATAATCACCAGTATTGGGTTCATAGGTAGATCTTGCCTTTTGAAATTACTCCTTCAGATTGGAAACGGTCACAAGACTTGGCGAAATCATCAGCATCTTAGTGGATGGTAGACCAGTAATACACACAGTGCAAAATTTTATGGTTAGTTCTAATACCAGTATGGTGTCCACCAAAAGGCAATGAATGACATGCCTCTAGTATACATATCATCTCAACCTCGGGCACACAGCGACGAATAATCTCATCAGCACAAACACGAAACAAGTTAGGCTCATCCCAGAAGAATTTATTCACATCAAACATGAATTTTTTTCTTTGGTGGAATGAAAAATCTTACGGAACCAAATCATTTGCCAAGAAGATAGCAAAATCTGTGGACCAAGGGATAAGATCATAAGAAGCAGCCAACACTTGTTCATTAGGGATCATATCATTAAACTCTACTCCATCCTCTAACTTGATCATAGCTTTGTCCTCTAGTCTAAACAAATGATCAAAAACCTAATTTTCTATTCCCTTTCTATCCTTTACCTGAAAATTGAACTCTTGCAACAAAAGTACCCATCTAATCAACCTTGGTTTTGTATCCTTTTTAGCCATCAGATACCTCAATGCAAAATGGTCAGTAGGCACTATGACATTAGTACCAAGAAAGTAGGACCTAAATTTCTCTAATGTGAATACCACAGCAAAGAGTTACTATTACGTCATAGTATAGTTCTTTCGAGCCACATTCAGAGCTTTGTTGGCATAGTTAATTGAGTGAAGAATCTTTTCTTGCCTTTGTCCTAATACTACTCCAAGTGCCACCCCATTCTCATCACACATCACATCAAATGGTTGTCCCCAATCCGGTGAAATAACGATCACTGCCGAAGATAACTTTTCTTTCAACTATCCAAATGCTCACACACAAGCATCATCAAAGTCAAACTTACACTCCTTTTCGAGTATCTTGCACAATGGGTGTGCAATATTTGAGAAATATTTTATGAACCTCTTGTAGATACCTACATGCCAAAGAAAACTTCGAACACCTTTTGCAGAGATGGGTGGTTGAAGCTTTTCCATAACCTACACTTTGACTCTATCGACCTTAATACTTTTTTGTAAAATCGGATGACCTAGAACTATACCCTCTTTTACAATGAAGTGACACTTTTCCCAGTTGAGCACAAAGTTGCACTCTTCATACCACTTTAGTACCTTAGCCAAATGTTCCGAACAATCATCAATGAGTCACCTACCACAAAGGAATTATCCATAAATACCTCTATCGTGTCCTCCACCATATTTGAAAATATCGACACCATACACCTCCGAAAGGTCGCTGAAGCATTACCCAACACGAATGGCATATTTTAGAAGGAGAAAGTCCCATAAGGACAGGTGAAGGTGTTTTTCTCTTTATCTTCCGGAGATATGGAGAATCGATTGTACCTCGAATACCCATCTAGAAAACAATACCAACCCTTCCTAGCGAGACGATCTAGCATCCGATCCTTGAAAGTCATTGGGAAGTTCTCTTTGTCTATCAATGCATTTAGCTTGCGGTAGTCCGTATACATTCTCCAACCAATCACCGGCCTCTTTGGAACAAGCTCATTTTTAGCATTATGAACCACGGTGATTCCTCCTTTCTTGGGCACACACTGAACTAGACAAACCCAACTTTTATCACTGATAGGATATATGACTCAAATATCCAACAACTTAATGATCTTGTTTTTGAAAACCTCTTGCATAGGGGATTTAGTGTCCTTCGATGCTCAATAATTGTCTTATTGTTCGACATGAGTTGGATTTTGTGAGAACAAATGCCCGGTGGAATCACAATAATGTTCGCAATAATCCATCTTGTAGCCCTCTCAAACCTCTTCAATAGATATACCACAACCTCTATTTGCCCTTATGTCACGACCGAGGGGTACCCCCTAGACGTAACACGGTTACTTTACCTCGAAGGGGTCTCATACAAGCCCTTAGCATATCATGACATAAGAACATAGGAAAAAAATGGAAAATTTAAAACTTTCTTCACAATTGAAGTCTTTTATAAAATGAGAGAGAATCTATAACACTATGTCTCAAACCATCTATTTTACTTGGAATAAAACTCTTGAATACAATCTTAGGGACAATCCTTACATAAGTCTAAACATAAAATAACTACATAAAGGACATGTGGTCAAGTACTCAAATACTATGAGGACTCACCAAACTTCTTCTTCTTGATCTACTATGGTCCTAGCCACGGGGATGGAATCCAATATCTCCAAAGCCTACACTTACACAAAGGTAGAAATATGGGTATAGCACAATAAGTACTAAGTATGGAAGCCATGCATAAAAATCCTTAAAACATGCATAAAAGGGACATTTCATTTGAAATCATGCTATATGCCACTTTTGGACATCATCTTTGAAATAGTTGGAGAATGCAACTCATAAAGAAACTCACATACAATTCATCATAGCATAAGAGATATCATCATAGTTAGAAGCATAGTCTCTAACATAAGCATAATACATATCCCAACCTTCACAAGACACAGTTCATACACATATTCAAATACCAAGATCATCTAGTCATAATAGAATTATCACATAATCAACCTTAAGCTCTACTTATGCAATGCATAGATAGGATCCCATAATCCTATCTACACTAGGCATCACTTGTAGGCCACCATGATCATGCATAGCATACCTTGACCTCATCCATAGCCAACACTCATAGACAAGGAGACATTCATGTTCATATCTTATAATAAGTAAAGTCACTCATAGCAACAATCCATATCATGCATACATAGGGTCATATATCTTCATAGAATAAGGAAACCGCACCATAACCCTCTTATAAGTATACTTGTGCAATGTATAAGTGGAGTCCCATACCCCCACTCACACTAAGTATATCACATTAAGAAGTCATAGGCATAGTCCATGTTCATATTCATGTTCATGTTCATAATTCATAATAAAGAATGCATAACTCATAATCAGCATGGCACAAGGGAAACCTACCGCGCCCACTCTCAAAGCATACTTGTGCAATGCATGAATGAAGTCCCATACCCCCATTCACACTAAGTAGAACTCTTTAAGGAAATATAGTAAATAACCAATGTGCTTGTTCTTGTTCTTGTTCTTGTTACTTGTCATGTAGGTAGATATAGCCTTAACTAACATAGACCATGTGAGTTACATGGAATCCGGTGTGATGAACCCACACCGAAAAGAGATGTTCTACTTGCCTAAGGTAGAACTAACATGTTTAGCTTATAGGTGGATCAACTAGCTAATAACCTATGTGGGCACATAGTTATGGGATAGGGAAATTGCTACTAGAAACGCAGACTAACTGAGGTAAAAGGTTTCCATCTCATAATCCAATGCACTCAGTGCAAAGCTTAATTCCCTTTAATAGTCATGTTAAGTCTTTACTTTATATTCATGTTCATGGAAGAGTACCTAGCACTCAAACCATCATAGTATCATGGTAGCTCATGGATTCATTACGTGAGAATGTCCTTTCAACTTTAGAATCATCAATATGTGAGTATTCCTTGCACATCATGTTCATGGTGTTAATGAGAATAACATTTCCATCAACACAACCATATTATCATAGTCCTAGACAATTCATGCATAGTCATGTGTAAGGGTAAGGGGATAATGATCTTTCAACAACTACAACAATTACACAATAGTGATAGGATCTTCACTTTCTAAGTGAATTATGAGTTCATACAAAATTCTTGTCAACATGTACAAACCGTCATAATTTTCCCTTCAAGGGCTATGAATCAACTAATCCCAAACATCAAGAATTAGAACATTAGATAAGGGGAATATCAAGATTCAATAATACAACTAACATCATAGTCATATCATAGTCATTTTCATGCATGGGTGTGTGTGTGGTTGTCATTCCAATGACACAACAACAACATTATCATAGTAGACACTTTATCCTCAAAGTATTCATAAACATGCACATAATATCATAAGCATGCATATATCTCATATCTTGCATTCTAGGGTCATATTGAGTCGATACATCTAACATTCAATGCAAGCAACATAGATGCAACCATGATTCAAGTAGTTCATTCATTTCATGCATTAAATCATGTGATCATATTATAGCTCATGTGGGTGAAACCTTTCCACAATAGGGCCATATACAAATCAACATACATAC
Organism: Solanum tuberosum; assembly: GCF_000226075.1. NCBI lineage: Eukaryota > Viridiplantae > Streptophyta > Magnoliopsida > Solanales > Solanaceae > Solanum > Solanum tuberosum. The sequence goes on along the minus strand of NW_006238969.1, from coordinate 1,102,823 downwards.
TCGCTTCCTTCTTGAAGCCTTAACACCCTTAGTTTATTCACTTTACCTTTTACTCTTTAAAGTCCTAGGAATAATCTTCATGTTACAAGCCTTACTTTCAAGAAATGCCTCACATGATTATCAAGTATTCCTAATTCTTAAGGAAACCTAACCACATGCCTCATTCTTGAGGAATTATAGTCATATAGAAAACCTACAACTCAATCTCAATACTACACAACCATGATTCATCATATAAGCCTTAATCAAATCAATTCATGTCTTGAAGCTTTACAATTAAGGAATTCATGTCTAGGTGATCTAATCTAAGGCATTTCATCAAGAAGTTCATCATTCTTAGAAGGTCACCTCTAACCCTCAATTTGCCTCTTTCATGACATAACCCTAGACTATATAAATTTCATCATAGGATATTAGTTTAATCAAGGATACATGTAGAATCATACTTAAATCATGAAATTACATCATAATCATCTTACATCCAATCAATTGGACCAACTTGCAAAACCATCACATAATGTAAAGAAAAACCATAGCTAGGATTGGGGGTCTCATGGATTCTTGAAGGAGTTGAGTTAAAATCATATAAATTCAGTCTTACATTCATAAAAACATAACTCAACCCTTAAAAACAACTTTGAAAGGAATCCATGGGGTTGAGTTGAAACCCTAGCTATTTGGGGTTTTCTAGAATTGAGATAAAAGCTTTTGAAAGGGTTGCTTGGGTGATAGCTTCCCAAGGATGAAGAAAACGCATACCTTAGGTGTAGAATCCAACCAAATTCGTATAGAAAAGTTCCCTTCTTCAAGCTCTAACTTGATCTCTTTCTTTGTTCTTCAATGGAAGTTCTAGCGAGAAAATTCTTGGAGAGGGAGGTAGTTGGGTTTTGATTTGGGGTCTTGGGTTATAATGGACTAATGAGGTGTTTAATGCCTTAAAATACATTATATATATGAAATAAACCCATAGTAAACGACCCCTAATGAAAAAAATTTAAAAATGAATTACCTAAACTAAACTTACCTTAGCCGAGTTTGGGGCAGATTACAGGTGCAATCCACGCCACTTGACCCATGGATCGTGGGTGCACTCACGGCCCGTCCTGCAGTTCCGTGGGTAGGGTCTGCAACTCTTCATTTTGGGGACTGACCCTTGAATCCCCCACCTATGGGGTGTGGGTCAACCTACTGGCCGTAGGTGCCATCCGTAGTTGGCCCCATTTTGACAGCTTTTTGGTTTTAGGCAGCTTTGGGGGTTTAGACTTTAGGGTATCCCTCAAGGACCCTTTGTTGGTCATTGGGAGGTCGTACGTTGATGTTTAACCTCTAAAACCCTCAACCTAACCTCGGGACATCATTTTACAACCTCAAACCAAATATCAAACTCAAAAGCTCCCACGTAAGGCGGTAGTTTGACCTACTAGTTTCCGTTAGGTTCTAGCTTGGTCTTCTAGATTTCCGGGTTGTTACATTATCTCCCCCTTAGGAACATTGGTCCTCAATTGACACTTTAAGTACTTAAGGAGTTTAAGACTCAAGACTAGTTTCCCATCATGCATGAGACATAAAAAATAATGCACATAAACAAAGAGGAAACATCACTGCATCTCAATATACTCAGTGCAACACAAGGAAGTATGAACTATATCTAACAACCCATGTATGCATGAGATTTTCATAATTTTTCATGTTCAAGGAGGAATCACCATCTCCTAGTCATAATATGTTCTCATGGAGCTCATACGCAATTACTTCTCAAAACAAAGTATTTTATTCAAGGAGGAATTTCTCAACTCCAAACTAAAGCATGCTCATATATTCTTCTCATGAAGTACAATAGGACACTCTTACTCAAAGCACCACAACATGAGGGAAAAAATTCACAGAAACTCATTTTCTTTCAAAACACAAGTTCTCATGAACATGCATCATATAAGGAAGTCATGAGAACATATAAGCACATAACAACATTGCTAGCTGGGAACACCATCTCCTCCTTGGGAGTGAGCCTACACAATCACTTCTAAGCATCATTAAGCACATAATCATAGGAAGAATTACTTTTTCCAACTATAAGCAAGCTCAAAACAACAATATGGAGCCAATGTGCCATTTCATCAAAAGCATAACAGAGCATGTTCATCAAATCATCTCATGAAGTCAAATATGCCATCAGCATGCTAAGATGCACAACAACATGAGGAACATGTAAATCATGAAAAATCCATTTTTATAGAAAATAAGAATCTTTCAAAAACATGCATAACATAAGGAGATCATGGAAATTTCTAAACCACTCATGACTCCTAAACATAAAACAAGTGCAAAAAGGAACTCTTGGTCTCAAGTTAGAATAGGAATAAAAGAAAAGGATAAGGATATCGGGACTCTCAATCAATATTGCTAGCTAAGCATATGATCTCCCCCTTGGGAGTAAGCCTGGTTTTTACTAAAACCTCAAATACTACTCCTTTCAAACAACTTAAGCATTACCAAGGCTCATTATAGCCTTACTATCTCTAAACCCAATAAAATTCTAATAATCATGCATTCAAATCCTACCAAGGTTAACAAAAGTAACTCTTTCGGATAAGGAAATCGTAGGACACACATAGCATCCAAGACTCCACAATCATGAAATGAGTCAAGGAGAACTTATCATCTTAATTTAGAGGAGGAATAGAAGGGAACATAAGGAAATTGGGACATCTCATTGGCCTCTTGGCCTCCCAAATAAGCACCTTCAACTAGAACCTTTACTAAAATACCACTCCTCTTCATTTTCATGGAAGCACTTTCTTACTCTTTTATTTCTTAAATTGCTGGTCTAAGATCCCAATCCGTACTTCTAAATTAGAGAGGTTCTCATTTAAGCACTCTTGCTCACAAGCAACCTTACCAACACCACTCAAATTCTCATATGAGCCTACCAAACCGGGACTAAACCTTTCAAGCTCACTACACTTCTTAAGGTGAGAACTTAAAGCCAATCCAAATGATGAACATCTAGAACACTCAACCACTTTGCTATCTAAGCACATTATCTCCCCCTTGAGAGTAAACCTACTCAATACTTTTCTAAGCACCAATTCATTAAATTTCTAAGGTCGGAGCAAGTTATCACTCAACTTTTCACATTCACCACACAAGGTGATTCTAATCCATGGATAATTTACACTTCTTATCCTCTTTTTAGAGGAGTCTACTCACTCAACATGTCTAGGCATCACTTAAACACCACTATTCATCAAATCCTCCGACACATCATAAAACTCATTATGGCTAAGTTGGGTTCTACCAACAAACACATATAACAACCATTAAACCCATGTATACTAAAGATAACATAAAAGTTCATCATGTCCAATTTATCAAATCACAAGGACAAGTACTACAGGAATAGAAATAAGCATGAAACACATACCGGGAGCAACTTTAGGAGGACACTCTTGTTCATCTGTACCTTGAAGAGCATTGGACCTAATTTTCTTCTTCTCTCTTTCCTTAACCGTAAGCACCGTGTAATTTCTTATTAGATGGTCACTACCACCACAACCATAACAACTCTTTGTGCTGGCTAGACACTTACCAGCATACCTTTTTTCCACCCCTAGCACAAGTAGGCCTAATCACATAAGATCCACTACCACTCACTCATTGAGATTTTGTGGTAAACAACCTTTTTTGGTTAAACTTAGGGGGAATCTTGGAAAAGCATTGACCATAAGATCTTTCTTGAGAGGAGTTATCATTATAAAATCTATACCTCTTTATTCCTCTAGACCTCTATTCAAGTTTCCCCTTTTCAATACATCGAGCATGGATCACAAGACAATCAATATCCATATCACTCATAAGCATAACCATACTACATTCTTTTGCTATAAAGTCAGATATACCCAACACAATCTTACTCATCTTAATCCTAGGGTTGGCCACTATGGATGGAGAAAATCTAGACAGCTTAGTGAATACCCGAGCATACTCTTTAACACTCAACCTACCTTGGCAAAGGTTAATAAAATCAAGTATCTTAGCCTCTCTCATTTATAAAGGGAAAAACCTATTTATGAACCCATTCTTAAATCTTTCCCATTCCATGGGGCCCGTTTCTACTGGCATCGTTCCTTTCCATTGACTAAACCACATTAGAGCAACATCCTTTAATTGGTAAGCGACCCTTTCCGCCTTCTGTATCGTAGTTACTCCTACAAGGTGCAATACCCTAGTTATCTCATCCATAAACTCTAGAGGATCTTCTTCTATCTTTGACCCATAGAATTCTGGAATATTTAACCCATCTTGAGTCAACAATAGAAAATGATACATAATCTTCTCTTTAGATACATACTAGCCATAAGGGATAATATGAGATGAAGAGGAACCTCTCGCTCCATTTTGTCTTCCTCATTCCTTTCAACATGAGCCATTGAAGTACTCAAATCCTAAAAACCATAGGGCACACATTAGGAGAAAGATCTAATAAAACTAAACTCTAGGGCACGACTTAGAGAATGAAGAAGTAAGTTTTCCTAACATCCGATTGACTCATATTCATAAAATGTGGCGCGCTTCACATTTATTAACAAGACTCTACTAGATATAGTTTGAGACATCTTAAAAACCATTCAAAAACCTTATGCTCTGATACCAATTTGTCACGACCCAGGGGTACCCCCTAGACATAACACGGCGTACTTGACCCCGAAAGGGTCTCATACAAGCCCTTAGCATCTCATGACATAAGAAGATAGGGAAAAATGCGGAAAATTTAAAACTTTCTTTACAATCAAAGTCTTTTATAAAATGATACAGAATCTATAACACTATGTCTCAAACCATCTATTTTACTTGGAATAAAACTCTTGAATACAGTCTTAGGGACATAGTCCTTACATAAGTCTACATATAAAATAAAGACATAAATAACATGTGGTCAAGTCCTTTAATACTATGAGGACTCACCAAACTTCTTCTTCTTGATCTATTATGGTCCTAGCCACGAGGATGGAATCCAATATCTCTAAAGCCTACACTTATAAAAGTTAGAAAGACAGGGTTAGCACAATAAGTACTAAGTATGGAATCCATGCATAAAAATCCTTAAAACATGCATAAAAGGGACATTTCATTTGAAACCATGTTATATGCCACTTTTGGACATCATCTTTGTAATAGTTGGAGAATGCAACTCATAAAGAAACTCACATACAATTCATCTTAGCAGATATCACCCTAGTTACAAGCATAGTCTCAAACATAAGCATAATACAGATGCCAATCTTCAGTAAAATTGTTCATACAAATAGTCAAATACCAAGATCATCTCATCATAATAGAATTAGCACATAATCCACCTTAAGCTCTACTTGTGCAATGCATAGATATGATCCCATAATCCTATCTACACTAAGCATCACTTGTAGGCCGCAATGATCATGCATAACATACCTTGACCCCATCCGTAGCCAACACACATAGACAAGGAGCATTCATGTTCATATCTTATAATAAGTAAAGTCACTCATAGCAACAATCCATATCATGCATACATAACTTCATATATCTTCATAGCATAAGTAAACCACACCACAACCCCCTTATAAGTCTACTTGTGCAATGTATAAGTGAAGTCTCATACCCTCACTCAAACTAAATAAAGCTCACTAAGAAGTCATAGGCATAGTCCATGTTCATATTCATGTCCATGTTCATAATTCATAATAAATCATGCATAACTCATAATCATCATGTCATAGGGGAACCCTACCATGCCCACTCTCAAAGCCTACTTGTGCAATTCATGAATAAAGTCACATACCCCCCATTCACACTAAGTAGAACCCCTTAAGGAAACATAGTAAATAATCCATGTGCTTGGGCTTGGTCTTGTTCTTGTTACTTGTCATGTATGGAGATATAGCCTTAACCGACATAGACCATGCGAGCTACATGGAATCTGGTGTTATGAACCCACATCGAAAAGAGGTGTTCCACTTGCCTAAGGTAGAACTAACATGTTTAGCTTATAGGTGGATCCACTAGCTAAGACCCTATGTAGGCACATAGTTATGGGATATGGAGAATGCTACTAGAAACCCGGACTAACTAGGGTAAAAGGTTTCCATCTCATAATCCTATCCACTCAGTGCTAAGCTTAATTTAATTTAATAGTCATGTTCATGGAAGACTACCTAGCACTCAAACCATCATAGTATCATGGTAGCTCATGGATTCAGTAGGTTAGACTGTTGTTTCAACCTTAGAATCATCAATATGTGAGTATACCTTTTCACATCATGTTAATGGTGTGAATGAGAATAGCCTTTCCATCAACACAACCATATTATCATAGTCCTAGATAATTCATGCATAGTTATGTATAAGGGTAAGGGGAGAATGATCTTTCAACAACTACCACAATTACACAATAGTCATAGGATCTTCACTTTCAAAGTGAATCATAAGTTCATACACAAGTCTTGTCAACATGTAAAAGCCTTCATAATTTGCACTTCAAGGGCTATGAATCAACTAATCCCAAACATCTATTATTAGCACACTAGATAAGGGGAATATGAAGATTCAATAATACTATTAGCATCATAGTCATGTTCATGCATGGGTGTGTGCATGATTGTCCTTCCAATGACACAACAACAACATTGTCTTAATAGACAGGTTATCCTCAAAGTATTCATGAACATGCACATAATATCATAATCATGCATATATCTCATATCTTGTATTCAAGGGTCATATTGAGTCAATACATCTAATATTCAATGAAATAAATATAGATATTACCAAGATTGAAGTAGTCCATTAATTTCAAGCATTAACTCATGTGATGATATTATAGGTCATGTGGGTGAAGCCTTTCCACAATAGGGCCATATACAAATAAACATACATAATGGATTCCTTCCTGAAGCCTTAACACCCTTAGTTTATTCACTTTAGCTTTTACTCTTTAAAGCCCTAGGAATCATCTTCATGTTACAAGCCTTACTCTCAAGCAATGCCTCACATAATTGTCAAGTATACCTAATTCTTAAGGTAACCTAACCACATGTCTCATTCTTGATCAATTATAGTTATATAGAAGACCTACAACTCAATCTCAATACTACTCAACCATGATTCATAATATAAACCTTAATCAAATCAATTCATGTCTTGAAGCTTTACCCTTAAGGAATTCATGTAGGATCATCAAAAAGTTCAACATTCATAGAAGGTCACATCTAATCCTCAATTTGCCTCTTTCATGACATAACCCTACACTATATCAATTTCATCATAGGATCTTAGGTTAATCAAGGATACATGTAGAATCATACTCAAATCATGCAATTACATCATAATCAACTCACATTCAATCAATTGGACCAACATGCAAAACCATCATATATTGTGAAGAAGCACCATAGCTAGGATTGGGGGTCTCATGGATTCTTGAAGGAGTTGAGTTAAAATCATATAAAATCAGTCATACATTCAAAAACAAACATATTTCAACCCTTAAAAGGAACTTTGAAAGGAATCCATGGGGTTGAGTTGAAACCTTAGCTATTTGGGGTTTTCTAGTATTGAGATAAAAGCTTTTAAAAGGGCTCCTTGGGTGATAGCTTCCCAAGGATGAATAACTCTCATACCTTAGGTGTAGAATCTAATCAAATTCGTATAGAAAATCTCCCTTCTTCAAGCTCTAACTTGATCTCTTTCTTTTTTCTTCAATGGAGGTTCTAGAGAGAAGATTCTTATAGAGGCAGGTAGTTGCGTTTTGATTTGGGGTCTTGGGTTGTAATAAATTAATGAGGTGTTTAATGCCTTAAAATACTTTATATATATGAAATAAACCCATATTAAACGACCCCTAATGAAAAAAACTTAAAAATGAATTACTTAAACTTAACTTACCTTGGCCGAGTTTGAGGCAGATTGCAGGTGAAATCCATTTCCCTTGACCCACCGACCGTGCATGCACTCACGGCCCGTTCTGCAAGTCCGTGGGTGGGGTCTGCAACTATTCATTTTGGGGACTGACCCACGAATGCCCCACCTACAGGGCGTGGGTCAACCTCCTGTCCGTAGGTGGCCCCATTTTGACAGCTTTTTGGTTTTAGGTATCCTTGGGGGTTTAGACTTTAGGGTTCCCCTTAAGGACCCTTGGTTGGTCCTTGGGGGGTCATACCTTGATGTTCAACCCCTAAACCCCTCAACCTAAGCTCGGCACATTATTTTACAACCTCATACCAAACATCAAACTCAAAAGCCCACATGTAAGGCTCTAGTTTTACCTACTAGTTTCCGTTAAGCTCTAGCTTGGTCTTACTACATTTTTGGGTTGTTACACCTTCACTCAAGTCAGCAGATATAATCATGGGAAATGTGTTATTCTATTTCAAGAATACATATCATAAGTGGGATGGAATGACCTTAAGTTCCAGTTTTGGAGGCTCATCAACAAACGGTTTTGCATCGGGGCCTCATGATTCTTCATGTCTAATTCCAACTATCTTTGCTTGAAATGGAACTTGAACCTATGAAGTGAGGCAAGTAGCTCATCATACTCCTCAATACCATCACTGTCAAAATTCATCATCACCGATGCTAGCACATCAATACCTAATCTTTCCTCAATGGATACCTCAAATTCATGCCCCTCGATGTGATTCACCACGGATACCGATTTGAGATAATTTTAATGCTTTATAGACCTACAGATGTTAAAATTAACCTCTTCATTCTTTAATCGGAACTTCATCTGCCATCTTTCCATGTCGAACAAGGCACGCCCAGTATCAAGTAATGGTCTCCCTAGGATGATGGGAACCTCAAAATCAATCTCACAATGAAGTATCACAAAGTCCGCTGGAAAGATGAATGACTCTACTTTCACAAGGACATCTTGGAGAACTCCATAGTCCTCATCACGGTTCTATCGGCCATAAGAAAATGCGTCGCAGTCTGCTTTGGAGCTCCTATACCCACCTTCTTATAAATAGACAATGGCAACAAATTACTGCTAGCCCACAAATCAAACAAAGCTTTCACAAAGTGTAAAATTTAAATGGTACCAGCAATAGTGAAAGCTCTAGGATCCTCTTTCTTTTACACACCTATAGCAATAACACTAGAATGTTGCAGTCTCTCATCATTCTCAAAACTAACAACCCTCTTTTTGGTCACCAAGTATTTCATGAATTTAGCATACCAGGCATTTGTTCAAAAGCTTCGATAAATGGGACATTTATGGACAAATGCTTCAACATAGATTTGAACTTGTTGTATTTTCCCTCTTCATTCTTTTTAACCAATCTCTGAGGGAATGGAGGTTGGGGTCTAAGCATGTGAACAACATTTTGGGTCACCTCTACATCCTTCTCTGTGTCAACTTTCAGTTCTTCAGTAACCTCAATCTCATACTCATACTTTTCTATCACCTTTTTAACCTCAGACTGCCTGGGGTGTCTAAGGTCTGCTTTCCTCCGCGAGTAGTGACTGCAATATAATGCCCATCATATTTCGAATTTTGGATGGCGTTGCTAGGAAGTGTTCCAGGCTAACGTGGGTTCATAGTGGTGGTAAACTGATTAAACTGTTGCTCAAGTTGCTTGATTGACACTGCATAGGCATCAACTTTTTGACTGATTCTAGACAAGTCATTTCGCATCTCTTTCACATTCTTATCAGTTGCATCAAACCTTTTTATCAGCTTTTGTATCATATCTTCAATACTTGACATACTATTAACAGCCTCTCTATTACTAGAAGGACAATAAGGTCAAACCTTATCATTCCTGTTGCCATAATTGTTCCGGTTGTAATTGTTATCACGATTGTATTTCCCATCCCAGACATAGTTACCCGCACAGTTGTAGTTTCCATAGTTCCAACATTTGTTTCCTTGACCTTGGTGCCAATTATCCGAGTTGGAACCTTGGGCGTTGGTTGGGAAAAGCCCCGTCTAATTATTAACCAAGTTTGCATCCTCTTCATAGTAGTACTTCTCAATGGGCGGTGGTGGAGATCTAGTTAGATAATTTACCGCATTCACCTTTTTTCTGCATCTCCACTCACATGTATTAGTTCCAAACCCATTTATGTCACCATTTGAGCAATCTCTTCACGAATATCATCACTATATTGGTTTGGTACAGTTTGGACAACGAATGTGCTCCTACCAGTATTTGCCTTTCTAGTGCTCCAGGCTTTGTTGTTTTGGGAAATCCTCTAAAGTTATTCAGCGATCTCCTGAAAAGTACACTCACCACATGATCTTCCAGCAATAGTATCTAACATAGCTATTCCATTGTCATCCTATCCTCTATAGAAGTACTCATTCAATGACTCATCATCTATGCGATGATTCAGAAAACTCCTCATGAACCCAGTGAACCTATTCCAAGAACTTCTTATCGACTCTCCAGGTAGTGCTGTGAAGTAATTCAATTTATCCTTGTAGTTCAATATCTTTGACACTGGAAAGTACCTTGCTATGAAAACCTTATGCAATTTGTCCCATGTATAGATCGAAATGTATGGCAACTCAGAAACCCACGCAACAACATCACCGGTCAATGACAGTGGAAATACTCCCAAACCTATGACATCTATATCCAAGTCCGATCATCCTACACAACTCTTACAGACACTGGAAAATTTATCGGTGTGAGCGTATGGATCTTCTGAAGGCAACCCAGAAAATAACCCTCTCGCTGTAAGCATCTGTATAAGGTTGTTGGTCACCACAAATGTATGTGTTGGAGGTAGAGGATGTAGAACAATAAGCCAATCTGATCCAACTGCATTATACTCAAACTTGTAGTGATCACGAAATCTCAGTGCTGGCGAATTTAGCACCCTTTCAACATTTCTAATTAAATGACAACCTTGAATCTGAGCGGGCACATTAACAACTCCAAGAGGTTGAAACTCAACACCATCTCCTTGGTGCCAATTATCCGAGTTGGAACCTTGGACGTTGGTTCAGAAATGCCCCGTCTAATTATTAACTAAATTTGCATCCTCCTCATAGTAGTATTTCTCAATGGGCAGTGGTGGAGATCTAGTTAGATAATTTACCGCATTCACCTTTTTTCTGTATCTCCACTCACATGTATTAGTACCAAACCCATTTATGTCCCCATTTGAGCAATCTCTTCACGAATATCATCATTATATTGGTTTGGTATAGTTTGGACAACGAATGTGCTCCTACCAGTATTTTCCTTTCTAGTGCTCCAGGCTTTGTTGTTTTGGGAAATCCTCTAAAGTTAATCAGCGATCTCCTAAAAAGTACACTCACCAAATGATCTTCCAGCAATAGTATCTAACATAGCTTTTCCATTGTCATCCTATCCTCTATAGAAGTACTTATTCAATGACTCATCATCTACGCGATGATTCAGAAAACTCCTCATGAACCCAGTGAACCTATTCCAAGAACTTCTTATCGACTCTCCAGGTAGTGCTGTGAAGTAATTCAATTTATCCTTGTAGTTCAATATCTTTGACACTGGAAAGTACCTTGCTATGAAAACCTTATGCAATTTGTCCTATGTATAGATCGAATTGTATGGCAACTCAGAAAACCACGCAACAGCATCACCGGTCAATGACAGTGGAAATACTCCCAAACATATGACATCTATATCCAAGTCCGATCATCCTACACAACTCTTACAGACACTCGAAAATTTAGCCGTGTGAGCGTATGGATCTTCAGAAGGCAACCTAGAAAATAACCCTCTCGTTGTAAGCATCTGTATAAGGTTGTTGGTCACCACAAATGTATGTGTTGGAGGTAGAGGATGTAGAACAATAGGCCAATCTGATCCAAATGTATTATACTCAAACTTGTAGTGATCACGAAATCTCAGTGCTGGCGGATTCTGCACCTTTTCTGCATTTCTAATTAAATGACAACCTTGAATCTAAGCGGGAACATTAACAACTCCAAGAGGTTGAAACTCAGAACCATCTCCTTGACCCTCTCCGATTGTATTATTGTGTACCCCTTGATTTACCATTTTTCTCAAAGTTTTTCTCAATTTAGGATCGTAGGGGGTCAAGGGTTCACCTCGACTCCGTGTACTTAGAATATACTAGAGTTGAAACCTATAGAAAACAAAAAACAAAAAAAATGTAAAATCAGGAAATAATTGACTAAAGTTCAACAATGTAGTTAGTTTAATCTAAAAGTTGTATTCCCCGGTAGCGGCGCCAAAATTTGATACACCCAAATTACACCTCCCTAAAGAAGTATAATCGGTTGTTCTCAAATATAGAAACCAACTTGTAGGTTTGGGTTGAACCCTCGAGGAATATGGTTCAGAATTAAACTAACTCACAATTATCTCCGTTTAGTCAAACTCTTCCCAAGAAAAGTAAACAGGGGGGATGTTGTAAATAAATAACAGATTTTTTATTTGAATGAATAACTAACAAGTAAACAAGATTCACAATTTGACTTATCAAATATAATATGGAAACTAGGGTATATGTGTTCCCCACGAGCTCTTAAAGCAGTAATCCTAATAATAGTAATCATATCCTAGTGTTTTACATGAAAGGCCGGTAAGTTATGTATCCCTACGTGATTGGTAATCATAGCATGGACTTTCACTCGTGACTTGGTAAATCTAAGAGTGTGTTCTTTACTAACCCTTACCTTAACCCCAGTTAGTCATCGTATCAATTTAGTTGGGGTTTTACCCTCACTTCAATTGATTAACGTCAGACTATTATATAGCAGCAAATCCTTAACTAAATCTTTGTTGTTTAATCCTTTTCTCATTCTTGACCTCCTTGGTAAGGCAAGTAGGAACGAGGCGAGTTCTAACATTGGCCACCGTTAAAAGGATCTTTACACAAAGGGATTCAAAATAAATCCATAAACACTATTCAAGAATTACTTAATTATTATTCATACTTTGTTAGCTCATGGTCCCCACAATCCTAGTTGTGGATTTAGCTACTCATGCTTGATAGTTCACAATTCATAATTGATTTAAAAGAATTAATGAAATTACGGTTAGAATAGATGAAAACTGAAATCATGAATTGAAATTCAAAGTGCAATTTGAATAAACCAACTTTCGGAAATTTAATTGCTAAGTATTTGCAAAATAATTCTAAAAGACCAAAACTAAGAGGGTACAATAATGTCTAACCCTCAATAATGTAAATTACAACTAATATTTGTAGAAAACAACTCTTAAACGAACTAGGAAACTAAATAAGGAAATAACAACTTCAGACGCGATTTCTATTGACGACTCAACCCACGGACCGTGGGTCAACCTACGGTGCATTGTCACCCTTCATGGTTAAAAACTTAACAAATAATTCACCTACGGTCTGTGGATTGGACTACGGTCCGTCTTGTCACTCCGTGGTTTGAGTATTGAAAATCAGCTTTGTGACCAAGACCTACGACCATCCACCTAAGGCCCATCACTAAATGTACGATCCGTTGTTGGCTCCGTAAGTGGCCACTTCTACATTTTCAGCTCGTATCTTCATCAACCACATCCAAGCCTATTTCCTACAAGAATTACGCAAAAAACATTGTTTCTAATAACAAACTAGCCCAAAACACAGACAAACTTTAAGTGAAATAAATCAAAAATACCATAAACTCACGGTAGATCATTAGGGTTTTCTTCAAATGTCATAGATTCTTTTGATTATTGATTTAAATGATTGAATTATGATCTCTTATGCATGAATTGATGAAATACTATGATTCTCTGATAATTCCCCTATGAACCCATTTAGGTCCCCATGTTTTCAAGTTACGAATCATATGATGTGGTATTTTTACTATACGGGAACTGTTTTATGAAATTAAGCATGTATTGACAGATTTACATGAAATTATGATGAAATCCATATCTAACCCATTTTTTCTAAATATTTATGATTGAAAGTGAGTTTTGAGCCTTGAAAGATAAATTATGGAATCATGCATGTTCTTATGAAATCTATGAAAATGTTTAAGGATACTTGGAGAGTCAAGTAACAAGGATGATGTTGTTGTTGTGTTGTTGAAAGAATTTCTCATAAACACATAAAAGCATAATGTGGATTGTTTTCTCACATAGTAAAAGGATTCTAAGGTTGAAAGGCTTTCTCACCTAATTCAATCAAAGATTAAGAGCTATCCTAATCAAACCTAGCTTGGATTGGTTATTGAAAGATACCTTTCCATGGATGATGACTTAGCTTGGATTGGAAAGATGACGTGCCTTTCCGTGGATAATAAGAACAACTAAAAACTTACTATTCCGTGGGATTTATGCTTAGCACCGAGAGGATAGTGAGATGGAAGCTTTCCCGTTAGTAGAGGCTGGGTTTCTAGTAGCAAACTCATTATCCCTTACCTATGTTCCCCAATAGGATGTTGGTCTAGATATCCCTTAGCTAGTAGATCCCCCTAACCTAGAAGTTATTGTCCTTACCTTCGCAGGTAGGATAAATCTATTTGGTGTGGGAGACACCAGGGGATCATGTTAAAGCTCACATGGTCTCTTTGTCGGTTAAGGCTTATTCCCCACATTAATAATGAGCTAAGGTTAATTCAAGAAATATCTCATATGTGTTCAAAGGATTTAAATAATGTTAGCTTGCATTGACCCTAGTTTTATGACTTATGTTTTCTAACCCTTTTATATCATCTTTTAGCTTGGTCAATTGAATATCATAAAATGAAATGTCCCTTTTGAGCATGATTTAAATGTTTTATGCATAACTATCATACTTGGTACATTATTTTGTACTAACGCATACTCTTGCCTACATTTCCCCAAATATAGGGTCCAATAGTCAGGCTTCTATGTTTCATGGCTAGTGATTGATTTCAAGATTTTTGAGGTTTGGTGAGTCATCATGCTTCGAGGACGGATGTTCCTTGTTTCACTTTCTTTCACGCATTTCACTTTTGGACAATTTGTCTGGGTTAGGCCAAATTACATTCTATTGTACTAGATTGCTATATTGAGACAAGTGTTTTAGAGTTCCACTTTTCTTTTATAAAACTTTTGTACTTGGACTAATGTTTTACTTTTATCGTTGTATTTCTTATGTTATGAAAGCTAAGTGACTTGTATTGGGGTCCTTCGGTGTTCTATACACTATCTTACATCTAGGGGGTACTCCTGGGTTGTGGAAAAATTTGTAATCAGAGCAAAAGGTTTAGAATGGTCCTAGTATATATCATAAGCCACGTCAAGTAGAGTCTTGTACATTAGTGTGAAGCGCACCACATTCATGAAATAGAGGCTAAAAGATGTTTAGGAAACTCCACTTCTTTCATTACTCTAAAGGCGTGTGATAGAGTTTAACTATATAACGTTCCTCTCCTAATCCTTATCCAATTTTCTACAGGATATGGCCACTCGAAAAGCTTATGCTACATGGATGTACCAACCCGTAAGACGAATAAGTGAAAATAGAGCAGAACATGTGTGTGTTTGAGTTGTTGTGAGGTTTGATGGTGTGTAATGTTGTCCCGAGCTATGGTTGAGGGGTTTAGGGGTTAAACGTCAAGGTACGACTCCCCAAGGACCACCCTAGGGGTCCTTGAGGAGGAACTTAAAGCTTAACTCCAAAGACCCCTTGAAACCAAAAATTTGCCCAAAACTTGGTGACCTACGAAAGGGGACCACGCCCCATTGGTCTATCCACAGCCCGTAGGTCCATCCACTCCCCGTGGATGGCCTCCGTACATCAAGCCTCCATTATGCAAGTTGCAGCCACAAACCACGCCCATGCAGGACGGTCCATAGACCAATCCACGGTCCGTGGATGGTGGTCCATGTTTCGCACATGTAAAGTTGCGTTGGTTCGGCTTATTCACGGGTGGTTTGGTAAACTTCTCCCTTGGTTAGATTATTTCATGGACGGTAATTATTGGTTTATTAACATATTTTAAGGGTATTTAATGTATTAAAACATATTTTCAATTCATTATTCATAATTAGAAAATAGAACCTACCTCTCTTCTCAAAAGTTCTCTTTCTAGAAACCTCCATTGGAGGTGAAGACTTCGAGCTTCCAAGGTCAAATCTTCAAGTTGTTCAAGGGATTTTCGTGGATTTCTTCCATAAAAGGTACGGTGGTCTTCATCCTTGACTTAGTTTCTTTCAAGGAGCCAATTTCAAAGTGATTTCAATCTCCAATGTTTCCCCAAAAACCCTAGCTTTCAATCTATGCATGGGCTCGATTCAAAACAATTTCTAAAGGCTTTATTGCATTGAATTATGAATTAATTGTGGATTTAAAGATGAATTAAGACGAACTCTTCCTAGAACCCATTTTTCCTCCAAATTCCCAAGGTGTGATTTGTGATTGGGATTTGATTTATTATAAAGTATGTGAATTTTTTATGTGTATATGGATATAGAATGTTGAAATTATGTTATTACTCTTGACTAATTGTATTGATCTAAGGTGTGTGGGTCAATGTGATCCATGGCCTTGAAAGGCAAGGTATGAAGGTTAATGTATGATTATGATGTGAAGGATATGTATGTGAATTCAATGATAGTATGATGATCATGTTTAGAATGGAATAGTGTTGTGATTGAAAGCATATTCTCAATTAACACTCATGAATGATGATGATGGAATGTGAACGGTTTTCTTCTATAAATTGTATATCTTGAATTGGTAGGCTTAGACGTCCTTTTCATGTATAAATAGAAGTAATGTGATTGTGATATCTTGAATTGGTAGGCTTAGACATACTTCTCTTATATAATGAATGTATCTTGACTTAATGTCTTAATATGTTGAATTGGTAGACCTAATGTTGGTAGCCTTTCATGAATGAATAAATGATAAAGTATTCTACGATAAACCTTGGATCGGTAGACCTAATGTTGGTGGCATATCATGAGGAGTCTAGGAACTAATGTGATGTTAAACCTTGGATCGATAGACCTAATGTGGTGGCCCCTTTCTTATGTGAAATGATGAACCTTGAAGCGGTAGACATAATGGTGGTGGCCCTCCTAAGAAAGTCAATGAGCTATCCTTGTAATGTACCTTGAAGCAGTAGGCCTAATGTTTGTGGCCCTTTCATGTGTAATGTATCTTGGTTCGGTAGGCCTAATGTTGGTAGCCCTCTCAAGTACAATAATGTAATGAAAATGAAATACTCTATGGGAATGAAGGCTAAGCACTAAGTGGATATGGTAAGATGGAAACTCTCTCAATGTTAGGCTAGGGTTCCAATAAACATCTTCATATCCCATAACTATGTGCCCACATAGGATATTAGCTAGTGGATTCCATCCAAGCTAAAATGTTACCGGTCCTACCTTAGGCAAGTAGACCACTTTTTTACGGTGTGGGGCCATATGACACCAGATTCCATGGTTAGCTCTCATGGTCTATGCCGATTAATGCCTATTCCCATCATGTGTGATGTGCACTATGGTTTCTTGAGGAGTTCTATGAAGTGTGGGTGGTAGTATGGGATGTCATACATGCATTGCACGAGTAGGCTTTGAGAGGATCATAGTGAGTTCTCTAAACCTTAATGGCTAATGTATGAATGTGTCCTAAATGAAGATAATGAAGAATGTTGACTCCTATATGCTTAAATAAAATGATGTATGCTATACTTGGATTGTATTATTAGTTACTTCGTTGTCATGACTTATTGTATTTGAATGTGCCTTACCTATGGTGACTTCAAAGGAGAACTTACTGTGAGTAGTAGTATGCGATGCTACTTGTACAGTGCACAAGTATGAGTTAGGGTTGTCTTAGGTTATGGTCCTTATGTGATGATATGACTTATCAAAGGTTTATGTCTTATGTATGAGTATTGTGTAAAAATGGAAAGGTTGAATGGTAAGTTCACTTTTGGTGATCTTAATGTGGTACTTTAGTATGGATGGTGGTATGGGAAGTTATCCATACATTACACAGAGTATAGCTTGAGGGTTACTTGAGGTGAAGGCTTAATGTGAAGGTAATGTTTTATATGTTGATTATGTCTCTATTATGATGAAATGGCTGGTATGTTTGTTATGTTTGAATATTATGCCTCTTATACTTATGTTCATGAAGTTTTATCAAAATGGCATAAAAGCATGACTTTCAAACAAAATGTTCGTTTTAATCATGTTTTTGCATGGCTATCATAGTTAGTACTTAATTGTGCTAACCCATTCTTCTTCATGTTTTACTACAAGTGTAGGTTCCGACAAGTGAGTTGCTTTCTCTAGATCAAGAACTTGGATTTGAGATTCTCCAAGACTTAGTTGTTTGTCCTCATAGATCGAGGATGAGTGTTTGGATGTTTCTTTTCTATCATGTAAAATACTATTATTAGACTTTACAATTGTAAAGGGTCATGTCCGTACTTATGTTTCGGATGTTGCTTTTAGATGGCCATGTGAGACAATAGACTTCCGCTATGTTTTTCAAAACTTTTAAATGAGTATATTTATTGTATGGTTCTAAATAAAGTTTAAATTTTGTACTATTTCTCTAATCGAATGCAATGAAATATTATGAAGTTTGTATGAGACCCTTCGGGGTCAAGTACGTCGTGTCGCATCTAGGTGCTAGTCTTGGGTCGTGACAAAGGATTGTGAGGAAGAATGTGGAACAAGATGCTCCTGCCCAAGTTCCTCAAGTTCCAGTCGATCCTTTGGCGGAGTAAGTGACTAATGCGGAGTTTAGGGCTGCTTTTCAAGTGTTGGCTCAAGCCGTGATGGCCCAGGCCAATAGGGAGGTTGTGGTTCTTGTAATGACAAATGTGTGTACGGCAGTATCTAGAGTGAGGGATTCCACTAAGATGAATCCTCTAGAGTTTCATGGGTCTAAGGTTGAGGAAGATCCTCAAGAGTTCATCGATAAGGTCTATAAGGTTTTGATGATTATGGGAGTGATACCGGTGGAAATGGCGGAGTTGGCCGCTTAACAACTAAAAGGTGTTTCTGAAATATAGTACAACCAATAGAAAGAAAGGTGAACGGAAGATGCGGGTCCTCTTGATTAAGAAAAGTTTAAGGTTACTTTCCTTGATAGGTTCTTTCCCGTTGAGATGATAAAAGAAAAGCTGCTTAAGTTTATCAAGCTTCATCAAAGAAGTATGAGTGTGAGGGAATATGCTCTAAAGTTAACACAATTATATAAATATGCTCTAACAATGGTTGTCGATTCAAGGGAAAATATGAGTAAGTTCATTTTGAGTGTGTCTGAAATGGTGTTAATGACATGAAAATCTCTCATCTCATGGTTCATGCTCAACAGTTCGAAGAGGAGAAACTTAAGGAAAAGCCTAGAGAGGTAAAAAGGGCTAAGACTGGTGATGGTAATTTCTCTCATGCAAGGTCTGATGGACAAGGTCGTTCTAGATTTTGACATAGTTTTCCCTTTAAGGTTCCTCCAATGCTGCTCCTAAGTTCAACAAAGATAGGGTGTCTAAATGTAAGCCTCACGGAGGAAATGGTAGTAGATCTTCACTGCATGTGTCTACTTGTACTAGATGTGGAAAGAAGCACGAGGGTAAGTGTCTAGCCAGCACATATGGTTGCTTCGGTTGTGGTAAGAGTGGTCATAAAATGAGGGATATCCCAATAATTGCGACTCATAGAAGGGAGGGAAAGCAAGCTCCTCCTAATGGTTCGGGTTCCAATGCTCTTAAGCAAAAATGATTTTATGCACTTCAGACTCGTGGTGAACAAGAGCATTCTCCCGATGTGGTTACCGGTATGTTGAAAGTTTTCAAACTTGGTGTTTAATCTTTACTTGATCCCGCTGCTACCTTGTCTTTTGTGACGCCATATGTGGCTATGAGGTTTGATGTTATTCCAAATGTGTTCTTCGATAATTTTTCTATCACTACTCCTATTGGCGATTTTATTGTGGCTAAAGGGTCTATAGAAAGTGTCATGTTTCCTTGTCCTACAGAGTTACTCTTGTTGACTAGGTAGAGTTTGATATGTGAGATTTTGATGTTATACTTGGGATGGATTGGCTGCACTCATGTTATGCTTCTATTGATTGTAGAACTCGTGTAGTGAAGTTTCAGTTCCTGAATAAGCCTATCCTAAAATGGAATGGGGGAAGTTTTATGCCTAAGGGTCAGTTTGTCTCTTGTCTTAAATCTAGAAAGAAAATTTCTAAGGTTTGCATTTACCATCTAGTTTAGGTGAGTGACGTAGATCTGAAACCCCTGCTCCTGAGTCGATCCCCATTGTTAATGAGTTTCCGAAAGTGTTCCCAGATGACTTACCCGGTATTCCTCCCGAAAGGGAAATAGACTTCGATTTTGACCTTCTCCCAGATACTCAATGTATTTCCATTCCTCCTTACCATATGGCACCGACAAAATTAAAGGATTTGAAAAAACAATTGAAAGATTTGTTTGATAAGGGTTTCATCTGACCGAGTATCACTCCATGCGGTGCTCCATTTTTAATTGTTAGAAAGAAAGATGGTTCCCTTCGTATGTGTATTAACTATCATCAGTTGAATAAGGTGACCATTAAGAATAAGTATCCTCTCCCATGGATAGATGATTTATTTGACCAACTTCAAGGAGCAAGTTACTTTCCAAGATTGACCTTAGATCGGGTTATCACCAATTAAGGGTGAAGGAATATGGTATTCCGAAGATGGCTTTTCAAACTCGGTATGGTCATTCTGAGTTTTTGGTAATGTCGTTTGGGTTGACTAGTGCAAAGGCAGCGTTCATAGATTTGATGAATAAGGTATTTAAACAGTACCTTGAAATGTTTGTGATTGTGTTTCATTAATGACATACTGATTTTTTCAAGAAGTGAGAATGAGCATATTGATCATTTGAGGATCGTGTTACAAATTCTTAAGGACCGACAACTTTTTGCAAAGTTTAGAAAATGTGAATTTTGGTTAAGGTCCATCACTTTTCTTGGCCATATTGTTTCAAGTAAGGGTATTGGGGTGTATCCTGAGAAGACGGATGCCGTCAAAAGTTGGCCTAAACCTCTAACTCCTTCGGATATTAGAAGTCTCTTGGGTTTAGCCGGTTATTATAAAAGGTTTGTGGAGTGATTCTTTTTAGTTGCCTCTCCTTTGATGGATTTGACTTAAAAGAAGGCAAGTTCATATGGTCCGAAAAGTGTCAGAAGAGCTTTCAAGAGTGGAAGGATAGACTTACTTCCACTCCAATGTTTAATTTACCAAAAGGGACAGATGGTTTTGTGGTTTATTGTGATGCCTCAAGATTGGGTTAGGGTGTGTGCTTATGCAAAATGAGAAAGTTATTGCCTATGCCTCAAGGAAACTTAAGATTCGTGAGAATAATTACCCTACCTATGACCTTGAACTAGCGGTGGTTGTTTTTGCCTCAAAGATTTGGAGGTATTAATTTTATTGGGTTCAGGTAGATGTTTTTATCGACCACAAGAGTTTGTAATATGTATTTAATCAGAAGGATTTAAATCTTCTCCAATGAAGGTTGCTTAAGTTATTGAAAGATTATGACATGAGTGTCCTCTATCACCCCAGAAAAGCAAATGTTGTGGCGGATCCTCTTAGTCGGTAATCTATGGGAAGTGTCACTCATATTGAAGAACAAACTAAAGAATTGTCTTAAGATGTTCATATATAGGCCCAATTGGGCGTTCGGCAAGTGGATTCTACCAAGGGTGGTGTTATGGTCCACAATTGTTCAGATTCCTCTTTAGTGGCAGATGTGAAAGCCAAGAAAGAAATCTTTTAGGTTTTCTCCAAAGGAAGAGATAGTGTACTTGGATATCAAAGTCGTTAGTGTGTTCCAAATTTTGATGACTTGAGGGAACAGATCTTGCCAGAAGCCCATAGTTTGCGTTATTCTATTCACCCGGGAGCCACTAAGATGTAATGTGATTTGCGGGAGGTCTATTGGGGGAATGGGATGAAGAAGGATATTGCGGAATTTGTGACTAACCGTCCTAATTGCCAAAAAGTAAAAGTAGAGCACGAAAAACTAGGAAGTTTATCCCAAGATTTTACCATTCCTACTTGGAAGTGGGAAGATGTAAATATGGACTTTAATTAATGTTGGTTTACCCCGCACCCGGCGATAACATGATTTAATTTGGGTGATCGTAGATTAGATGAAATAATTGGCTCATTTCCTTCCTGTTAAGGTTTCCTATATGGTGGAGGACTATGCCAAGTTAGACTTGAGGGAAATGGTAAAGTTGCATGAAGTACTTTTGTCTTTTATTTCCGATCGTGGAACCCAATTCACTTCTCAGTTTTGGAAGTCGTTCCAAAAGGGTCTTAGTTCTCGTATTAAGCTTAGTATGGTCTTTCCTCCCCAAACTGATGGCCTAGCGGAGTGAACTATTCAAAATTTGGAAGATATGACAAGGTCTTGCGTGATTGATTTTAAGGGTAATTGGGATGACCATTTTCTATTGATTGAGTTTGCTTATAACAATAGTTGTCACTCAAGTATTGATATGGCTCCATTCAAGGCTCTATATGGAATAAGGTGTAGATCCCCTATAGGATGGTTTGAGGAGGGTGAAGTTGCCCTAATAGGTCCTGAGTTGGTACATGAGGCCATAGAGAAAGTTTTGATTTATTAGAGAAATGTTGAAAATTTCTCAAAGTCGGCAAAAGTCATATGTCGATGTGAGAAGAAGACATCTTGAATTTGATATTCAAGATTGGGTTTACTTGAAAATTTCACCCATGAAGGGTGTAATGAGGTTTGGTAAGAAAGGGAAGCTTAGTCCCCAATATGTAGTCCCATATCAAATTTTGAGACGTGTTGGTAAAGTTCCATTTAAGCTAGCTTTTCCAAATGAGTTGTCATCGGTGCATCCATGTTTTCATGTCGCTATGTTGAAAACAAGTATTGGTGATCCAACATCCATATTTCCCTTAGAAGGTTTGGGAGTCAAGGAGAATCTTTCTTATGAGGAAGTTCCCGTTGAGATTTTGGACCGGCAAGTCAAGAGGTTGAGAAATAAGGAAGTAGCTTCCGTAAAATTACTATGGAGGAATCAGTTTATTGATGGTGCTACTTGGGAGGCCTAGGCCGATATGCATCCCGATACCCTCATCTCGTTCCTTCTACTCCTACCCTAGCTTGAGGTAATGAGTTCCTCATGATTTTTCCTTTCTTTTGGTGTCATGTGTCTTATGTGTTTCAATGATATCCTTCGTATGAATGATTTATGAAAACTTCAAGTTTTGAGAAAATGAGTTTATTTGATTGACTCATACATGTTTATGTACGCATGAGCATGAATTGCATGTAAACTACTTGATATGATGTGAGTATGTTTTTAGCTTGGAGTCTATATTTCCTCGTCGAATTTGTGCATCACATGTATAATGGACTGGTACACTTAGTTTCACCCCTCTTATGAAGTTTTGAGAATGTCCTAGCTTGGTGTTGATACTTCCTCATTGATTATATACATTGGATTATAGGTTGGGTTGTTAGTTCCTCTCCTACTCTTTTTGTACCAGCTTGAATCTAATTCGAGGATGAATGATCCCAAAGGGGATGTATTGTAACAACCCGGATTCGAGAAAGGGAAAATTACCCATTTCGAGAAGTTGCAGGTGTCGAACCACATTGCCTACCCAAGACTCATGGATAGGACCATGGACCGTAGGTGTGGTCGGTGGGTGGCCCTGCAAAAGTAGGGTTGAAGGCTCATGACCATGGCTTGACCAACGGACCGTAGGTCAGACCACGGTCCGTGGTTCACTTGCCAAGAATCCCCTTTCTGACCACCCTGACGACGTGCAGGTTGGTCCGTCGTCCTGACTAAGGTTCATCGACTTTGGCTGGCAGTTGAGTTTCAGGGGTAGATGGGTCTTTTTGTAATTATTTTATTCCTATACAACATCATTTTTCCCCTTACTAAGACCCCTATATAGGTATTTTTTAACCCCCCAAATTCAACCCATTAAAGTCATTCTTCCAAAATCACAAAAGAAGATCGATTCTCCTCTCAAAAATATTTCTCTCTCTAGAAACATAAAGAGAAAGAAGAAGGGTTCAACCTAGGTTTACCATTCAAATCTCAATTCCTCCATTGAAGATAAGAATTTGTCTTTAAGGTAAGATAGTTTACATCCATGAATTCCTTCCGTTCATGGAGTTCCCAAATTCCTCTATTTTTAAAGATAGAATTCCCCAATTGAATTAAGGTTTTCTTCAATTGTCATGGGTTCTTTTGATTATTGATTTAAATGATTGAATTATGATCTCTTATGCATATATAGATGAAATACTATGATTTTATGGTGATTCCCCAATGAACCCTTGTAGTTCCCCATGTTTTCAAGTTATGAATTAAATGATGTGGGATTTTGGCTGTGAAGGATGAGTTTTATGAAATTAGGCATGTATTGATAGATTAACAAGAATTTTTTATGAAATCCATATCTAACCCATGTTTTATAAATGTGTATGATTGAATATGGGTTTTGAGCCTTGGAAGGTAAATTATAGAATTATGCTTGTTCTTAGGAAATCTATGAAAAAATTTAAGGGTACTTTGAGAGTAAAGTATCAAGGATGATGTTGTTGTTGAAATAATTTCTCAAAAACACATAAAAGCATGACGTGAAAGGTTTTCTCACATAGTAAAGGATTTTAAGGTTGAATGGTTTTCTTACCTAATTAAATCCATGATTAAGAGCTATCCAAATGAAACCTAGCTTGGATTGGTTATTAAAAGATACCTTTCCTTGGATGATGACTTAGATTGGATTGGCAAGATGACGTGCCTTTCCATGGATAATAAGAACAAGTAAGAAATGACTATTTGGTGGGATTTATGCTTAGCACCGAGAGAATATTGAGATGGAAGCTCTCTCGTTAGTAGAGGTCGGATTTCTAGTAGCAATCAACTTATACCTTACCTATGAGCCCCCATAGGATGTTTGTCTAGATAGACATTAGCTGGTGGATCCACCTAAGCTAGAGGTTATGGTCCTTACCTTGGCAAGTAGGATAACCCTTTTCGGTGTGGTAGACACCGGGGGATCATGTTATAGCTCACATGGTCTCTTTGTCGGTTAAGGCTAATTTCCCATATTATTAATGAACTAAGGTTACTTCAGGAAGTATCTCATATGTGTTCAAAGGCATTAAATGATGTTATCTTGCATTGACCATGGTTTTATGACTTATGTTTTGTAACCGCTTTTATATCATGTTTTAGTTTGGTCAATTGCATGTCATGAAATGAAATATCCCTTTTTAGCATGATTTAAATGTTTTATGCATGGCTATCATACTTGGTACGTTGTTTTGTACTAACGCATACTCTTTCCTACATTTTCCCAAATGTAGGGTCTGATAGTCAGGTTTCTCAATTTCGTGGCTAGTGATTGATTTTAAGATTTCCTAGCTTTGGTGCGTCCTCATGCTTTGAGGACAGATGTTCATTGTTTAACTTTCTTTCATGCATTTAACTTTTGGACATGATGTACGGGCTAGGCCTAATTTCATTCTAATGTACTAGATAACTATATTGACACAAGAGTTTTAGACTTCCGCTTGTCTTTTATAAAACTATTGGACTTGGACTTTTGTTTTACTCTTATTGTTCTATTTCATAAGTTATGAAAGCTAAGTAGCTTGTATTGGGGTCCTTCGAGGTTCTATACTCCACGCTACATCTAGGGTGTATCCCTAGGTCGTGACATCGTGAAGCTGAAAAATATAGATTTATTCCACCTTTTGATCATCCTAAACAAAAAGAGCAAGTTGGACCGGAGGTGTACCGAACTAATGTAATGTTAACAAGGATTTTCAATAAGGTTGAAAGATCCGATAATGTATTGGAGGACTTGAAAAATGACTTCTCCACTTCAAATCAAACAATAAATTCTCACTCCATGTCAATTAAGAAGCTAGAAACTCAAATGTTTTAAATCTCCACCAATCTATATCTGAGCCAAAAAGGGACGTTTCCAAGTTACAGCATCCCAAATCCTAAGAATGATTCTTGATGAGTAAGAACTACATTGTTACATGATATTAAACAAGGCTCTTCTTAGGAGGCAACCCAAGTTTATTTTATTGCTTTCAATAACGTGTGTTGTGAGTGCAAGTTGAAATGAAGTCAAAAAGTTCATAACAATGCATTAGGGGATGCAAGTACACAGTCGGTGATCTATTGAAATCATTGGTCCGACATCTTCATGTCCCCCTTTTGAGCCAAGAATTTTGAAAAATAATACTTTCAACTTTGGTGAATAGGGACCTATTCGGTGATCCACCGAATGACAAAAGGCGAGCTGCATTAGGTCCGCCGAGTTGAACTTCAGGTTTGGTTTTTTTTCAGGAATCATAGGTGAGCCTATGCTACTTTGGTGACGTTATCCGTAGTTTGACGAGTCCGCTTGAAATAAAAAGACCATGATTCTTTTCATTTTTTAAAAGAAAACCTTTAATCTTCTTTAGCTCATTCAATTCCTAAATTCTGAAAACCCTTGGTTTTACACCTTGTGCTCTCACGTGCATTGATTTTCATTATTTGAGTGCATTTGGGGCTTGACGATCGATCCGAAAACTTTCTCCCTTTGTTTTGGTGTTGTACTTATCTGAGGTTGGTCATTCAAAGCTTTCGTTGTTATTTTTGCTTAAATTTGATGCTTATGAGATGGGCTTTATGTTATTGCTAGTTCTACACTATGGAATTTACTTGGGTGAAGCTAAATGATATTGATTGAGCTGTGCCCATGAACTAGGATAGATGACATTGTGCTCGAAATTATTAAACTTGATCATGAAGGTTAGATTTTGAAATTGAGTTGTTAGTAGGACTAGGTTTTTTTTAATTGAGTATGGGTGATGTTTGATAAGCCTAGTGTTGTCCTGATGACTTGTATTTACCGAATGATTGATAGGGTGACATTTTTCTTCATGTTAAATCACTAATATGGGCAATGATTTGTGAAATTTGGGGGACGTCTGAATATCCATTGGTAGAATGACATGTAGGTAGATGGTAAAATTGATTGGGTAATGGCTATTATTGCATGTTAGTGTTGAATTTATAAAAAAGAGGCATTAGGCTAAAATTATATGCTCGACGGGATTGTCTTAGCTCGCCAAGGTGATTAGGGGAATCATCGAGTAAGCCCCAATCACCTTATGAGTTTGAATATGTGGAAAGGGTACTATCACATTCGGCGTTATTGTCTTAGCTTGCCAAAACAAACTCGGTGGATCGCCAAATTGGAGTGGACATCAACCTTCTACATGTTCCAAAAATATTTTGCACTATCCCTTTTGGTAGACTTCTCTTAGCTCACCGAAACAAACTCTACGGATTGCCAAGTTGGAGTTGACATCACCTTATATGCCTGAGTTAAATTTAAGTATGTCAATATCGGTGAGGTCACCTCAGCTCGCCTAACCTGTTAGGTGAATCGCCTTCCCAGTTGGTGATCCTCAAAATATTTTTTTAACTGCGTTTATTTTGTAGCTTAATTTCAACTAACCTTCAACCGATTTGTGCTTTGAATTGTTGTGCCTTGTAGGAAATGGGAAAATTTAAGGGTAAGAGAGCGGTCTCCATTGATTCCGCCCACGAGGCTCAAACTCCGCCCCCTTAAAAAATAAAATAGGGAGGATCACTATAACTGATCGCTCCTAACCTCCTCAACAACAATCCACTCCATGTTATTCTACGCGTGTAAGTAAGGAACCAAAGAAGTTAGTGGCAAAGAAAAGGATAGAAATTCGGTCCAAGGTGCCAAAAATCTTCTAATGAACATACCTCGTGAGTTCTATCTATTATACCCCTAAGAGCCCTTAATAGGCTCAAAGCGGCAAGAGAACAAACAATTCTATGGAAGGGATGATTGTTAACTCACTGGGTGAAAAGTGACAACCCCATAATTTGGGATACAATTATATTCCACGTGTTTGAGTTCTTCACAAGTGCTCGACCCCCATATGTTCCAGAATCGGTGAGGGAGTTCTACACAGCCTAGGTAAAATCCTTGCCAAAGATAAGAAAAGGCATGGTATAGAGACCCTTGGTGGAAGTTGAAGTCTTATGGTAAATAATGTAGTGTAACCAAGTGGTATAAATGATATCGTGGGCACTAAGGGTAATAGGGAAAACTTATACAAGCTCGGGATGAAGCAGGGCCTGGATGAACTTGAGGGGTGGCTATCACCCCTCATTTGTTATATTACTTCTCTGTAGATGGCTGACGGAGTGAAAATAGAGAAGAAGGATATGAACATAACCTCCTAGTATTTGTTCAAGTTTAATAGATATAATGAAAGCCATCCCATAATGAGTCAAACCTCCCGCATCTAATGGTTGTGTTTCTTGACAACAATATTGATCAGACATATATCTATGCCGGTGCTATTATCGAGGAGGGGATGTCGATGAGAGCTCTTCAGGAGAACACCTTTTTTCTATTCCCAAATTTTATCATAAAGACGTGTGAGGCCGCTATAGTGCAAGAGGACAGATGAACAATTTACCCCTGCCTTCTCCAACAAAATTTTTAAAATAGATGTAGATTATTTGAGACATGATTTAGCGAGGAGAAAACTGTGTATCAGGTAATGGACCCTAAAACTTTGGAGGCTAATGTTGCACATCACGCTACTTCAGTGGAGCCTTCAGGTACCAGTCCACCCTCTTTCATGCCTTATACTTCAGCCACTCCATCTACTTCATATGCACCTACCCCTCCATCCTCGCCTCCCTAAACCCAGGCCTTGATATACCAGATGGGCAACTATGTCGGTTCTACAAAGGTTAGAGCATCTAAGATAGAAAGAGTGACGAATAAGATGATTGAGCGAGTGATTGAGGTAGTGATGTGCCTAGTTAGAGGTTAAATTATGATATATAGGACCGATATAATGTCATATGGGGAGAGGTTTGATAACCTCATTAATAGAGTGTAGGTTAGAAAGAAGAGTGATGGTAGCTCTACATTACTAGGTTTAAGAGAGAGGTTGCTACTCTTAGGGATAATGTGGACCAGTTGAGTTCCACTGATATATCCATGTTTTGAGGTGAGGTTCCATTGATCAGGATACTAATGTTTGTGCCTTTTTATGAGCCAAGAGATGATGCACTTTATGGCGTAGTATAGAAGCCATTTGTCGTGGATGATAAGGTTGGTGGTGGTGATAATGCTGAGGAGAAAGAGGAGAAAGAGTGTAGGAGAGATGATGAGTCGAGGATAGTTGAGACCTTGATATAGCTAAATTACATTGATGAGTTGATAATTTACGTGATGATGGTGAGATCTTGTCTGGATACTTCGAAATTCAGCACCAGTGGGGTTTCATCAGTCTGTACTACACTTTCCAGAGATATGCTAGACTCTAATTCCCAGGTTGATGCTACTGTTCTACCTTCTCGACTAGATGTGTTGGGTACTAATACCTATAATGATGCCATCCCCTCCGAACCTCAGGACCAGAGCATTTCACAGGCATAGCCTATCAGGGACACTTTTACTCATTCTCTTACGTATTTACATTTTGATAAAACTGAGGACATTACTAGTTTATTTTTGGTAGAGTGAGGGCACTTTTGCATAATTCCCCTTTTTGCTTGTATTTTGGTATTTCAGTTTTTTTAGATACTTGTAGTATTTTTGTATTTTGAGATTTTTTTAGTATTTTGATTTTCTTTATGGTAGTTGGTGGTTTTGATTCATTTTGTCTCTTTACCCATTGGCCCGTGACTTTTGAGTTTTGAAATTATTGAGAATGGTTATACTTTCATTATTAATGTTTGAGGATCGATTGTGTCTAATATCAGTGTCTTGAATAGTACTCATGATGAGAAATATGTTTTTGTGTTAATGCTTCAAGATTAAATCGACGTGGCTGAACGTTTCAATATTTTTTTATTCTTATGTTGAATAGTTGTGTATTGATGTGAGTCTTGCAATGCACATCACACACAAGCTTTTTTGATTTTATAGAGCTCTGGTAAATGATTGTGCTTGAATTTTAATGTGTGGTGAGGTCCTACTTGAAAGCATGCTTATTATGTCCTAGAATTTTCCTTTTAATTCTAGCTTTCTGGCCTTGGTAAATTCAAGAAATGATTTTGGTTATGAATTAGAGAGGAAACCCACAAGTTCATACTTTTTGTGTCTATCTTGTGAGGGTGTGCAACCATTTGGCACCATTTAAGCCTAAACGATTTGTTGTGAACCTTGTTGAAACATCTTGATCCAAATTATCCCTAACTTCTCATCCATAAATCCTTTTCTAATCATTGGTTTGTTTGAATAGCCAACTTACACTAAAATCCTATGTTGGGGGTGTTGACAGAAAGGAAGAAAGAAACCCAAATGGGAAATGAAAAAAGAAAAGTGAGACTCAACTTTGAGGTTTGTTGCATAAAGAAGGAACCGCTCCTTAAAAAAATATAAGAGAAAATGTTTGAAAAATGAAATGAAACAGTAAATGGGATAAAAAAAAAGGGTGTCCAATAAATTGAGTGAAAAATTGAAGTTTGAGTGTCCAAGTGAAAAAGAATAGAAAGAACTGCGGAAGAAGGGAAGATGAGTACAATAATGCTTTGAAAAGGTCAATTCACTTAGCCAAATTGACGATACCTTTACTCTCATACCAATTACAATCCTAGAATGACCGTTGAAATCTTGCATAAGCTAGGTTTCATGATAATTGGAAATTATGAGAAAACCTATGAGATGAAGTTTGCATGTATTTCTTTTTTGAAGAGTGAAAGTTGTATTGATTCCTAACATCATTATTGACATGCTTTGTGAGAGAATATAGTTATTTTTTTATGTCAGTGTACTTGAATGATTTTGTTGAAACATGGTTTTAAATTATAGTGGAAGTACTAGTGAGTTGAGCTTGGATTGATAAATGCTAGTCATCATTTGAAGCTTTTTGAGCATGATTAAGTGTTTCATATACTTGATCGTAGTATTTTTGTGATACTTTCATACTAATTATCATTGAGAACTGTTTTTGATACCCATTTGAACTAATTGCGTTCTTCATTTACTTGAGAATAAACAAGAGTTTAAAATGGGGGTGTTGATTAGTGGTAGATTTCCACTCATTTTAAGTCTTTTTAGTTCAAGAATTAGTACCCTCAATTCCTAATTATGTCGTATTCTAATGAAACATTGATATTTTGTAGTTTTGAACTCTAAAGGACAAGGGAAGGAAGAATACATGAAAAATAGGATAAACTCATTGAAATGAGTTCAAGCTATCAAATGGCAGTCACCCAACCAAAAGGGAAGATCGCCCAATTAGCCTAACCTCGCCTAGGTTGACGGTGTTCACAATTAAAAATATAAAAGGTAGGTTGGTGGCTTAAAGATGAAACAGTGATTCGCAGTAGCTTAATGGGCGACTACAAGTACATCCCCAAAGGTGAAAGATTTATGAGTAAAATGTATAGCTGCAAGAGTGAACAAGGTAATCAACGATCCACCGAATATTAAAGGCCGACTCAATTTTGTTCGGCAACAGGGTTCAAATATCGTAAGCCTGAAGTAAGAGAAGGGAGAGCTAAAAGGCAATCGACAATCCACAGAATAAGAAAACTGAGCCCGATTTATGTCACCGAATAGGTTGAAAATATAATTTTGGGCTAACTTTGTGGATAACATAAATAGTTCAAAGGAGAGAGAAAATGTATCTGTTTTTGTATCAAGTTTCATAAATTAGACATTATACGATATTTTAGAATTCTAATCTTTTTACCTTTTGAGAAATATTCTTAGTTTTTGGGGTGTCTGAAAAACATTGTAATAGACATTTGAGGGTTCAAATAAAAGTGGGAGTTGAAGGTTAATGCTCAATTTAAAATATCCAATGTCTAAAATCATAATTTGTATATTTTCTTTCCTTTTGTTATGCTTGGCTAAATCCCCAATTTTAGAAGTGTGATTATGGGGTTTTGGTGTTTATTTAATTTAGTAGGCCTTGTGTCTTGCTGTATTTTTTTATTCATCCATGGATTTGAGTTATTCAGTGATGAGTGGTAGATTTAAACTAATTTTAGGTTCATTTATATCAATAATTAGTGTCCTTAATGCCTATTGTTTTCCTTTTCTAATAGAATATTTATGATTTGCAGCTATGACGGCAGTTGGAAAAGGCAAGGATTGATATTTGAAAGAAGGGCCAAAAATACAAAAAGAAGTGCAAA
Organism: Solanum tuberosum; assembly: GCF_000226075.1. Taxonomy (NCBI): domain Eukaryota; kingdom Viridiplantae; phylum Streptophyta; class Magnoliopsida; order Solanales; family Solanaceae; genus Solanum; species Solanum tuberosum. The sequence continues at coordinate 1,070,652 of NW_006238969.1, read as the reverse complement.
GTGAGGATTGTCTATCGCCCAAATTTAAAAGAGGATTGCCTATTGAGCATGACCTCACCCAACTTGATAGTGCAAAGCACTATTGTATATCAAATAAGGTCGACGAACTCTAATAGAAAAGGTGATGTGCCAAGTGAGAAAGGTCATCTTGATGAACATCACCTAACGTGATAGAGTGTAAGACATAGATTTAATGTTCAAATTCCAAACTAAGGTGGTATTCTGTGATGTGCCAAACATGAAAGGCTGATTTAAGAGAAGTAACTGATTGTGGTTCAAACACCTAATAAGTAGGGTATCACAAGGTGTGCTATTAAGGGAAGGGTGATCCACCGAATAGGTTTGGCGAGCGTAACTAATGTTATGTAAACTATCAGATGTTGGATTCTTGGGACAAATTTTGGGAGAGTATAAACCCCAAAGAATGTAATTTTAATAGTCTTGGAAAGAGAGCTTATGAAAAAAAAGTGTTTCTAGGGAGAGTACGGAAAACACTTTACCTTGGAAGAACACTTTTTCAGCTTTTATGGTTTGAAAAATTTGTGCTTAAATTTGATAGATTGAAGTTTAATCCTATGTGGGTTTGCTGGTAATTGCTTAATTTCATGCTACCCATGGCTACTTTCATGAAAGGTAAAATTTATTTACTTATTCTGATGGGTGGCTAAAACCACAAGATCTAGGGGTACTGCAATGGGGTTGGGTGTTAATTTAATATAGTGGGTATTCTGCTATGCTCTTTCTTGTTGTTGTTCATGCATGAATTTTGTCATATTACCATGTGGTTAAATAATGTGTTAAGGTTGTAAATTTATTTCCTACTTTAATCTTTGGTTGATGCTCGAGAGAGATTAACTGAAGTGGGTAATTAGTTCAGTACTAGCTACTTTGTTTTGATGTATGTAGCTTGTTTGAAAGAGAGGTTTTGGGTCGGATCTATTTGCCTTTTTTCTTTAAATAGAGGATAGAGTAATGTATTTGGTTGTGTAAGATTGGAATATAGATGAGACCGAAAATAGATTTTATGCATATATGCTTTGAGATCGAAAGATGATTAGCATCAATGATGTTTACTTAGCCTATTCATGAATGTTCATCACAATAGAGCAGCACAATTACCCGTATGTGAGATTGAATTCCAATCCCCACACCTCTAGAATGCGTGTTAACTCTTTGTTTCATCTAAGTTTAGTTTAATTGGGATAATTTATAACGAAAGCTTCAGATATAGTTGGTGGTGCCACCCACCGAATTGTTCTTACTATTACAAATAAGCTAATTTAAAATCACAATTTCTTGATTATGAATTCTCTACGATGCACAATTCTCTATGTGATTTGACCTGACTTTTTGATGGGTTTTTACTGACTACAATCGCTCACTCTTTTAATTGGTTTTGGAGGGTTATTTGATCAATATTAATAAATGTGCAACTTCCGTGGAATGGTAGTTAAGAATTCTAATTGAGAAGGTAGATTTTAATTTTGTTTAGTTGTAGTAGATTTTTAGTTTGGTGTTGTTGTTGGCTGATTTGCAGGTTCACAAAATGAGTGACCATGGAAGTGAAAATGATAGTCACTATGGTCATAATGACAATATGGGTGATTTGAATGATATGCCCATCATTTTTATGAAACCATCAGAGTGATCCGAATACCCCCTACAACTTGGAGGGCTATGCTTCACATCACTGGAACTATGATCTAAATACTCCAACTGAGAGGAATGTTTGGGCGTTTACTTAATCAAGATTTCCATGAGCACCTTTGGAATTTCAAGAAGGTATGTGGACCTTTTGTGTTCTAGAATATCTCCCAAGAATCCGTAAGGATGAGGTTATTCCCATTCTCTTTAATGGAGAGTCTACAACATGGTTGGCAGAGTTGCCAAATGATTCAATCACATTTTGGATGAGCTAACTGATGCCTTCTTTTAGATAATCTTTCCACCCTCGAAGATGATTAAGCTCCATATCCAAATCCAAAACTTGAAGCATATTAGAGGTGAACCATTGGATGAGACATGGCTAAGATTCAAAAGGTTACTGTTATAATGTCCAATGCATGGCATTCCAGACAATTTACTTCTACAATACTTCTATTTCAGCCTTGATTCAGTCAATAAAGATGTGGCTGATCAATTAGTCCAAGTTGGTTCAATGAGACAACCATATGAGGTGGTTGCGTTGTTGCTTGATGATATGATTAAGGTTAACCGAGTATGGTTCACTAGAGAGGACCAAGTACCTACTCTACAACTGGTTCTAAACAATGAAAAAATCGAGAAGGACCATGAAAGAGATGAAAACATGGCAAAAATGATGACCCAAAATCGATTTGTTGTCCAAACATCTCATGGGAGGTGTAACTAAGTCGGTAAATGCGGTTGAAATAACTTTGGGCAATGCCCGTATGATGCCAATTTTAAGTCATTCTACAATGAAAAAGTTCAATACTTGGAAAATATAGTAAGAGTTTCTCATACCAATTATCAACGACAAGGTGGGAACTAAGGTTTGAAGAAGGATAGAGATAGTGGTTGGAATGATTGGCGAGTCCAAAATTGGAGAGATAGGGAGATGTAAAAAGATAGGAATGTGCCTTCCCATGAGTGTCCACGCCCAAAAAATCAGGTGGACTAAAAGAAAGCTGGACTGAGGACACGCTTGCAAAGATCTACAACAACGTTGAACGGTTCGATAAGGTGTTAAAGGAATTGAAAATTGACTTCTCCACTTTATCATAGACGGTGACTTCTAACTCAGTATCAATCAAGCAGATGGAGGCGCAACTGAGTCAAATTGTCACTCATCTAAATCCAAGGCAAAAGGGAACATTGCCTAGTGACACCATCCCGAGCCCCAAGAATGACTGTTGAGATTGAGGACAATGTCGTGCCGTGAAGTTAAATAAGGCTCTTCTTATAATGCAACCCAAGTCTTTACTTTTGTTTATTGCTTTCGAATGATGTGGATTGTAAGTGCAGGTTGAAAAGAGGTCGAAAGATTGAGAAGGGAAGATTAGGCGATGCCAAAACTAAATCGGTAATCCATTGAAGGCATTGAGAGGACCAACTCTTGTCCACCTTTTGAGCTGGAATTGGTGTAAAATGTTACTGTCAAGATCGGTGATCAGAACTCCAAAGGGCGATTCACTGAAGTGCACTAAGCGACTCAATTTGTTTCATTGAAGCGGCTTTTAGGTTTAGTAATTGGTTAGGAATGTTTTGTGAGCTTATGATCTATGTGGTTATATGCCGAACATGTTCGGAGACATTAGTGTGTGCGCTAAATGAGCCTGGTATAAAAAGACCAAGGGTTATTTTAAATTTAAAAATCATACCCTTTGAAATTTTAGAACATTTTCGATTCCTTTCTCTTGAATCGTGCATTTTGTGTCTTTGTGAGCCTAGTTTGAAGGTGCTAAGAGTGTATTTGCATGGAGTTTGAGTCAACCCAACCCTGATTCCTCAGTTTCTTGATTACTTTTCGACATTAAGGTTGGTGTTTCTACATCTTATTGATAATTTTATCTTTAGAATGCATGTAGGGTGTGGTCTTGAGCTTGTTACTGACATTAAGTGCTTGATTTCTTTTTGTAGCATCATATTGTTGAATTTGAATTCTGCCAGTGTGATTTTAATTGTGAATGCATGTATAAATTGTGAATCAGGATTGTGTGTGTTAAATTAATGAATTAAGTTGATATACTTTCTTGGTATGTGCCTAATTCAATATGAATGAAGTCTGAGTAGCTTAGTGTTGACCCATTTCATGATTTTCCCAATGAAAGATTGAGTGTCTTAACTGGAAATCATAAATTAGTGCAATACTTAGTGATATCTGGGTAATATCTGAGTACCCATGGGTAGTACAAGCATATAGGTTAATTGTAATATTGGGGGGAACTCATATTTTTTGTGCATAATGGATTGTTTTGTAAAAATTTGGCATTGGACTGAAATTTCATGTTCGGTGAGCTCTTCTTAGCCCGCCAAGGAGGTTAGATGAATCACCGAGTAAGCCCCCGATCACCCTCATTAGCTTGTGCATGGCCTGGGTACTGTTCCACTCGGTGGGCTAGTCTTAGTCCGCCAAACCCATTTGGTATAACACTGAGTAGGAGAGGAAATCGCCCTTGATGCCTGTGTCATTCCCATTTGCACTGTTAGTTTCAGCGGACTTGTCTTAGCTCGCAAAAATTAGCTCAAAAAATTACCGAGTTGGCATACCTATTATGCCTCAATCCTCAGATGATTGCTTCTGCCCATTTCGGCGGGCTTACCTTAGTCGGCAAATCCTGTTGAGAGATGTGCCTTCCAATTAGGAGAGCCTAAAGAGTGTTTTCTAAATATTATTCAAAGTGCATTTGATTTCGACTAACCTTCACAAATCTTGTGTTTTAATGTGTTCTTTGCAGGTAATGGCAAAAAACAACGGGTAAAAATGTGGTCTCCTCCAACACTACATTAGATAGAGACTCCTCTCCTTCTCTATCACCTCTTAAGAGACACCAAGGCATTACTACTAATGAACCCTCGAAAGGTCCCAAGAATCGACAAACCACCACCCCACAATCATCTACCTAAGACAGGGTACAACCTAGGGTTTTGAGGAAGCAGACATAAACTAGATGCAAGTTCGTACAACCCTCATCTGCACAAGCACCAACTAGGAGAGTCCTTCCGGTTATTGCTACAAAAGCCTTGAATAGGCTCAAAGCTAAACGAGAAAGGACTATACTTGAGGAGATATGACTTCCCATTGATGGAGTGATGAGCAACTACCTAGCCGTCTGAGATACCATTCAATTTCATCAGTTTGACGGTTTTACCAGAGATAGGATCCCTTACATCCCTTCGTGGGTGAGGGAGTTCTATGCGGCGTATGCTCTGGCTCAGGCAATGAAGCGAAAGTGCGCGATCTGGAAACAACTTAAAGAAGTGGTAGTACAGGAAAGAAAGTCAGGTGCGACGTATGACCATCAACACTGCATTAGACATGCCAGCATATGTAGATGTTTTATATTCACTCCAGATGCACCACGATATGGATTCTATAACAGGTTGGCTAGCACCCTTGATCTCTGATTTTTTCTTATTGGATGTCTGATGGTGCCAATATCGAGAAAAATGATTTAAACATTGTAGCTAGATACTAGTTTGACTTCATCAGCAACAACGTGGTACCATCCCTGAATAAGTCCATTCTTCACCATGACAAAGAGGTATTGGTAGGCACCTTCATCGATCGTGAGCACGTATATATAGGTACATTTTTATATATAGAGAAGTTAATGAGGGTTAGACAAGAGTTCTCATTGCTCTATTTTCCAATTATGATTACACAATTATGTGAGAGAGCAGGAGTCCCTTTTTGGGCTACTATAAATGTGAGAGTCACACTGGCATCATCCAGTGATATCTCGAGAATCGAGGCAAAGTGTTTAAGATATGATATGGCTCAGAGAAAGTTGTCAGCACCTAAATCTATATCAATGGTCAACACTGTTGCACTAGCACATTAGACCAACACAATTGCTTCTTCTTTTTTGGATAAAGTAGGTATTTCTACACTATCCTCTATGGCTGGACCTTCTGATTCAGCATCTATTAGTGTGCTACCTGTTGATGCGACTGTGAGGCCTCCCCTCTCTCCTATTGTTCAACCTCCCTTGACCCAATCACTTATATACCTGATGGGCAGTCTTGCCTGGCCAGTGGATGTTCGAGCTGCTCGGGTGGAAAAAGACATGTCGCGACTCATTGACCAGGCTATCCAAAAAGACTTGGCTCCTATGACTTAGCAGGTGATGAAGTGTGAAGGAGGTGATAGAAGGCCATACCTTGAGACTATATGATTTAACTTCTAGGATAGCAGCTCGGGAGGATACCGATGGTAGTTCTACTACTTTGGACTACCTATGGGCTAAGGTTGCCATTATGAGGGCGGAAGTGGTACAGATATACTCCATGGAAATCTCTATAATATAGGTAAAGGTTCCCTTTTCTTATGTCACTGCCCCTATGACGGAGATTCCTAACACGATGCCTCCTCTACTGTACCTAGAGTTATTATACATTATGATACTATTTTTGAGGATGAGAGTGATAAAGGCAATGAGGAGTTGGCTAAGGAGACTGGTGAGGAGGGAGTACAAGAGGAAGAACATGGGATTGCTGAGTCTCTGAGAGCTACAAGAGATTAAGGAGACCCTTCTTCAAGCTTCCCTGGAGAGGTTTTTTTTTAGAGACTACATATATTGGGTCAAGTGGAGTCACTTTAGATTCCACAATACTTACTGCTACTGAGATGGGCACTAATGCCCCAGTTGATGCTTCCTTGCCGCCTCCAGTAGTACTTTTGGTGGGCATCAATGCCCCTCATGAGGCTTCTCCACCCAAAACTCTGGATGAGAGTACTCCATAGGCATATCCTATAGGTAACCCTATATCTCAGCCTCCCAATCCTTTTATTTATTTTTCATTGAAGACACTACGTTCTATTTTTGTTGGGTAAGGGAATTCGTGCCATTATACCTCTTTTTGTTTGTGTTTTGATATTTCATCTTTTGAACAATGGTAGTTTGATGTTTGTTTATATTAGAGTTCTCTTTAAGCTAAATGTGTCTCTTTACTTCATTCTCGTTCTCTTTTGATGATGGCAATCCCACATAAGTTTTAAAATTGTGAAATGCTTGACTTTTTTATTGATAAAAATTTGAGAATTGATTTTGTTCAATATCAATGTCTTAAATAGTGCTCATAATGAGCATGATGCTTAGTATTGGAGTTGCAGGAATGAAATTGATGTGGTTACTGCTTTGAATGATCCCTTTGAATATTTTGTTTACTAGTTGTGTTTTGATGTGAGCCTTGCTATGAACATCGAATGTACATTTTTTTTATCTTTTCGGGATGTACTAAGTGAGTGTAGTTTGAAGTTTTTACTTGAAAGCATGCATATAGAGTCCTAGAATTTACCTTGTTAGTCCAATTTTGTGAATGTTGGTAAATGTGGGACATGATCATGGACGAAAATTCGATGAGGGAACGAAATTGTACATAAACCATTTGTTAACACCTTGTGAGTGTGTGAATCCATCTTGGCACCATTTAAGCCTAATCCATTTGTTGTCAACCAAAAGAAGTCTCTTGACCAAATTTATCCCTACCTTCATACAAAAAACCCTTTTCAAAGCATTGTGGTTTTTGAATAGTAAACTTAGGCCAAAATCCTATGTTTGTTGTGCGGAAAGGGAGGATGAGTGAAAGCCAAGTAAAGGGCCAGGAAAAATGAAATGAGGATCAACTTTGAGAACCCCTCCTTAGAAAAATTATAATGAAACAAAAAAAATCTAAAATAGGATTGATTGAAATAAAAAACGATCCCAAATAAAGTAAATGACAAATCAATGATTGAGTTCTCAAAAAAAAAAAAGATGTCGATATGAGGTGATGATGATTGCAAAATTCTTTGAAAGGGTGAAATCACTAATCCAAATTGACCATTCCTTAATCATCATCCCTATTACAATCCTAAAAGACCCTTGAGATCATACATGAGCTGGATTATGCGATGATTGGAAAATATGGGCAAACATATTGAACAAAGCTCAAATGTATTTCTCTTTCGAGAGAGTGAGAATCGCATTGATTCCTTACACATTTGTTGAAATTTCTTTTTGAGAACATGCAATTGTTCTTGATGTGAGGTGTTGCAGCCAAATTGCACACGCAAGTGCACGTGATCGTTCAAGTATTAAAGTGACTCTTTTTAAGAGCCGGGTATCGTACCCACATGGACTTACGCTTAGAATTACTTAACTTCTCTAACATTCACATAAACACAAGTGTATCCAAGATTTCAAAAGTGATTTAGTTTCTACCTCTAATATTATAACAAAATGTAATAATAGCGGTTCAATTTCAAGGGTCTAAAGTCCAGGGCTGCAGCTTTTAATAAGGAATCATGCAATAAATATCATTCAAATGGGTAATTATCAATTGTCGAATCAATGAATCACAGGGTTAAATGTATGATCATGGTCTCCCGACCTCTAATTGCCTACAATAAATAACACCCTAACTACATCGTTGAGCGGGGATAGGATGGATTAAGTACCGAGCATTACGATTTCTTCCTGTATTGTGACCCAAGTATGGTTTCTAGGTATATTCCTATCCTAGATACAACTTAACCCTAGTTATTTTAGAATTAATCATGCTCCTTATGCCCACGTTCTATCCTCTTATTCCTCTCCCTAGTTCAATTTGGACAATAATTTTATTGTAATGGTGATCAGTCACGAAATACGGAAAGCAAGAACATAAGAAAGATTCATATGATAATTGACATTGACCCAATAACAAAATCAATAGATTACAATCATCATGTAGCCATAGCCCTAGAACTATGTTATTTAGCTACTCATAATCCAAGAATCGATCAAACAATGTTCAAATAACATACAAAGTTCGAAAGGAAAAGAGTTTAGGAAGGAGCCCTAAAAATGGTGAAAACGTTCTCCCAAGTCGTCGTTCTTCAAAACCCAGAAAAAGAATAATTAATAAAATAAAATAATAACCTATTTCTACTAAAAGTCAAAACGGCCAAAACTGGGCACTGATGGCGCGTCGCGGAGGCATCTTCAATCTTCTTTCTGCAAATCTTTTGTCTTCTCCGCGACGCAGTCTCGCCATGGAGCACTCTGCCTAAAAACTAACTTTCGAACTAAAATTAAACTCCCTCTCTGCGACGTAGAGAGCATATAGAGATCAATAAAACTATAAACGAACACATATTGAATTCAAACTAAGTTGCAATGCGGACATAATTAGCATTCTAGGCATATAAATATGCCTAAGATCACTACCCCGCACTTAAAGCTTTGTTCTTCCTCGAACAACTTACTAACTACTCCTTCACCTAGACTCACTACTATGGTATTTTTGCATCTGCTACTATCTTCCAAGGATCTGTAACTATCTAACACATGCATGGTTTTTATTCTGATTATGCGTGACTTCTGTAATTGACTTGACAACTTTTAGCAACCAACACATTCAATGACATGTGCACCATTACAAATCACCTATCCTTCATACAACACGTGCCCCTCACTCCAAAGAATAGTCCACACACTCAACCCAGCATATTGAATATACTTTAAGGACTATGCACACGAAGTACACTCTCACTCAACAAAAACATCAAACATGTATTCACTGAGAACCATATGCTTGCCTATTATGGATATCTCTACTATTAAAGTGTGTCATGCTCAAATTCAAACAGGACTTGTTCTGGTTGTAATGTAGGCTTAAGGTAAGGGAGGATTCGTTTAGATAAAATTAGTGACTTATCCTCCCTAATGCACTATTTTCAACTTTTCTCTGACATTCACAACTTTTTCGTTTCGATAGCCCCCTCCTTTTTCACAGATTTCCACTAGTGTTACCAATCTTGCCTCTATTTCTTACTTGACCCCTTTGTTATTTATTTTTTTGTTCCTTTTTTGACACTCAATAATAGCCACCCTTTACGTAGAGATTTCTCTCTAATAAGGTGCACAATGTCCTTGTGAGGGCCAGGGCCATCATTAAGGAAAGCACTAAGTTAGCCACTTTTGACTTAGGTTTTAACCTTAGTCAAAGTGCACAATGTCCCAAGGACCAGGGCCAATATCAGATTCATTCTCATGGGGTACACAATTTTCTCCTCTTTTCACTCTTCCCCAACAAACTACACCATTCCACCCTATTTTACTCTTTCCATTGTTTTCACTTTTTCCTCCTAATACATGGCATTAAGGATTCAGGATCAAAGCTAACGGTATCAATAAAAAGGATTCGGCTTCATTATGTGGGTTAGAACAAAGTCAAGGCTAAAAGGCTCAATTGGGTTGTACTAGGGATAATCTTTCTGAACAGGCTACAATTCAAAGAAACCGATTATCATCTTTTAAGCACAATAACACTTGTATTACGCTTCAATAACAACCTGGGTAAGTTCTAGACTTAGATGCTTTCATGGATGTCGCAAAAACTCACTGCTTGAGGCACGAGTTATACTCAGAATGGATCAATCACAGCAACACATTCAGATCATGAACAAGGTTCAAATTAAGCTTAAGTTGCAACATTCAAGTTATGTACAAAAATTCATTGCATTCATATCACAACTTCACATATGCTTTTCATACATTCCTTTCAGACTTTCAGTTTCAGCACAAACCAACCTACGACTCAATGACGAAATTGTCCTTATGATGGTCGTCATCCATCTATCATAGGGCAGCTTGACTCAACTATGACTACCGACTAAATCCTACAAAGAGAAAATCTTTTGTTATTTTTCTTATATATATACATATACGGTTCATAGGGACTATCCTTCGGTAAAGAACCCAAAACAACTACCAAAGAACCCACAATAAAACTAAACAAAGGCAAAGACAGACTCTAACAATGTTCAACAATCAAACATTATATACATATCAGTTATGATTTTCACCCCTCACCCCACACTTATACAATAGCACTGTCCCCAGTGCTTTACAAAGATCAGAATAGTTCTAGAGGTAAGGTGAAAGCACTCCCTGATTAGTCTTCCATCGTATCACCCCCATCGGCCTCAACCCCGGCCTGTATGGGGTCTATCTCCTCGTCCGAATTGCACTCCACATCTGAGTCGGTCCGCATATTCCCCTCATCTGATGGAATATCATTCTCGATCAGCTCCAGAAACTCAGGAGCAATGCAAAGGAGTGCCCTGGCATGGTCATTCAAAGGGTAGCACCTCTCGACCTCGCCCAACTACATATCAGTAGAAGCATGACAGCCATTCTGGTGTCTCAGTATCTCCAGGCCGTACATCCTCACCATGATAAGCTCATCTCTCATGTGGCACTTAGTTGTGGTGAGAGTCGGGCCAAACTCAGTGTCAGGCCCCTTGGTGCGAGTGATGTTCACATGTGGTGGATAAAGTTATGCCATGTAATCTAAATTCTCCTCAGGGACAACTGCAGCATGACACATTTAGGTAATCAGACCACCAAATGCATACTTGTGCCCTTTCTAAACCCGGGCCTTCCGCATAGATGATTTAATGATGGGTCTAATGTTCAGCTTCATGCCAGTCATCAAAGCATAAACCAGGCACAACCAGTCACGAGTGATATCAGTGTAATATAGGTTCGGGATAAGATAGTTCATCACCACCTTCAACCAAACACGCATCTCCCGCAGCATGTGAGCGTAGGGAAGTGATTTATGATATCTCTTCCCACTGTGCTTAGTCCATTGAGCCATGGACTGTGGCCCGCAAAGCATGTGGCGAATGGCCTGGTATGGAGGGCGTATGTTCAGCCCTGTCAGCACTAGTGGGTCGGTGTCCTGCGGTGTACCCAATATATCATTAATACATGTGGGAGTGATTGGCACGTTCCTACCATGCACCGTCACATAGTGGGACCGTGCCTCGGGTTCCCAGTTGGCGTAAAACTCCCGAACCATGTGCAAGTTGCACTCGTCCGGGTCAGCTAAGATGAACTCCATGCCATGCTCCCTAATTCGCCTCAGGATTTGGGGGAACTCACGTGCCAGACTGTCCCCGTCAACACTGACATCAGAAAAAAAAGTGGCCTCAGTGTGCTTCTTATACCAAGTCTTTCCTTCTTTGGTGACAACCTTCACCCCAAATCACCTAGTTTGACCCCTGGGAAGTGCAGGTGTGGGTGGGACATTCCCACTCCGGACACGTTTCCTATTGCTTGATGTGGCCACTTCCTTGTCGGGTCTTTGTGACCTAGACATGGTTACCTGCAAAATATACCAAGGTTCAGCCCACATCCCTACAATACAATGATAAAAATATGGGTGGTGTGCGCACACCACCCCACACTTAATCCAATGTAGTCACATATGAGGTACTCAGACTTCCCAAAAATGACCAACAACATACTCAACTAATCATCACGTTCCTCAAACCAGATAAGCATCACAATATCAGTTACAACCACACAATAATTAGGTAGTGTTACTTAAGACTTCAAACAACTAATATAGACTTTGAATACACACAAAAACCCATCCATATCGCCTAGCAACACTTAACATTTACGCATTCATTGCCACAATAATGTCTACTCAAGAATTCGACACTATAGGCAGACAATTTGTAGTGCTACTCAAGAATTCACACAATAACCAGTAGCCAGATTATCCAATTTATTGCTAACAGACACAATCAGACAACCATCATAATAGCGCAAAACTCAAGCAAGAGCATGTAACAGAAACTCCAACCCCAAAAATCCTCCAAATCCACAGAAACACAACAATTAGGTAAATCTACTCAACACTTCGAAATCACCAATATGCACGAAATGATTTCAGTGAGGTTTTACAAAATTCCACAATATCCACTAACTGGGTGCACACACCAAGCATAGCCCACAGACAACACCCAGCAATTTCACCAACTTTTAACCCACACCCACAATGTTAACCAATCACCATCCACAGATGAACCTACAATCCACATAAAAGTGATTCGAAGTGTATCTACTCAAGAATTCGAAAACACCACAAACAACAAAAGCATACACAGCATGACAAGTGGAAAATCCACTTCTAAACCCCCACAATAAGAGAAAACCTCAATCCATAGTAACACACATTTACACACGCCTAAAATTCACAAGAGTAAACTAAAAGCGCATACATGGCGACGCGGAGTTGCTGCAATATGGAGAAGAGCAAGGAGGGTGTAGTTGCGCGACATAGAACTACTTGAAAAAATTGCAAGGGTGAAGGGAAGGGAGAAAATCGTGGTGAATGTAGTGAAAAGGGGAAATGATGGGTAAATTAGGGGCAGAAATTGGGGTTAAAAGGGTTGGGGTCGGTTAATTTCCAAAGAAATCTGGTAAAACTTGATAATTTAATGAAAAACAAAAATTACTCACCTAGGGCGCGAAGCGGGGTGGGCAAGGAGTCCACTGGAAATTTAATTCCAAGCGAGGCCAATATTTGGCACTAGATCCGCGTTGCGAGGCTAGCACAGTCTTGCCTTCTTTTTTGACGTAAAAGGAACTTACCGTCGAAATTGAAAATCTAGGCCCCCTCCGCGATGCCCCCGATACACGGAGTCCTCTTCCTCAAATGGTATCAGGCGAGGCAAAAAATTTCCCCACCTCCGCGATGCGCTCGGTATACGGAGTTGCCTTGGATGAAATTTATTCATCCTACATATTAATAGCTCATCATCCTTTAGTAAAAACATGATGGGTTGCCTCTCATCCAGCGCCTTAGTTTTGGTCGTAGCACGACGCATATTTTTTAATTTTTAAAAAAAAAATTTTAGAACTAAAATAACAAAGCAAAATCAATTAAAGCCTATCTATTACAAGGAGTCACGGGTTGCCTCCCGTGTAGCACCTGATTTAACATTGTGGCACGACCCATCTCATGACTCATTTGTCATTCAATCTGAGCGTTTCAAGCTCACGATCCACATCACTTTCGAAATAATGCTTGACCCTTTGACCATTCACAAGAAAAGTACAAGTCTTATCCTTGTTTCTTAACTCCACAGCACCATGTTGGGTCATCCTCACCACTTCAAAAGGACCACACTACTTAGATCAAAGCTTTCCGAGGAACAACTTCAACCTTGAATTGAATAGCAGCACTAGTTGGCCAGGCTCAAAGGTGCGCGACATAATATGGTTGTCATGCCACCTCTTGGTCTTCTCTTTATACAGCTTTGCATTTTTTTAAACGTGGAGCCTATATTTTTCCAACTCGTGTAACTGTGTTATTCTCTTCCTACCGGCCAACTCAGCATCCTGATTAAGCTTCTTGATCGAACAATATGCCTTATGCTCCAATTCAGCCGGTAGGTGACAAGCTTTCCCAAATAACATTCGATAAGGAGAAGTCCCTATAGGTGTCTTGTATGCAGTCCGGTACTCCCACAAGACATCATCTAACTTGTCAGCCCAATCTTTTCATTGGGCATTCACCGTATTTTGGAGGATCTGTTTGACCTCCTTATTCGACACTTCCACCTTCCCACTAGTTTGGGGATGATATGTTGTAACCACTTTTTGTCTCACTCCATATTTGGCAAACAAATTATGCACTGAATTATTAATAAAGTACATACCTCTGTCACTGATCATAGCCCTTGGAGTTGTAAACCTGGTGAAGATGTGTTTTCGGATGAACTTCACAACCACTTTTGCATCATTGGATGGTAGTTTAACTGCCTCCACCCACTTAGACACGTAGTCCACTACGACTAGGATGTATTGATTACCACAGGATGATTGGAATGGTCCCATAAAGTCTATCCCCCAGACATAAAAGATCTCAACCTCCAGTATATTGCTCAATGGCATTTTATGGCTCCTCGAAATTGTGTCCATCCTCTCACACTTATAACAACCTTTCACAAACAAAGTAGCATCTTTAAACAGAGTAGGCCAAAAGAAACCAGATTGCAATACCTTATGCACAGTTTGTTCGCCTCCATGGTGTCCACCATATGGTGAAGAGTGACAACTCTCCAACACTTGTGTCACCTCCTGCTCAACTATACACCTTCTCATCATCTGATTAGGTCTCTTCTTGAATAAGAATGGCTCATCCCATATATAGAAGTGTGCATCATACTTCAACCTATGCTTTTGATGTGTTGAGACCCCAAGTGGAAATAAACCACTCACCAAAAAATTTACAATGCCAGCATACCAAGGCACTTGAGCAATGTCCAAAGCAAGCAATTGCTCATCCGAAAACTCTTCACGAATATGCCCCTCATTCTTCACATGAGTTGAATCCTCCAGTTTGGACATATGATCAACTATTTGGTTCTCAGTTCCCTTTCTGTCCCTTATCTCAATATCAAGCTCTTGTAGTAGCAGAATCCACCTAATCAGCCTCGGCTTGGCAGCCTTCTTATTGAACAAATACCTGATTGCAGCATGATCAGTATAGACTATAACCTTAGTTCCCACCAAATATGATCTGAACTTATCAAACGTGAACACCAATGCTAGCATCTCTTTTTCAGTCACAGTGATCCCTCTTATTAAACAAATAGCGGATTGCACCATGATCAGTGTAGACTATAACTTTGGTTCCCACTAAGTATGATCTGAACTTATCAAATGTGAACACTAATGCCAACATCTCTTTTCAGTCACAGTGTAATTCGATTGAATTACATCTAGAGTCGTGCTCGCATATTAGATGGAATGGAACATCTTCTCTTTTCTCTGCCAAAGCACTTCCCTAACCGCTATGTCACTGGCATCGCACATAAGCTCAAATTGAAGCTCCAAATTTGGAGCAATTACAATAAGAGCTTCTATCAACTTCTTCTTCTGCATCTCAAATGCCTGCAAACAGTTTTCATCAAACACAAACTTCGTATCTTTCTCTAATAGGCTACACTTGGGTCTTGCAGTCTTAGAGAAGTCCTTGATTAACCTCTTGTAGAATCCAGCAAGTCCCAGGAAGCTTCTGACTCCCTTTACTATATTGGGCAGTGGCAACTTCTCAATAACCTCCACTTTAGCTTTGTCAACTTGCAGCTCATTTTTTGGAGATCTTGTGCCCCAACACAATTCCCTCTCTCACCAGAAAGTGACACTTCTCCCAGTTTAGCACCAGATTAGTCTCTTCACACCTAGCAATAACTCTTTCAAGATTAGTCAAACAAAGTTCAAAGGACTCACCAAACACTGAGAAGTCGTCCATGAACACTTCAACAAAATCCTCCACCATATCATGGAAGATTGCCATCATACATCTCTGAAATGTGGCTGGGGCATTGCACAACCCGAATGGCATGCGCTTGAACGCATACGTGCCATAGAGACAACTGAATGTAGTCTTATCATGATCCTCTGGTGCAATGACAATTTGATTGTACCCTAAATAACCATCAAGGAAACAATAGTACTCATGCCCAGCCAGCCTGTCTAACATTTGATCGATGAAAGGTACCGGATAGTGGTCCTTTCTAGCGACGTAATTCAACTTCATGTAGTCCATGCATACACGCCACCCAGTCACTGTTCTTGTGGGGATTAACTCATTCTTCTCATTAGTCACCACCGTCATTCCGCCCTTCTTGTGCACACACTGTACTGGACTTACCCATTTGCTTTCTGATATTGGGTACACGATTCCTGCATCCAACCACTTGATGACCTCACCACATCTTTCATCAATGGGTTTAGTCTCCGTTGATGTTGTGCACTTGCCTTATGACCTTTTCCATGTATATTTTAGGCATGCACAGCGCGGGACTAATACCATGGATGTGAGACATTTTCCACAACCCTAACTTTTTATACAATGAGGTCGGCATCAAATTTATACTAGCTCCTACATCACACATTCGTCGCGCATGAATGATCTGCCCTATAGTGATCTAAACTGTAAAGCTACCCGGATCTTTCAACTTAGTGGGAAACTTATTTTGGATTATGGAGTTGCACTCTTCAGTAAGTGCAACAGTCTCATACTCTGTCAGCCTCCTTTTATTCTCCACAATCTCCATCATGTATTCGCATACTTGGGTATACCCTGCAAAACATCTACCAATGACAAGTTAATGTGAACTTGTTTCAAAAGAGAGTGAAACTTACCAAAACATTCATCCTCCTTCTGTTTCTGGAACTTTTGAGGGAATGGAGGAGGTGGTTTCACAATTGGTTGCACTCTTTCTTCTTGTGCAACAACTTCGCCCTCCTTGGATTCACTCTCTTTATTCACAATATTAGTGTTTCTTTTCTTAGGAGCTAACTCCTCCAATTGTAAACCACTTCGAGTACCTGCTGCATTTACTTGCTTGGGATTTGGGTTAGTGTTACCCGGCAAACCTCCTTGTGGTCGTGAGTTCTGGGCACTAACCAGTTGCCCGAATTGTTTCTCCAGAATCTATATAGCTAACTGATTGTGTCTTGCATCAGCAGCTAATTGGGATTGATCAGCCATAATCTTTTTCAGTATCTCATTCATGCTCATATGTGTTTAGGTTGCTCCCGTTGGGCCTGTTATTGGTACCCTTGTGTATTTCCTTGGGGTCTATACTTATTTTGGCCTTGACCCTGATTTTGATTTCCACCCCAAGAAAGGTCGGGTGGTTGCGCCAACCTGGGTTATATGAGTTCCCATAATTTTGCTGCCCTCCTCCTCGTTAGGCATTACCTACAAAATTCACACAGTCCGTGTTTGCACCACATACCTCTGCACTATGATCACTACCTCTGCATATCTCACACCAAGATGGTGGTTGTTGAACTGCATTTACCTGTGCGGGCTGTTGTCCCAATGCTAAATTGTTGAAGTGAGTGTTCATAATATTCTACATAGCAGCAATCCATGCAGTCAAGGAAGTAACATTATCTACCTCTAACATACTTGTCATTTTCTGACTCACATGTTTCATTCCTCATCCATTCCATTCAGGGTAACCTTGAGAGCTCATGTTCAACAAGGTGAATAGTTCAGCATATGTCTTCTCCAAAGCCTGACCACCTGCAACTGAATCAAGTAGAATCTTGGTGTTAGGATCCAATCCATCAATGAAGGCATGGACCAACACTTCATTAGATTGATATGTCTTCTCCAAAGCCTGACCACCTGCAACTGAATCAAGTAGAATCTTGGTGTTAGGATCCAATCCATCAATGAAGGCATGGACCAACACTTCATTAGATTGATGATGATGAGGGCAGCTATTCAACATTGATTTAAACCTGTCCCAAGCTTGGTACAAGTTTTCTCCCACTTTCTGCCTAAAGCTCAAAATGTCACTCCTCAACCTAGCTGTTCTTCCAGATGGAAAAATTCTAAAGAGGAACTTATGTGCTATATCATTCCAAGTGGTAATTGAGTTTGCAGACTCTGAGTTTAACCATCTTTTTGCTTCCCCAAGCAGAGAAAAAGGGAATAAAGTGAGCCTCACATAATCGACATTCACTCCAGCTGGAGTGTACGTATCACTGATGTCGAATAAATTCTGAATGTAAACTGTTGGATCCTCGTGCGGCAGACCAGTGAATTGCACATTAGTGTGCAGTAGTTGCACCATACTCTGCTTCAATTCAAACCTCCCACCATCTTCAGGTTTCTTAATACAAGATGTCACATTGGTGGGACGTGGGATTGCCAGGTCTTTTACTCTCAACTCAACCATTATTTTAGGTTCTTGTTCCTCAACTCTTGATGCTAGAGATGTTGGTTCACTAGCACCAAGAGGTACCGGATAAGTAAGTCGTCTTTGCCTTCTTCGGTAGTGAACAAACCTTTCTGGTTCAGCTAGAGGCGATACCAATCCTTGATCGTTGTCCAGTTTGAAACGTCAGATTAACCTGCAACAATGAATTTCTAAGATCAAGTTATCAACACTTGCTTTTTAACTTCTGAAATCAGAAAAATCAGATAATTTCTAATTCTAAAGTCCCCGGCAACGGTGCCAAAAGTTTGTTGCGGCCAAATCGCACACGCAAGTGCACGTGCTCATAAAAGTATTAAAGTGGCTCTTTTTAAGAGCCGTGTATCGTACCCATAGGGACTTATGCTTAGAATTACTTAACTTCTCTAACTTTTAGCTAAACACAAATGTATCCAAGATTTCAAAAGTGATTTAGTTTCTACTTCTTAGATTATAACAAAATGTAACAAAAGCGATTCAATTTCAAGGGTCTAAAAACAGTGATTGGGTAAAGTCCAGGGCTGCTTCTTTTAATCAGGAATCATGCAATCAATATCATTCAAATAGGTAATTATCAATTATCGAATCAATGAATCACAGGTTTAAATATATGATCATGCTCTCTCGACCTGTAATCGCCTACGATAAATAACACCCTAACTACATCGTTGTGCGGGGATAGGATGGATTAGGTACCGAGCATTACAATTTCTTCCTGTATGGTGACCAAGCATGGTTTCTAGGTATATCCCTATCCTAGATACAAATTAACCCTAATTATTTTAGTATTAATCATGCTCCTTATTCCCCACGTTCTATCCTCTTATTACTCTTCCGAGTTCAATTTGGACAATGATTTTATTTCAATGGTGATCAGTCACGAAATACGGAAAGCAAGAACATAAGAAAGATTCATATGATAATTGACAGTAACCCAATAAGAAAATCAATATATTACAATCATCATATAGCCACAGCCCTAGTACTAGGTTATTTAGCTACTCATAATCCAATAATCGATCAAACAATGTTCAAATAACATACAAAGATCAAAAGGAAAAGAGTTTAGGCAAGAACCGTAAAAATGGTGAAAACATTCTCCCAAGTCGTCGTTCTTCAGAACCCAGAAAAAGAATAATTAATTAAATAAAATAATGACCTATTTATA
The DNA here is from genome assembly GCF_000226075.1 of Solanum tuberosum. NCBI lineage: Eukaryota > Viridiplantae > Streptophyta > Magnoliopsida > Solanales > Solanaceae > Solanum > Solanum tuberosum. Next base: position 1,051,252 of record NW_006238969.1, on the reverse strand, counting down.
CTAAAAGTCGAAACGGCCAAAACTGGGCACTAATGGCGCGTCGCGGAGGCTTCTTCAATCTTCTTTCTCCGAATCTTTTCTCTTCTCAGCGACGTAGTCTCACCACAGAGCACTCTACCGCAAAACTGACTTATGCGACCAAAATTAAACTCCCTCTCCGCGACACGGAGAGGACACGGAGCGCTCTGTCTAGAAATTTATTTCGCAAGCCAAAATGTATTTCCTCTCTGCGATGCGGAGCGAATACGGTGATGCCTTAGTGGCATTTCCTCCAGCTTTTTCCTTGCTCTCTTTTACCTTGGATCTTTTATGTTCTTCCATTGTCCATTTTCTTGTGCTCGTTTCTCCAATTACGTTCACGTACATAACTAATCATGTTGGTTAGTTCATAAACAAACAAAAGACTCAATAAAACTGTAAACGAACACATATTGAATTCAAATTAAGCTGCAATGCGAGCATAATAATCATTCTAGGCATATAAATATGCCTAATATCATGAGGGAAGTTGAAACATTTGTTGAAATATGTTGTTGCATTAGACAAGAAGATAAAGTAAGCTTGAGCTTGTGTTGAGATAACTATTCATCATCTGAAGCTTTTTTATCATGATTTAGGTTAACATACTATTGAGAGTAATCTTTCTATTGAACTTGCATACTAACTCTCTTTGAGTACGTTTGTAGACACCCTTATTGAGCTTTCTATGTTCTTGATTTACTTGAGGACAAGCAAAATTTTAAGTGGTAGTTGTTGATGAGTGGTAGATTTAACATCATTTAAGGTCCATTTAGCACAATAAATAGTGTCCTTCATGCATAATATTTTCCTTTTCTAATTAAATATTGATGATTTGTAGCTATGAAGGCATTTGGACAAGGCAAGGATTGATGTTTTAAATAAGAACATAAAATTCAAAAAGAACTGCAAAGTGAGCATTTTTTATTTCCTTACATGATTAGAGGATCACTAACTAAGCGTGACCTCGCCCAAATTTACAGTGCAAAGAACTTGTGTATATCAAAGAAAGACGACAAACTCCAGTAGAAAAGGCTATGCGCCAAGTGGGAATGGTGGTTTTGATTAACATCACCTAACGTGATAGTGTGCAAGACAAATATTTAATGCTGAAACGACGAACTAAGGTGGTATTCAGCGATACGCAAAACATGAAAGACTGACATAAGCGACATCAATAACTAAAGTTCAATCACCTGAAGCCTAGGCATCACAAAGTGAGCTAAGAAGCGAAGAGGGATCTACCAAATAGGTTTGGCTAGCCCGACTAATGTCACCAAACCTGTCATACGATGGATTATTTGGCCAAATTTTGGCAAACTATAAATATTCGAATAAATTTAATGTTAAGATAGTCTCGAAGAGAGAGTTTGTTTAAAAAATAGTGTTTTAGAGAGAGTTTAGAAAATACTTTACCTTGGAAGAACACTTTCCTAGCATTTGGTGTTTTACAACTTTGTGCTTTAATTTGATAAATTGAAGTTGAATCCAAAGTGGTTTTTTTGGTAATTGATTACTTTCATTCTACCCATGGTTTCTTTAATGAAAGATAGTTTCTTTACATTTTGTGATGGGGGAATAAAATCGCAGGATCTAGGGGTGCTCTAATGGGGTTGTGTGTTAATTTAACGTAGTGGGTATTGTGCTATGCTCTGTTTTTCTATTTTTCATGCATAATTTTTGTCTAATTAATATGTGGTTAACTTATGTGTTAAGATTGCAAACTTATTTCCAACTTCTAAACTACGGTTGATGCTCGAGAGAGATTCATTGGAGTGGGTAATTAGTTCAATACTAGAAATTTCGGTTTGATGTATGTAGACGGCTTGAAAGAGAGGTTATGGGTCACATATATTTGCGCTATTCTTGATGCCTGCAATTTAAGGTTAATTTCTATAGTTTGCTAGGAAGAGAAATTGTTGATTGATTCTAGTTTCCAAATCTGCCCGAAATGGAGATTCTATTAGGGTATTGGGTTGACTTGTGATTCACGTAGATGAACTCGAAAGGAGATTCTATGATATAATGCTTTGAGATCGAAAGAAGATTAGTGTCATTAAATATTACCCAGCTTATCCATGGTTCTTTAGCATTATTAAGGAAGCACATGTATACCTATTTTACATCTATACCAATCCCCACACCCTTAGATAATCTTTTACTTGTTTGAATCCCTGATTTTTGTTTAAATATTATAATTTATATCAAAACCCTTTTTGTAAATTTGTGGAATCATCGTCACTCTTAGTTTAATTATTACAATGAATTACTTTGCCTTCTTAATTTCCTAATTAAATTCTCTACACTACATCACTCCTTATGGGATTGGACCCCGACTCTCTTGTTGGGTACTTTTATTTCTAATCCCCGTTTACTAATCAAATCATTTTTAGAGTAGTTTGAGCACTATCACCAAACGGAATATGCTTTAGCGGCCTTCGCTAGCTTAAGTAGTCACCGGTTTAGCGGCCAAGAAGTCGATTTAGTGAGCTAGGTCAGCTCGGGCCCTACCGCTTCAATGCCCCTGACATCGCTTTAGCAGCCTCCACTATTGTGGCTACAGGATCACTTGACTGATGCCTGTCATCATATTAACCTGCTGCTTTAGCGGCATAAGTGGGCACTTTTGCGTGACCTGTAGTTGTGTTCAGACCATTCTATTCAGCGTCATTTCCTCATTTTCAAATTGAATGATACAAAGTTCATTGTGATCAATGAGCTTGGGGCTACGCATTAGAGTGTTCGGGAAGTATTGGGGATTCTGTGTCTGAGATATAATCTATGAATATTATGGGTTGCATTACCTGAGTTCTTTAAGATGAATTTTATGCATGTCGTTACTTCTCTTTATTCCTAGCTCCAAATTGTAATCCATTTTTGAGCATAAGTTTGGCAAGGGGGGGGGGGTCTCACGACTCCCATATTGACTCAAAAATTGGTATGTACCCATTTTAAGTGAATTTAGTGTCCAAAAGATCGTATAAATGTAGTGATTCTATTCTTGATGGTGGGGGTTGTATATAGAGGTCATGCAGAAAAAGGAAAAGCTCTAGGGACGTGGTTTTGAGCCGCGTCGCCAGCCTTAACGTAGTCTACAAATTTCCTTGCCTTAGACTAAGCTAGATTATGTGAAATGATGTGGAATTGATTGAAATAGGGGTGGTTACATAGTTGATAATGCAACTTTACTTCGAAATCATATTTTAGGGTTATATCTGGATTTTTGGGATTAAAAGCATACTAGTTTTGATATGTGATCATCCTTACCCCTTGCTGGCCTTGTTTGTTGTCATTTTTGACTGTTTGTGAATGTTCATCCTTAGTCTAGGATTAGATTAGTCCTTGACATAGATTTCCAATATTTGGAGTTTAGGCTTTAGTTTTTCCCCGACGTTGGATGGTTTATAGATCCCTCTAGACTTGTATGAAAGACTTGAGTGTGATATAATGAATCTTAGATTAGATGTTGATTTATCTTTAAAAACCTTCTATCCGCTTTACTTTTTTATGGGCATGTGAGACGCGTTTGAGATATTGGGTTTTTCTTGGTGACTGAGGACTAGAGATGGTTCGATCTTGGAGTATTATTCTAGTTGCCGAAGATTGGTCTTTGTCCAACCATTATTTATATGGTGATGATTTGATATGAGATCCTTTAGAAGTTTTTTGTAGTTGTATATTAAAGGTATGGTCATTCTGCACATAAACTCGACGGAGTTGATACCTACTAGTCGAAGATTTATTATCTGGTCATTATGCTCTATATCCTGTATGAAGTTGATATACATTGGCTACAACTTATTGACCATGCACAATTCGAGGTATGGGCTCTCCAGCCCTTATATTTTGGGGGTCCTTTATTGTTTACTTGCCTTCTCTGGCTTCGATGTAACCGTGAGTTATACTTATTAGATTTAGCCATTTTGTGTACATGTCAGGCTTATGGGGGTAGATTAAGAATTTTGGATAAACTTGTGAACAATATTACCTTCTATTATTTATGGGGGTCTAGTTAGGTTTATTTAGTTGTACTTAGTTCTTTTCTATCTTAGTACACTGGTGTGCATTACTTTTATTTACACTTTGACTGTTCTTGAGTGTAGATTGTATCTTAGTTAAACATGTGCCCAATTTACTTTTCCTGCTTAATCGCTCAATAATTCCTTCTGAGTACCTATTGCTTTGGTACTCATGCTACACTCTACATTTGTTTCGTGATGTAGGTCCGAGTACCAGTTAATAACATTGATTACTCGAGCCTGTTGCAGGTTGGATCGGACGCAAGGGTTAACACTTGTAATCCTGGACTTACATGTCAGTTTTTGTATTTAGGATAGCTAGTCTTTTCCTTTTTGAGACAAGCGTTGTATTTTCGGTCCACTTTTAGGACTTGTACTTCTTTGTTTAGATGACTGTGTAGTTGTAACCTCAATGTTCTTTGAGAGATCTATTGTTTAGATATCATTTGGGGTTTCTTTCTTTTGTTGTTAAATTATTTCTTCCACTTTGCTTCTACCCTTATATCCATTACTTGTTGTTATGGGTTATTGTTTGACATACCTACTCGTTGATTATAGTAGGTGCCATCATAACTCGAGAAATCGAGTCATGACACTATAGCACTTTCCAACTGCAAGGAGTTAATACAGTCCAAAAGAGTGTCTAAATGATTTATATTTTTCATCTACATTTCTCAATAAGCCCACGTTTATTGAGAGGACAAACAAGATATTTGAGAAAGACAAGTTATCGGGGAACTACAGCTTCGAACTGGTTATGTATGAAGGGAAATAATAAAAATAGAGTAATAGAGACATGTCTCTACTCAATATTGCATGTTTAGATGATTCTATAAAATCTATAGCACCTGAGTTTACTAAAACAGATGAAACTACACACTTTTCAAGATGCATGTCTTTAATCCATTATTTAAAACCCATATAAGTCCTTAACAGAAGACTCACTTACTAGTCATTTTATAAAAGTACAATTATGAACTGATATTCTCAGGATCGAATAATGACGTTACCAAGTGAAACATTCTCAGGATGCAATTATTGTACTAATCATATAAAAAAGGAATTTTTTTTCTCATCTGTTCTTTGGGAATGTTGCTGTATTAGTACTCATGGTACAGTCTTCTCATGATTTCATCAAGTCTACCCTATCAAACAAAATAAAATCCTCTTTGTTTCATCTCATCAAAATATCAAGTGATGCATAAATGAAACAAGACATTTTGACTGAGGAATACATCATACATGAACGATAAAATTTAGATCTAAACTCTTCAATCTTCTCCAGTTTCACTCAAGGAAACTGTTGTCGAGACTTGCAAGAGTTAAATAGAAAATTAAGTTGTGAACCAAGTAACAAATTCTAAATAAAGTAAACAAGATATGTGCATGGATCTAACTCATCAATCGTAAAGGTTAATTCTTGCACTCTCTTTTCTCTAATAATATTTACTTATTTTTCTTTTGTATCCATCTAAAAGAGCTTTCCTAGAATGGACAATTCTCAATTCAAGCATTCAAGTAAACTCACGTTCATATATCATATGTGATGTAATGTCTTAATTTTCTATTTTTATACTTCCTTTTCACAAGTTAACTAATTTCATTAAAAGATTTGGTCAAAAGGCATTTCTATACAAGAAGTATACCAAAAGGAAAAACCTCATAAAATATATGGTTTTCTACGAAAGTCACCTAATCTTCTACACAATATGAGTTTTTATGGTGAACAAAGAGAAAATAAGGGATAGGAGGCTTCTCCTCAACTTAATAACCATATTAGGATGTAAATTTGATTAAAAAGCATTGGTGCAGGTCTGAAAATTAAAGGGGGTGTAAAAGTTTTTCTTAACAAAGGTTCACCAAATTGAGGAACAATGACTAAGAAAATTAACATGAATGAAAGAAAGATGAAAATGGGAGAGATGTTCAAAGAAGCTAGACAAATATCCAAATCATCTATTCTCCTAAAGTTGCATGGAGTCATTAATCATGCTTGCATATTTATGGAACTTTTCACGATTCAAATTAAAGGTGAACTCTGATTGGTTATAAAAAAAATATTGTTCTTCAAATAGGTTCCTAACTTGACTTTCTTGAAGAATATTGGAACTAAACTCCGAGGTCACAAAAAATATAGTTGTTATGTTAAACCTTGAAGCAAAGTGCACGGCATCTAGATCCTCTGTCTCGTTAGGTTGAACTTTAGTGCAGGCACCAAGGCAATAATTGCCACTAAGGCAATAATTGCCACTAAAGTTTGTTACTTATCATGCATGAGCTCTACATTGAAACAATCGCACTAAATAATCAAATTTTTGTTTTCAATGCGATATATTAATTGGTAAGGAAACTTTGTTGAATATAAATAAAAACCTACCAATTAGTATAGTCACAAGACTCGAACTAGAAGCTTAAACTCCATCATTCTATTTCAATCACAAATTTAAGAAAAAATGATTTTTTGATTTGACTTTTGCAATATTTCATATTTTTCACCTATTTTAGTTATTTTAATACTATATTCCAAAGAAACAGTGTTTATCCCGATCACAATTTTCCTTTGCATCATATGTTATACATAAGTAAGTAAATTAAGTATTATGTCTGTAACATCATAATGTTTTAGAGGATATGGTTACACAATTCAACATGGTATTAGCGCATATAGAGGTGGTGAATTTGAGCGTCACTACAACCCATTATCAAAATGCATGTGCATGGTTCATGCCTCCATATGATAGGGCGTGTTGAAAACGCAGTTAAGTAAATAGAATTTGTTCTCTTTAACAACTGAAGTTTATTAATGCGATAGTTATACATGTCAAAAATATATACAAAAGCTTTCCCCAAAATTTGTTTGCTTTTGCTCATTACGACTTTTAACTTTGTGGGGGTCTTATAAACCCCATGTACTTTTTTGAAGCGATATTATTGACACAAAACATTGAGAATGACATACATTCTTTTAAAGAGCTTGATAGAAAAAGTAATGAAATATTTACCACATTTTTCCTTCTATCTTTTTTTCTTTTGCCCAAACAAAAATCACTTATAGTGTCAGATCTTACGTCCTTATTAAACATAAACAATATGATTTAAGAGCTAGATAATCAAAATTAGGGATGGGGTCTAAATTCAATATTATAGTAACAAAATGATCATAAGCCTAACTCCACTCCAATATCTACCTCATGAGGTGAGGATTATTCAAGACTTGTCCAGTCCTTTACCCATGTGACGCTTACCAAATGCAAAAATTTAGATCTTAAGTTTTCTTTTTAATTTAATTGATTAATAATGGTGGTACCCCAATTAGCTTAAGCATACCTATCACGACTCGACTTCCCGATGGAACCTACTATAACCTACCAAGTGTTAAGCAAATTCATACCCCAAATTACTAGTATGATTATAAGGGTAGAACTCAACATAAATAACAATAAAACCAAGACAAAACTAAAACAATAATAAACCAAAACTATTTATTATAGAAACCCTCCTAGACCCTGGAAGTAAAGAGTGAAGAGCTATCTAATATGAAGAAATACAAGTCCTAAAAGTGGACTAAAACAAGCCGTCAAAAAGAAAAAAAACTAGCTAACATATTTATATAAGGAGATAGGCTGATCCAAGATGCCAAGTGCTCACCCTCGTCTCTGATATCCCAAAGTTGTAAAAGGTTGCAAAAATGATCACCAATGGTGGTTGGTACTAGGACCTGCATAACGAAAAGAATTTTGAATGTAGCATAAGTACCAAAAAAAAGTAGTTAGTAGGCATTATAGGTTGACTGAGCAAAAAAAGTAAAATTAATCTGAAAAGGAAGATATAGACACAAACAAAGGTCATAGCGCAAATGAAAGACAGCACACAAGCATACTAAATGTAAATCTAACTACAGTTAAAAAAAACCTAACCTGACCCCTTTAAGCCCAGAAGGTACACTCTTGCTCAAGTTTAAATAAAACCGGAACAAACCCCATAAACTCAATCGGTGCATAGAATAGCTAAGACTACAAGCAAGAAGAGTAACCCAAATTCGGACCCAAGAATATCAGTCGTGCTCCCAGCCTATGAAACCAAGTAACCCAAAAAACCTTTTAAATCCCAGCCCATCTAGAAGATGTGAAAATTAATCCAGGCCGCCCAGCTATATAGTCCACCCTTAGGGGCGTAAGTCTCCCAACAAGCAAAAGTCACTCCGGGGCGTGTCAACTAAATAGAGGATGTCAGATATCAAGGACACACAACTAACTAGTCCACCCACTGGCCATAAACCGCCCAGCAAGAAAGAGTGACACGAGGGGGACCTGACTCTGGAGAGGATCTCAAGTAGGCTCCAAGCCACCATGTATCAACTTCCACTCACAAAGAATCACCAAGGCTCCAAGCCGTAAATACTCCAATCCCAAGAAATGTCAAACCTCCGGTAATACATCGGAGCCTCATATATAGTGTAAGAACATAGAAATCAAACTAAGTTGCGCAAAGGCATAGACTAAGGCTCATACTACTAGCCCGAACTATGCTATTCCATTCTACAATGATCTGGATTGACAGAAACGATGTCAGAGACATAATAAAACCACAAGGCTTGGGAGTCTAGGGAAAAACTAGTCAATATAAGACTAAGACCGAAATTCTTTAGAAAATAAGTAAACGCACAAGTAGTTCAAAACAACATGCAGCAACATAAACACAACCCCAAGTAGCATGGTACTACCCCTAAAATAATATTGATCAACCCTAAACCATGGTTTCTAAGCAGAAAATTAGGAATCACTAGGTAACTGCACCAAATTTACACTATTCATCATGAATTCACACAGGTCATCATGCCTTCACATATTTATGCCCAATCTAAATAGAAAAGAAGTCTAAGCCTAGTTGTAATGCCTTGAGACTACCCCCTTGAGGTGACACGGGACCTAGGATCACGATTGACCCCAAGCAAACCCTTATTCTGGCATATATAAAGCATACTATAAATGTTACTGGGTAAAACATATACTATGTGGAAGTTAACATAACGGATATCTGAAAATTGAGAAAAGTCCAAATGGTTAGAATATAAATGAAATAAACTAAGAGTTTAGTGATAACTGAAACAGCCACTTAACAACTCATGATAAATCTACTACTATCTATGAAAAACCCTCTAACTAAGTTGAGTTGCTGGGACACGGCCCTAGCTACCTCTGAGAAAAATTGAAAACTCAATATAAAGACTAAAATTGAAAGCATATATGTTGTCCTCGAAGTATGAGGACTAACCACTGAAGCTGTTATAGTCGAACCGAAAATTGATCTAAGCATGATCTGAATGTTTAGTACATGAACCTAAATCATGAAAGGATATAGCATAGAGTATGCATCAGTACGTGGAATATACTAAGCATGCAGGATATATATACTAAGCTAAATAAAAGATATATAAGCTGAACAATACATAACTGAGCAATGATGTAACCTGAGCAGATATATAGATACTGAAATATAACTGAAAAACTAAACTCAATGAATGACGGAGTACTAAACATGAAGATAACATGTTGAACTATATACTGATATAAATGCTGAAAACCTGGTAAATGCAAAGAGAATCTGAATATGGGAGCTATTATTAACCGACAAACCACATGAGCTAAACGTGGAGTCTGATGTATATGCCCCATCGAGAGGACCCAATATACCTTGTCAGAGATAGAAATGCATGATTGTAGTGTGATCACTAATACTGATGCCCAACATCAGGGACTTATAATCCTACGTGGGCACGTAGTTCTGGACTGTGAGGGTACGCTGAACCCTAGTCCAACTCAGTGTTAAGTCTACTACCAACTTAATACATATGAAGCTTAAATGCACTAAACACGAAATAGCTCAAAATACTGACATGCAATCTGAGAATGCAACATTTATAAACTAATAATGTGACATTCGAAATCTGGGGCATGATTATCTGTTTAGCTGACCTAGCAAGCGCAATTCATGAACTAAGAGAATTTACACAAACTAAGGTTCTGAGTTTTCATACAAGGAATGTTGCAAGGTTTTCAAGAAAAATATATTCTTTAGACTATGGATATTATAGCAACTGAAAACACAAAAAATTCCCAAGATTTTACAAACCCTAAGTCTAAACAGGATATGGAGAATCAAGGAACTAACTGAATTCTACGGGCATAGTGGATGAAAGTAACCTACTAGTGAAATACCATATACTTGGTGATGAAATCTATGGAGAAATGCTTTGGACTTCGGGGTTGAAACTTAGAGAACACTACTGCTTGTTTTTGTAAGAAACTGGCGCCTCTTTCTCTTCTTTTCGTTCTAATTTGGATGATTTTTGGAGAATGAGGGTTATGTGTATGTCTCACCAGGTTATAAGTCTTAGGATAAGTAAAACGACGTAGTTTATGTGCCCCACCACATACGGAAAAGACCAAACTGACCCTGACTTAAAAGTTGACAAAGGCCATCCACGGTGGGACTAACAGACCTTCTTTTGGACTAACAACCGATATTGTGGGTCGTCGTTCATGCTATGCTTGATAGGCCTTCACTAAGAAAGTAATAACTTTTTACTTCGAGATTGGATTTTAGCAAACTCGATGGTGTGGGAAAGAGGATCCAATTATCTTTAATTTGATTGGTCATGAGCCACCTAATTCATATTGCGCTAAAATATATGACCATTTGAAGTTGATCCAACAACCATTTTCCTCTAAATAGTTTATGACCCTCACCTACGGTCTGTGGGTCCAACCAAAGACTGTGCTGGTCGACCGTGGGTAAGATTAGAGACCATCAAACTTTAGACCCAAACGACGGAACCAATCTATAGTCTGTGGGTCAATCAACAAACCGTGGTTCACGAGCGTAAGTGTAATCTTTAGATCCAAAATTTTCCCTAAGTCTGGGATTGAACCACGAGACCCCACCTATGGTCCATGGTCTGATACACTGTCCGTCGATGGCTTGTGTTAGTTGTAACACCAGATCTTGGAAAGCCGCATTTTTCTATTTTCTCGAATCTGAGGTGTTACAATTTCTCCCTCTGGGAACATTCATCCTCGAATAAAGCCTAAACAAGCTGAGTATGGAAGGAAGGAGCTGCAATCCCTACCACTAAGAACTAGAAACTAATATCTAATCGAACTGGGATCTACGATCATGCAAATATACTGAAATGCAAGAATAACTGAGGGGAAAATTTACTGAGACTAAATTACACAAGAATAAACTGAGATACTGCAGAGGAACTATTATCTCAAGTTGAAACGGAATCGGAAGGAAATAGGTGAGGATATTTGGCCATCATGGCTGCTTCTCTATCCCATGTAGCTCACACTACGGACATACTCCTCCACCAAATATTTAGTGAAGCGACTTCCTTATTTCTCAACAAACTAACCTAACGGTAAAGATTTTCAACTCACACCTCTTCATATGTGAGAGTATCATTCACAGCCACACTCTCTAATGGTTCTATCGATGCTGGATCACCCACGCACTTCTTCAACAAGGAAATGTGAGAGACTAGATAACCGCTGCTTGTTCTGCTATCAACTCTAACTGATAAGCCATATTACCAATCCTTCTCAGATTTTGTAAGGACCTACATATCTGGGACTGAGCTTCCCTTTCTAGACAAATCTTATCAACGCCTCATAGGTGACACCTTCAGGAAAACCCAATCATCTATTTCAAACTCTAAGTCCCACCTTCTCACATCTGCATAGGACTTTTGACGACTCTGAGCTATCTTTAGTCTATCTCTGATGAGTTGAACTTTCTCCATAGCCTTCAAATCTATCACAATCAAGGTTGTTTCACCTTATTCAAACTAACCAATTAGGGACCTGCAACTACGCCCATATATTGCCTCATACGGGGCCATATCAATATTGGAATGAAAGCTATTTTTATGGGCGAACACTATGAGAGGTAGGTGATCATCCCAACTACCCTTGATATTGATTACTCAAACTCTGAACAAGTCCTCTAAAGTCTGAATGGTATGCTATGCATGACCATCCATCTGTAAATGAAAGGTTGTACTGAGATTTACCTGAGTGCCAAGACCTTTCTGAAACAATTTCCGAAAATTAGAGGTAAACCGAGAACCTCTATCTGAGAGGATATAGAAGGCAATCCCATTTAACCTAACTATCTCATTGATGTAGAGTTTGGTGTAGTCCTCCACTTAATCTATAGTATTGACAGTCTAGAAGTGAGCGGACTTAGTGACTCTGTCCACTATCACCTAAATGGAGTCAAATTGTCTACGAGTACGAGGTAAACCCGTAATGAAGTCCATGTTAATCACTTCCCACTTACATGTTTGAATGCTAATCTCTTGAGTCATACCCCCTGGTTTCTGATGTTCTACATTAACATGTTCATAGGTAGGAAACATAGCCACGAAGTCTGATGTAATCTTCATGGCGTTCCACCAAAATACTTCCTATAGATCACGGTACATCTTAGTGGCACCTGGATGAATGGAATATAATATCTGGAATTATGGGCTTTTTTAAGGATTTGCTTCCTCAGCTTACCCACATTAGAAGCACATAAGCGACCCTTGTAATGAAGCACACCATCTCCCCCTTGGGAGAAAATTTCAACTTTCTGCTGATGAACTACACCTTTCAACTGAAGTAATATAGGATCACTATCCTGGTTTTCCTTAACCTCCATTATTGATGAAGATTCTAACCCATTATAACTATCCGGCACCATCTGATGTTTCTGTAAGGCAAACTCCTAAGCGAGCAAGCCGGTGAATATCTTTGGCTAACACTTTCTCTACTTCCTCAACATGTGCTACACTACCCATAGAAAGTCTGCCTAGAGCATCAGCCAATACATTGGCCTTACCCGGATGGTAAAACACATTCATGTCATAGTCTTTGACGAATTCAACTCAGTTCCTCTGACAAAGATTTAACTCTTTCTGTGTAAACACATAGTAGAAGCTCTTATGATCCATGAACAAATAAACATGAACACCATACAAGTAGTGTCTTAAAATATTTAGGGCAAATACTATGGCTGCAAGTTTGAGGTCATGAGTCTAGTAGTTCTTCTCATGGACCTTAAGCTAAATAGAAACATAAATTATGACCTTAACTCGCTACATCAACACACAACCTAGGCCGGCCCTATCGGCATAACAATAAATCACATAGTAGTCTAAACCATCTGGTAGAGTCAAGACAAGAGATATAGTTAATCTAGTCTTCAGTTCTGAGAAACTTTTCTCACATTCATCTGACCACTGAAATTTGACCTTCTTCTGAGTCAACTTGGTCAATGGGGAAGCTATGGATGAAAATCTTTCAACAAATCTTCTGTAACAATCGACCAAACCCAAGAAACTTCTGCTATTTGTTGGAGAGGTGGGTCTCGGCCAGTGTTTCACTACCTCAATTTTCTAAGAATCCACTTGAATCCCTTCCCTGGATACAGCATGAACAAGGAAATCGACAAACTAGAAAGGAGAAGTTCAATCATACTTCACGCACGATAAGAATAGCAAACAAAGTGAAGTTTTTCTATAATCACTTCATAGACTCCCCATCATAGTTTTGGCATGATTCACACCCATGAAAGAGACTCTACTTATTGCGGCTTTTAGACACCCTAGGAATCTTGAACCTAATGCTCTCATACCATGTTTGTCACGCCCCGAGGCTACCCCCTTGGAGTAACACGGGACCTAGGACCATGACCTACCCCTAGTTAACCCTGAGTTTGGCATTTATCAAGCATACTATAAAAGTTACTCAGTAAAACATATACTAGGTGGAAGATAAATAGTGGATATCCGAAAATGGGGAAAAATCCAAATGGTCTAAATATAAGTGGAATAAAATAAGAATTTAGTGATAACTGAAACAACCACTTAACAACTCAAGTTGAATCTACTACAATATCTGAAAAAGCCTCTAACTGAGTTGGGTTGCTCGGACATGCCCCCAACTATCTCTAACAAAAGTTGAGAACTGAATATGAAGAACAAATTGGAAAGCGTTTCTATTGTCCTTGAAGTATGAGGACTAACCATTGAAGCTGCTAAAGTCGAACCGAAAATCAATCTAAGCGTGATCTGGATGCAGAGTACCTGAACACACATCATGAAAGGACCTAGCGCATAGTAATGCGTCAGTACTTGGAATGTACTGAGCATGTAGGATATAGATACTAAACTCGATAAAGTATATATACACTGACCAATACATAACTGAGCAATGATGTAATCTAAGTAGAGATAGATACTAAAATATAACCGAAAAATTAAACTTAATGCAATGACCAAGGACTAATCATGAAGATAACATGTTCCACTATATATTGATATAAACGTTGAAAACCTGGTCAATGCAAGGAGAGTCTGATTCTAGCAGCTAATATTAACCTACATAAATTGCATGACCTAAACATGGAGTCTTATGTATACGTCCCATTGAGAGGAATCAATATACCTTGCTAGGGGTATAAAGGCATGACTGTGGCGTGATCACTAATATTAATGTCCAACAGAGGGAACTTATAATCCTACGTAGGTACGTAGTTCTGGGACTATGAGGGTACGCTGAACCCTAGTCCAACACGATGCTAAGTTTACTCTGAACTAAATACATATGAAGCTAAAATGCACTAAATACTGACATGCAGTGTGAGAATGTAATTGATAATGTGACATTCAAAATCTGGGGCATGATTATATGTTTAACTGACCTAGCAAGTGTAATTCATGAATAAAGAGAATTGACAGAAACTAGGGTTCTGAGTTTTCATACAAGGAATACTGCAACGTTTTCAAGAAAAATATATTCTTTAGACTATGAATACTATAGCAACTGAAATCACTACAATTTCCCAAGATTTTACAAAACCTTAAGTCTAAACAAGATATGGAGAATCAAGGAACTGACTGAACTTTAGGGACCTAATGGATGAAAGGAACTACTATTGAAATCCCATATACCTAGTGATGAAATCTATAGAGAAATCCTTTGGATTTTGGGGCTGAAACTTGAAGAATACTGTTGCTTGTTCTTGAAAGAAACTGGCGCCTCTTTCTCTTCTTTTCGTTCTAATTTGGATGATATTCAGAGAATGAGAGTTCTAGGTATGTCTGACCAGGTTATTGGCTTAGACTAAGTAAAACGATGTAGTTTATGCATCAAACGACGTAGTTTAAGTGCCCTAACACATAGGTAAAAGACAAAACGACCCTGAATTAAAAGATGACGAAGGCCATCCTCAGAGGGACTGACAGACCATCGTTTGGACTACCGGTTGTCGTCTAGGGTTGTCGTTCATGCTCTGGCCGATAGGGCTTCACTAAATCAAGCAGAACTTTTTACTTCGAACTTGGATTTTACCAAACTCGGTGGCGTTGGAAAGAGGATTCAATTATTTTTAGTTGAATAGGTCATGGGCCACCTAATTCATTTTTCACTAAAATATATGGCCATTTGTAGTTGACCCGATAGCCGTTATCCTCTAAATAGCAGCTGACCCTCACTTACGGTCAATAGGTCCAACCACAGACCGTACTTGTCGACCGTGGGTGGGATCAGAGACCATCAAACTTTGTACCCTAATGATGTAACCAACCTACGGTCCGTGGGTAAGTCAATGGACCGTGGTTCACTGCCGTAGGTGTCATCTTTAGATCGCAAATTTTCCCTATGTCTGGGATTGAACCATGGGACCCACCTACGGTCTGTCGGTGGCTTCCGTTGGTTTTGAAACCGGATCTTGGAATGCTGAATTTTTTTATTTTCTCGAATCCTAGGTATTATATTTTATTACTTGAAGGCCGACCGCGCGCGCTCAAAATCACAACGCTAGACCTTATCCTTTCCAAACAGCCTTTAAACGCTGCCACACTACCAAAATAGGATCACAACATTAGTACGATCGTTTAGGCACCACAACCACATAAAACATGAATAGACCACTTTCTGAGTCAAACAGGAATTATAGGACCCGCACCAAATTTTCTAAATTTAACTCCATAAGGACGTCCTAAGCGAAGCCTTGAACTTGTACTAAAAAATTGAACACAATCTAAGGCCTAAATCAACCAACACAAATAACATGCAACTTTAACAAGAAAACCAAGCTAAGAAAGCCCAATCATAGCCATCTTCACCTCAAACAGAGGTTCTTCAACAATTCTTGCTCACTAACCCACGTAGCCACGATCCCAAAAATCACAACAGACTTTGAATAACTGGAGTTGAAGCTTAGATTAGGGAATATGGCCTATTCAAATTATCAATAACTGCTCAATCGTGACCAAGTCATTATTAAAAGACTGGTCAATGCCACTTCAGCGTCCACTAATTTAACCTAAGTGACAGGACCTAAAATTGTGGGCTTCACTTTTGAAAGATCCTGGACGCAAAATAAAACTTCCCTTAAGCAAACCCAGTCCATAAAAGCGATATTACGGTCCCTTTAGCGAGTGCCACCTAATTGGTTTACCTCGCTAATGCAGAGCCTTGTTCGCATACGCAGGACTCCCTTAACAGAACCTAAGGGCGTAAAAGCGGGCACAAAACACATCAGACACTAAAATATTTCAGCAATGTCCCCCGGCCTCCGCCCTAAGGCTTGGAATCAGTTTGGTACCCCATACATGCAAGCACCATATGCCAACAACTAAAGTTCGACATTCCAAACCCAACTTAGTAGTTAAAAAATCCATACGAGGTTGTCTAGATATAATATAGGTTTAACACCCAACTCTATTTTACGACAAAATCCACATGGGGATTCGCAATCAGCAAAGAGCCTCGAGATTCAAAAGGAATATTGTCATTGATCGAAAACAAAATTTTGAAGCTAACGCACTAATGAAATTCTAATCCGAGCTTGTTTACAGGGAATAGTAACTTAAGTCAAACGTAGGCCTTAGCTTAATAGTTAAAATGGGTAATCATACACACACACACTGAGATCTTGAGAGTCATGTTGATAATGCGTATAGCCTAAAGTGACCCTTTCAGATGTGATGGAATCATCAAAATTGGATTTTGAGGTCATCTTGTTGAACATTTGATAAAAACAGACCGATCAAAGTTCAAATGCTCCAAAGTACTAAAACTCACATAACAACTAGACAAACGAATAGGTGACAAGACTGCAAGAAGAATCATCAAAAACCATCGACCCAAAATAGAAGTATTATCGACCACTAAACGTCCCCACAAAATTTCCCGATGCCCTCCAACAATAATCGTCCAATTCAGCCATGAAGGGCTCTAAAAATCACCAAAACACTAAACTTGAAATGAATTTTTACATGTTTTCTTCGTATTTTAAAAAGACTTAATAGCAAGCAAAATTTCCCTTTGTGAATGCAGAGGTCTCTCTGCGAACGTGGAAACCTCCATGCGAATGAGGAGGACTATTTACGAATGCAAAGGTTATCAAAACTTACCTTTTGCGAACACGGTGCTAGGCCTGTGATCACAGAGGCATAGAACCCAACCCTTCCTGAAGGTAGCCAGAGGCCCATGAGCCCAAATGCAAAGAGGGCGGCCCTTTACGAACACGATACACACACCTCACAAACACGAATGTCTGGGGAGGCTTGTTTTTGTGAACGTGGCCTATGGTTCATGATCACGATGAAGGAATCATTGTTGCATCAGCATCACTGCATCTACAGTTAACTAAGACTCAAAATTCTTTGTTTGTGGCTCGAAACTCGTTTGGAACTCCGTCAATGCAAACCATAGCTCAACTAGAAGCCATTTCAACAAAATATGCATGGGATAACCCACATGAATAACTACGAAAATCACCTAAGTTCTTTTAAATGGCTCGTAAATACACAAAAATGTAGTGGATGATGGTGAGTCCAGATATACTGCTTGCCCAATTCATTACGGAAGTTCTCGTAAAGTTGTTTTTAAGTCATTGCACCAAAATATTCTTTGGCTTATACACACAAAAAAATGAAAAAATTGTATCAATCCTTATAATGGCTCCATAAAGTTTGTTTTTAAAAATAGACCACAAGCTATTTCACCAATATATTTATGGGCTAACAAAAACAAAAAACTGAAAAAATTGCATGATTCGTATAAAATAACTACTAAACAGATAAAAATAGTGTTAATCATGGTAAGGCTATACGTACTGTTCCCCTAACTAAAATTACCGATGGACTGATAAAGTTTTTTCCAAAAAAATTGACAAGATGTTATTTCCCAAAAATATATATGGGATAATATATACGAAAATGTGAGAAAATCATCTAATTCCATTAAAATAGCTCTTAAATGCCCAAATATATCAAAGATCCTGGTGAGGCTATAGGTAATGCTCCCCTAACTTTTTAAGGAAGGTATCAAAAAAAAATTTGAGACAAAAATTGATCAAAAATCATTACAAATAAATATACATGGGCTAACACAACCAAATAACTAAGAAAAACGCCTATTTTTTTGTTAAATTGCTCCTAACTACCCAAAAAAGCAACGTATCATGGTGAGGCTATACATACTTCTTCCCTAACTCATTACAAAGTGTCCAATCAAGTTTTTCAACAAAATTAATCGGAAGAAATTTCACCAAAATATTCATGGGCTAACGCACATGAAAAATTGACAAAATTACATAATTTCGTAAAATGGCTCCTAAATGCACAAATATGTTGTGGATCATGGTTACGGTGTACATACTGCTCCCACAATTTAATTTGGAGGGTCGCGTAAAGTTTTTTTAAATAAATCGATTGCAGCGTATTTCACCAAAATATTCATGGGCGAACACACACAAAAAAATAGAGAAATTCGTCCAATTCCTATAATTGAAACCTAACTACCAAAAAATGTTGTGGATCATGGAGAGGCTATATGTACATATCCCCAGCTCATTATGAAGGGTCGTGTGAAGATTCTTTTTCAAAAATATTTATGGGCTAACTAACACACATAAAAAATTGAGAAAATCGTCTTAATCCTCTAAAATGACTCAAAAATGCCCAAAAATATTGTGGATCATGGTGAAGGTATACATACTACTCCTCCAACTCACTGTGGAGGGTCCCGTAATGTTCTTTCAAAAATATCGGCCAGAATCCATTTCAACACAATATACATGAGTTGTCACACACGAAAATATAGAAAATTGTTTAATTCTTGTAAATTGGCTCGTAAATTCCAAGAATACTACGAATCATGGTGAGGCTATATGTACTGCTCCCCCAACTAATTACAGAAATTCTCGAAAATAGTTTTTCAAGAAAACGACAGGAAGCCATTTCACCAAAATATTCATGGCTAACACACGAAAAATAGAGAAATTCATCTCATTCCTATCAAATGGGTCCTAACTACCGAAAACTATTGTGGATCATGGTGAGGCTATACGTTCTTCTCCCACAGCTCGTTATGGAGGGTCGCGTTAAGGATTTTTCAAAAAATTCATCTAGAATCTATTTTACCAAAATAATCATAGGCTAACTAACACATATGAAAATTTTGGTAAATCGTCCTATTCTTCTAAAATGACTCCCAAAGGCCCAAAAATATTGTGGATCATAGTGATGGTATACGTACTACTCCTCCATCTCACTATGGAGGGTCCCGTAGATTTACTTCAATTATATCAGCCTGAATCCATTTCAACAAAATTTTGCATGACCTAACACACATGAAAATTAGAGAACATTATCTAATTCTTGTAAAATAGATCCTAAATATGCAAGAATACTACAGATCGTGTTGAGGCTATACGTACTGCTCCCCCAACTTATTTCGGAGGGTCTCGTAAAAAGTTTTAAGAAAAAATCAACCAGAAGACATTTAACCAAAATATTAATGGCTAACACACATGCAACTGAGAAAAATCACCTAATTTCTATAAAATGTCTCACAAATGCACAAAAATGTCATGGATCAAGGTGAGGCTATATGTACTACTCCCCAACTCATTAAAGAGGAATGTGTAATGTTTTTTTTTAAAAAAATCAGGTAGATTCCATTTTAAAAAAAATATTCATGAGTTATCACACACCGAAAACTGATAAAATCGCTTAATTCTTTTTAAATGACTCATAAAGACCCTAAAATGAATCCGATAATTGTAAGGCTTTATGTAGTGCTACCCACTCATTATGACTTTCCCGTAAAGTTTATTCAAAAATATATTTCGGACATCATTTTACCAAAATATTCATTGGATAACACACGGTAAAATACACACGAAAAAAAAGAAGAGAAAATCACATAATTTTAGTAAAATGACTCCTAAATGCCAAAAAAATGTCTGGATCATGGTGAGTCTATACGTACTCCTCCTTCAAATCATTACAAAGGGTCGTGTAAAGTGATCATGGGCAAACACATGCAAAAAAATGGAAAAAATCACCTAATTCTAGTAAAATATGTCATGACCTGATCCCTCTAAACATGATGGCACCTACTATAACCCATCAATAGGTAAGCCAACCCTTTACCTGGAACATTAAGTAATAGGTGTAAGAGTAGAACTGCACAGAAAATAATGCCAACAACAAGAAAACAAAAGAACTAGGACAACACAAAATAATATACAAAGGAACCCTCCTACAACCTTGAATTCACGAGTACAGAGCTATCTAGTGAGAACAAAATAAAAATCCCAAAATTGGACCACAACAAGACATCTCAAAGGCAAAAGACCAACTTACATAGAAGTACAAGGAGATCGGGTAGTCTAGGACGCAAAGTGCTCACCCTCGTCTCCGAACTCCAACAGCTAAAAAGATGGGATGAACGATCACCACTATTAGCAAGTACTAAGATCTGCATCATGAAACTTATTTAGAGTGTAGCATAAGTAGCATAACAAGATACTTAATAGGCATCAAAGGCCAATTGAGCAGGAAAGGTAAAAACAAGCTAAAACAAAATCTAGACACACACATAGGTCAAAGCGGCAAGAAAAAAAGCAAGCACACGAGTATACTATTATTAAATCAAAGTGTAGCTAAGCATAGGCTAACTGGACCCCCAAACACCTTGAGGGTACACTCGTGCGAAAGTTTACATAACACCCGAACGGACACCCTAAAGACCAACAAGTACATAAAATAGATAAAACTATCATAATAAGGCACAAAACCCAAGTTCAAAAGAAGTCAACCGGGCCTCGAGCCCACAGTGATAGAAGCTAGGCATCGAACACAAAATTATAGAATTTTGGCCTCAAACCCAAAATGAAAGAATTTGTGCCTTGAAGCAAAAATGATATAATCTAGGCCTCGAACCCAAATCATCTGTCTCAAGTTTGAAATAATAGCCTTCAACCGTAAAATGTCATCTCAAGCTGAAAATAATAGCCCTGAATAGTAAATAATCACTTCAACCTACAAACCCATAACCTATCTAACAAGAGTGCCAAGGGTGTGTCAATTCCAAGGAGAATCCCAAGTCAAGTCAAGTCATAGTGGGACGCTGCCCACTCAAAGGTATCAAAAGAAGACTCCCAAACTAGTACAATTCAATCTCCATTTGATGCGAAGCATATGCCTCGGAACCATAGAAATATAGAGATAGAGGATAAAAGATCTAATAAGCAACAAATTTGCCTAAACTAAGGCTCATACTATCAGACATAAGTATCTTGTTCCAGTCTACAAGGACCTAGTCTCTCTGAAAAAACGTTGGAGATAGAGTAAACTAAGACAGTTCGAGCGTCTAAGGCATCACTAGTCTATCCTATGCTAAAGTCGGACATGCATTAGAAAACAAATAAAGCTCAAGTAATTTCATATACATGCAAGTCACACAACCAGTGGTGCTACCTTGATACAGTAGGAATCAACTCAAAATCATGGTTTCTAAGAGGAAAAACTGAAATCACTAGGTACCCGCCCCCCTAATTCACACTGATCATCATGAATTTACACATTTATGCTCAATCTAATAAGAAAGGAAGTTGTAGCCCACCAAAAGACCGACCCAACATGCTCCAAATCACAAGGCAAGTGCTTTTCTCTTCTAAATCGCCTATGAACGCTGCCACACTATAAAAAAAATAGGATCACAATGTCAATACAGTCGTTTGGACACCAAAATCACCAAAAATGGAGCAGGACCAATTCTTAGTGTCAAATCGAAATCATGGGACCTGTGTCGAAATTTCTTGAATTGACTACATCAAGAGGTCCTAAACTATGCCTCAAACTTGTGCTCCAAATATGACACAATCTGAGGCTTAGGCAACACATAACAACACATGCAAATTATCAACAGCTGAAGCAGCAAAGAGAGATGGGGGAGCCACACTCCCTAAGATCACTTAAGACTTTGAGCCACTTGAATCAAAGCTCGGATGAGGGAGGAATCGCCTTTTGAAAATAAGAAATGAGTCTGCAAATTCACTCTATATAAATAGCCCAGATTTGGCCGCTAAAAGTCAAATTCTAGTTGATAAAAGTCTACACCAGATATCAGCATGTCAACTATTTTTCTTAAACTCTGAATTCTTCCATAGGGTGCCCAGGATTCAATCGGAATCCCGTGCACGCAAATGAGATATGCAACCCTATCAGATTGGATAGTCTGGACTCAATTCATGTATCAAACCCGAATTCTTTACTATATTAAGAAGAGAACTAAAACACAGTTACAACGTTAGAATTGTGATTGCAATACTCAAACTATGGAAATACAATGGAAATATTCAAATAACAAGTAACTAAATATAAAAATAAGAATGGAGATGAGAAACTTAGACTCTAGTAAAAGAACAGAGGACAAACATTTTCTTCAATATGCATTAACCCTTCTTTCCAACTAATTTTCCCTTTCAACCAAATGTTAATTGGGCCTACATCCCAAAAAAATAGTCCAATATTGTACCTTCCCCGATCTCAGTCACCACTTTTAACTCATAGGCTCTTATAGAGTTAGCTTTGTTCACAAGAATACATTCTCCTTCAAAAAGAACCTTGTCCTCAAGGTTCAAGTTAGGATACATCATCCGGCAACGTGAAGTATAATAATATCAGCTAGAGCAGGCAAAACCTTCAAGGAATAATATCATAACTTGGTTGGCAGCTTAGTTGTCTAGACATGGTTGCATAATTCTTTATTATCTTTGGAATATGGCAGGGATGTTTAGTAATGTGAGATATGTCCAAAAGAGCAGTGCACCTATAAAGTTCACTCAAACCTATGGAAGCACTACTAGCAGAAACGTAGGGAACTTTTGTCATATTTTCCAACAACAACCGACACATATGGCTAACAAGATTTGTAATTCCCTTCTTACTCTATTCTTCATTGCTATCAATTATTTACGATCAATTGAAATATTCACCTTGAATTATCGATGAATAGTTTTAGAAGCTTGCCTTCCCCCAAATCTCTCCATTGAAATTGATATCAGCCAATCATAATCACGCTCTCTCTGATTTACAGTAAAAATTTTCGACATTATAAAATGGAGTTTGGGAATAACCTCATGCCCAAAAACAACACACTTGTTCAAGAGGATAACAAAACTAATAAAGTATCTAAACCATGATGTAATCGATGGAGTGCAGCCATATATGTCAAAACTTACACCTCAATTAAGAGATATAAACGGTCGAAGTTAATTTACAAAACCCAACTTGAGTTGAGGTCAATCCCACAGAGAATTTCTTTACAAAAATGATTTCAGTGTCGCATTTACTAAAATGTCGTTATTATTTCATAAAGAAACAATTACATCAAGTAAATTGGTTTAGTTGTGATGTTCTAGTAACTAAAATTTGTTATCAAAATCCAGATTAACATTTAACAGAGTTTCAGTTCTCAAGTTGTTTTGATGATTAATAGAATCAAGGATTGTGTTCCCCATAACGTTCCACCTAATGTTCTTCCGTAGTTGAGTTTCAGGCAATTTATCTCTACAAAATACAGACGAGTTAGATATATCTGATACTTCTCAGTCTAATCAAATAATGTTCGCTCAAGTCCTCTCAGTCCCAGAGTGTTACTAATTTTACCCTCGTTTACAATGGTGTTAAAGTTCTTTTATCTCGAACTCTAACTTTGACTCCATTTCTTCCAGTTAATTTAGCTTTTTCCTAACTATTATTTTTCTCTCTAACAAACAATTGATACAGGCTCACTCCAATGTGTGCACTCATCAGAATACATGAGTAATGAATGCTAGATTAGAACTTGCAAACATAAATCTCCTATCACTCATTTTACGGAATTACACTTTGATTTAACGTCATAGATCCCACAATCCCAATTGTGGTATTTAGCCACTCATGATTTCACGTAAACATTCAGAAATATAAAATGAAAACATGTTTAAAAATTACTTACGAGAATAAGCAAATCAACAAGCCACTTTGATAATTTAAGAATCGGAAATCCAAACTTCAAATTTAAATTCAATGTTAAAATTGAAAATCAAAAACTGAGATTGATGGAAACTTGTTCGTCGTTCAAGGTAAGATAAGAAAAAAAGTACAAAATTCACTAATTAATTAAAATAATTTTTTAAAAAAGAGTCCTACTCAAAGTAGGACTGAACTGTCGGGCAACTCCACAGACGCTCTGACTCTCCGTCAAGGGCTTCACGGTCTGTGAAGCCCTTCGTAATCAGGACTTCAAACTCTCAAAATTTAGTTCTTCAAGGCTTGCACACAATACCTTGTCATAGACGTTAACACGGGTCGTGGCACTGACCACGGTGCATATAGGTGCCCGTGGTCTTCACTTGGCCAATTCACTCTTCAGTTTCTCAAGGTCTCTTCACTGGTTCAACTTTACGAACTGCATCACGACCCGTCATAGGTATTACGGTCCGTCAGGTTTCCTGTGGTCATCACTTAACTTGCCACAAGTTGCTTTCTCAAAGCCTGCTCACTGGAAATTATATCACGGACAACACCACAGACAGTTGAATAGACCACGGTTCATTTGGGTGTTTGTGGTCTTCACTTCAAATTTCCAAAGTCTGGGTCTTCAATGCTAGCCTACTTGAAATTGTACCACAGATTCAATCATGATCTGTATTGAGCTTCACGGCCCGTAAAGGCGTCCGTGATTTTCACTTGATTTGTCAGCACTTCAGATTTTAGCTTACATTTTCATCTTTTCTATCTTCTTTTCCTTCCACTTGTTTCACCAACAAAAGCATTATATCCACATAAATACACTCGATTCTAGTATCAATTCTTAGTTTTCAAGTATCAAATGTCCCAAGATTTCGCGGCACATCAATACCCTCAACTTAAAAC
Source organism: Solanum tuberosum (assembly GCF_000226075.1). Lineage (NCBI taxonomy): Eukaryota > Viridiplantae > Streptophyta > Magnoliopsida > Solanales > Solanaceae > Solanum > Solanum tuberosum. The sequence continues at coordinate 1,025,947 of NW_006238969.1, read as the reverse complement.
CATTACTTGTCCTCAAGTGATGAGAAAACAATACATTCAACCATCTAATCATTCAAACACTTTTGAACTTACGCAACATCCATCTCAAGTACATTTTGTATCCACAACAATGAATCTAACATGAAAGGATCAATATATGACATTTCATTACTCATAGTCGATAAATCTTATGTCTGTGAACTATCAGCTAACACAATCTACTCTCAAATGCAATCATTTTGTCCTCACACCAAAGAAGTCTGTCACTCATGATAATTGGGACTAAGTACTACGCTCGCATTCTCAAAGAACTTCTAACACTAACAACAAACTACCATAGGCTTACCTTTGCTTTCTATGCTCTATCTTTAAACACCCTGATACGCTCAAATTACACCTCCCTAAAGAAATATAAGCGATCGTTATCAAGTAAAGAACCCAACTTGTAGGTTGGGGTCGATCCCACGAGGAAAATGCTTTAGATTTTACTTTAACCAGCAATTATATTCAATTAGCCAAAGTACTTCCAGAAACACGAAATAAAAGGGGGGATTTGTGAAACAAATTGTAAGAGTTCAGTAAGTAATCAATAAACAAAAGTTAATTTC
>NW_006238969.1:1023353-1024553 GCF_000226075.1 Solanum tuberosum | reverse complement strand
TCCAAAAATCAACTTCTCTGAAGCAAACACCGGACCAGTAGGACGGACCGTAGATCTATCTACGGTCCGTCAAAACCCTCCGTAGCTCCACACTTAGAATCTTCAAAAATCAAGTACTGTAACCCTCGCAGTATCACTCTACGGATCAACAGTACGGTCCGTAGATCAATCTACGAACCGTCAATGGACGCCGTGGTTCCACACTTGGTCAGATTTCCCTGATTTGTCCTCCATGCCTTGCCTGCTGATCTACGGTCATCACCTACGGACCGTGAATGAACCTATGGTCTGTAGAGCACCTCCGTGAATGCCTTGTTTCTGCATTTCTTTTCGCTATCTCTATACATCTGCGCCTGAACATCTCTCCTGCAAAACATGATAAAAAACACATAAAAACAAATATAAGAAGGCCCTAGACACACACAACTTGTAAGTGAAATGTATTAGAAATACCGTAAATTCACGGTATATCAACACCCTCAACTTAATTTCATTGTTTGTCCTCAAGCGACGCACTACGACTCAAAACGACACTTGTATAGAAGCAAGCATTTTCAAACCCAAGCAATCACATGGCTCTCTACCCTCCTCATTGTTCGGGTGCACCTTCGTTCTCTTAGAATTGACAAGCTAATTCATGTGGTTCATACCATGACATAGATCGACCAACTGATACACAGCATACCCCTTCTCACTATCACCAACATACTAACTTTCCGATAATGTAACTAGTGCCCTTACTTCAAACGAAATCCCCTTTTCCCAAGAATGAATGACATTCATGGTACAAGGATTTATTCAACACTCACACTCAGAAGTAATTTCAAAAACAGTTAGTGCTCAATGCCATAAGCTTGCCCTTATTTTCACCGCTTAGACTCTCCAAAATAGACTCTAAGATCACTATAGGACTTTCTTGGCTTCTAATGTAGGCTCAGGGTCAGATGTGGTACATTTGGGTACTTTTAGTGACTTTCTGCCCTCATTGACATTACACTAGGCTTTCAACCTCTTTTAGCCCTGTTTCTGCCATACACTCGTTTTACTTTCTTTCCCTTTATTTCCTTCAACCACGAATGTGACTTTAGGCTTTGTAGCTCCCTTTTTATTTTTTTATTTTTTTATTGTTCTTTTAGCTTTCAACAAGTTACATCCTTTCTTTTCTATCTTTTCATCATCACTCTTCACCTACCCATTTTT
>NW_006238969.1:1020402-1022432 GCF_000226075.1 Solanum tuberosum | reverse complement strand
CCCCTGCAACTCTCTCACGCACCCTCCGCTGGCGTAACTCTTCGTCTACAATCGAAGCTCTCCTAGCCTCTTTCTCCTGCCGACGCTGTCTTTAGTGAGCTTTCTCTTCCTCTGTGCGATGAGAACGGTGCCGCTTGCCTTTGGCATGTGTCGCACTAAATAGAGCCTCTAGCCCTGTATCATCAGCCAGTGCAGTAGGAGCAGCCTGAATCTCAACTGAAGGTGCAGCAAGAATAACATCAACGTCAGTCCGGAGGCTGGCTAAATCAGCCTGTAAAGCAGATAGATCCGTAGCCGGGGCTGATCGCTCGAGAACTCTCAACTCAAAGGCATCAAGCCTCTTATTAACAGCTTGGACCTTCCGGTCCATCATCCCCTCCAACCTGCGCTCCATCCTCGCCTCTGACTCAGCTATCGACTTCTGCATCCATGGCTGGATGTGATGCAGCAGTGTGGCCATCTGAGGCTCTAACTTCTGTACTCTGGCTAATGGGACAACAGTAGCTCCTAATTGTGGTGTGGACCGGGAAGAACTAGGAGTCATACTAGCTGCCTGAGAAGAAGAGCCCGGGACAATATCAACATAATCTGGGATAATGGGGTCACCCCCTTGTGCCTGCCCCACTGTGTCTGCAAGATTGGTACCCAAGGGAGGTACCTCAATCTGGCGCTCTCTGCGTGGTGCTGCCACATTTGCCTCATCTCGAATAAGGTCGATGTCCAATACCCCTGTAGGGTGGACTAACTTGTCACAATGCCAGATCGGCACTACAGACTCCCTGCACAAATGAAAAATCAGACATGGGAAGGGGTAAGTAGTGGAGGTCCTGAACGCCCTCTCGTGAATTTCTGCCAGCAGCATGCGGGCAAAATCTATCTCCACTCCTGTTACCAATGCTGCAACCATGACTGCTCTGTCCCAAGTGACTTGATTATCAGCTTTTGTCGGCGACACTCTGTTCCGTACCAGCAGCCAGAAGAACTTGGCCACAAAATTTAATGTGGCTCTTCAGATGCACAACCGTGGAGCGGCGACCCATTCCGCACGCTCGCCATTTACAACAATGTATCTGGCTAACCATAATAGAACAGCCTCTCGCTGCTCAGCGTTCCTCTGGAAAGCGCCACTCCGTACGATGTCCCATCGGTAGTCAAACTCTGAAGTGTTAAGAGACCAAGAGTGACCCGTGGTAGGACCATAGGGAAAATGGCTAATGGTGGTAGGTGATATGTCCACCGGACAACCCTGGACCATAGTGGAAGTGCGAGGGTCTTCGGCTAAGGGCTTTGACCTTTTGGTAATCGAACCGCAAAAAGTGGCGGCATATATGGCGTAGAACTCTCGCACCATCTCCTCACTATATGTCCCTGGGTCTTGCGCCATCCAGTCACACTTGTGAACATTAAACAGCCGGTGGATGTCCGGGATAGTGTGAAAGCTCCCTGTGAGGACTCTGCGCTCCTCTGTAATAGTTCGGGCCATTTTATGTTTGTCATTGATCATTTTGGCATCCCTACATATTTGCCATTGGCCCTCTACGTACCATCTATTAGGCTCGCCAGCTACTGGAGTGGGGTCATCATTCCGTGGTACCGGTATGGACTCTGAGCTAGTTGCCTCATCAGCCGAGGCTGCTTGGTCATTCTCACCAGATTCTGTGGATGATTTAGCACTGGACCCTGCAGCATGGTCAGGCTCAGATCCTGAAGGATGGGTAGACTTGGAGCCTGAAGCATGGTCGGACTCAGGTCCGGACATAGACCCCTCTCAACTGGAAGCAGCCCCAGTTGGTGACCCGATCAGTGTGTGCTCCTCATCAGATTGGGAGACAGTGACTACGTCGGGAAGCACCTTCCAGGGGGTGCCTCTGGGTGCAGCGCGAGAAGTCCTAGGGTTGAGAGGCACATATGTTGGATCAGTGTCGGCATCTGTGTCCTCATCAATTAACCGGAAACTAGGGGTAACATATTTTGACTTGCCCCTCTTTGAGTAGGTGGCCATCTTCTTGGGTGCCATTGTACCTGCAGGA
>NW_006238969.1:1017681-1020271 GCF_000226075.1 Solanum tuberosum | reverse complement strand
CTACGGACCGTAGTCCACATCCGTGGTTTCACACTTGATGAAATTTTTCATGTGCATCCAGTCACGAATCTCATCTACGGTCCGTAGATGGATTTACGTTCCGTAGACGGGGTATCGTGGATGCCATCTGTGCCAGGTATCATGCATTTTTGGCCTTAGTTGTCAACATTAACACAATCTCATCATGCATTTACAGTAATAAATTATGCTAGTTCTTCATTCTTATGATTCCGACCGATTATTATACCAAACACTTTAGACTAGGTGTGGAACCCTAAGTCGAAACTAGCATATAGTTATTATGATCACATACAATAATGCTACACAATCACTATCTATCGTTCCAAGGGCATTGTACTATTCAAGTTTATCATGCAATTGCATCTAACAATTACCCAAGGTCAAGACCCAACTCCCGACTTTCTATATTCAATCTATGAATCGAAATTCAAAGTGAAGGGATAAGTCTATTACCTAACAAGGAACAAGGAGTGGGGTGATTGCCTGATGATACTAAGCTTAGCAAGACCAAGGAGTCACCTCTTCGTTACTGACCACACACCGGACCCTTTTTGTTAGATTATGGGATGGGTTGTATTTAGAATGGAAGGGAAGTTGGGGAACTTTGGAAGGAATGATATGATGGAGGAGTTATGGAGTGACTTGGGGAGGTTAGGGAATGTTAGAAACGGTTTTGGGAGTAATAAAGGGAGTGGGAATGGTTTAAAACAAATGGTGGTTTTTAAATGGGGGAATCCCGATCGGGTCAGACAGCCTGAGGTATGGACTCACGAGACCCCGGCTACGGTCCGTTAGTCGATCTATGGTCCGTAGATCAGGACCGTAGATCACTCATACACTTAAAACTTCAGTAAAATTTAGAAGTTTACCTGGGATCTACGGGCACCATCCACCGTCCGTGAGTTAAACGACGGACCGTCGATGGGCTCCGTAGACCTCTGCACCAGACCATTTTCTGCAGATTTTTCGTGGTGTACCTACACATGTAGCAACCAATAGGCTATTCTATTTACATTTTCTGGACTTTTTTTTTTTTAAGACACGGACCCTATTCTAATTCTAGCCAACACTAGTACAAAACTAAAACAACTATCAAATTTAATACAGGGAGGAAACCAAACAAAGCAAACCTTTAGAAAAACTGTATCCTATCGTTCGCTAGATTGTACATCTTGGGTTGCCTCCCAAGCAGCGCTTGATTTAACGTCGCGGCATGACGCAGGTCTCTTGATTACTCAGACTTCATCAAGATTGTAGGCCTCAATCACTTTTTCCACAGTTTCAGCATTTCCCAGGTAGATCTTGATCCTTTGCCCGTTTACCATGAACATTTTTCCATCCTTTTTTTCAAACTCAACCGCCCCATGGGGGAACACTTTTGTGAGCAAAAATGGCCCAATCCATTTGCACTTGAGTTTGCCTGGAAACAAGCGCAACCTAGAGTTGAATAGAAGCACAAAATCACCAACCACCAAATCTCGCTTTTCAATTCTTTGATCATGATACCTCTTCATCTTCTCTTTGTACAAGGCTGAACTTTCATAAGCGTTTAGGCGAAATTCATCAAGTGTATTCAGGTCATCCATTCTTTGATTAGATGCAGCTCCCCAATCCAAATTTAACTTCTTCATAGCCCACATCGCCTTATGCTCTAGCTCTACAGGTAAATGCCAAGATTTCCCATATACAAGTTGATAAGGAGACACACCTATGGGGGTTTTTGTATGCAGTGCGATATGCCCATAGAGCATCATCAAGCTTCCTTGACCAATCCGTTCTATTAGCATTCACAGTCTTCGCCAATATCTGTTTGATCTCTCTGTTGGACACTTCAACTTGACCGCTAGTCTGTGGATGGTAAGGAGTGGCTACATTGTGACGAACACCATATTTCTCAAGTAGTGCCTTGAACAACTTATTACAAAAGTGAGAACCTCCATCGCTAATAATAGCCCTCGGTGTACCAAATCTGGAGAAGATATTCTTTTTCAAGAATGCGGTGACACTTTTACCTTCATTGTTGGAGAGCGCTACTGCTTCCACCCATTTTGATACATAATCAACCGCAACAAGAATGTACTTCATCCCATATGAACTCACAAATGGTCCCATAAAATCAATGCCCCATACATCAAACAATTCGATCACCAGTATAGGATTCATAGGGAGCTCTTGCCTCTTTGAAATCCCTCCTTCTCTTTGGCAACGATCACAAGACTTGGCGAAATTATGAGCATCTTGGTGGATGGTAGGCCAATAGTATCAACACTGCAAATTCTTATGTGCAGTCCGAATAGCACTATAATGCCCACACACTGGCGATGAATGACATGCTTCAAGTACACTCAACATCTCAACCTCAGGCACACAACGACGAATAATCCCATCCGCACAACTACGATACAAATAAGGTTCATCCCAAAAGAATTTCTTCACATCATGCATAAACTTTTTCCTTTGGTGAAAAGACAAATATGGGGGCACAATATCGCTTGCCAAATAATTAGCAAAGTCGGCAAACCAAGGAATCAAGTCATGAGAAGCAGCCAATACCTATTCATCTGGAAAA
>NW_006238969.1:1015151-1016943 GCF_000226075.1 Solanum tuberosum | reverse complement strand
ACATTACCTCAAACGGTTGTTCCCAATCCGGTGAAATAATGATTGGTGCTGTAACCAACTTCTTTTTCAACTCTCCAAATGCTCTAAGACAATCATCATCAAAATAGAATTTACAATCCTTCTCGAGTAGTTTGCACAATGGGTGTGCAATTTTGGAGAAATCTTTGATGAACCTCCTATAAAAACCTGCGTGCCCCAGAAAACTTCTAACACCTTTTACAGAGATGGGTGGTGGAAGCTTTTCTATTACCTCAACTTTAGCTCTATCAACCTCAATACCTTTTTCTGAAATTCGATGACCCAACACTATACCTTCTTTCACCATGAAATGACACTTCTCCTAATTCAGTACCAAGTTGCAGTCTTCACACCTTTTAAGCACCTCGGCCAGATGATCTAGACAATGATCAAAAGACTCACCTACAACTGAAAAATCATCCATGAACACTTCGATAGTGTCCTCCACCATATCAGAAAATATCGACATGATACAGCGCTGGAAGGTAGCTGGAGCATTGCATAATCCAAATGGCATCCGTTTGAAAGCAAAAGTCCCATATGGGCAAGTGAAGGTGGTCTTCTCTTGGTCTTGTGGAGCTATAGAAATTTGATTGTAGCCCGAATACCCATCAAGAAAATAATACCAACCCTTTCCTGCAAGTCTATCCAGCATCTGGTCCATGAATGGCATAGGGAAGTGGTCTTTTTCTGTCCACGCATTCAGCTACAGGTAATCCATACAAACTCTCCATCCAGTGACAGGCCTCATTGGTCTATCCAGCATCTGGTCCATGAATGGCATAGGAGAGTGGTCCTTTTCTGTCCACGCATTCAGCTTCCGGTAATCCATACAAACTCTCCATCCAGTAACAGGCCTCATTGGAACAAGCTCATTTCTTTCATTTGGAACCACAGTCATACCACCCTTTTTTGGCACACACTGCACAGGACATACCCTAAGTACTATCTGAAATGGATAAATAACTCCCGCATCCAACCACTTAATGATCTCCTTTTTAACTACCTCTTGCATAGGTGGATTTAATCTTCTCTGGTGCTCGATACTGGGCTTGTGATCTGGCATGAGTTGGATTTTGTGAGAGCAAATATCGAGAGGGATCCCAATGATATCTGCAATAGTCCACCCAATAGCTCGCTTGAACCTTTTTAACACAGTCACCATGCACTCTACTTGTCCTGCATTCAAAACTACCGAAATGATGACTGGCAAAGTATTCTCTTCGCCCAAGTATACATACCTCAACTGCAGTGGTAGAGCCTTAAGCTCCAATTTCGGTGCCTCCACAATAGATGGTCTTGCGGGTGGGGACTCGCGATTCTTCATGTCTAATTCATACTTCTTTGGTTTGGGCCGGTATTCACATCTATCGAGTGCGACTACCAACATAATCTTCAATGCCATCACTATCGAAATTCATAATGACTGCTGCTAGTGCCTCAACACCTAGTCGCTCTTCAATTTGCACTTCTGTCCCAGTCTCCACTCTGTAAGTTATAGCAGATACTGTTTGGAGCTCACCACTCTGCTTCATGGACCTATAAATATTGAAAGTTGCTTCTTCATTATTCAGTCTGAACTTCATCTGCCCCTTTTCCATATCAACCAACGCACATCATGTGGCAAGAAATGGTCTCCCAAGGATGATGGAAACTTCAAAATCAACCTCACAGTCAAGAATCACAAAATCTGCCGGAAAAATGAAAGACTCCACTTTCACTAGCACATCATGGAGTACACCAATGGGCCTTTTAACAGTTCGATCGGCCATTA
>NW_006238969.1:1012883-1013982 GCF_000226075.1 Solanum tuberosum | reverse complement strand
CTTTTCTTCTCCTCCGCTCACATGCTTCAATACCAATCCTAACTCTGTCCTTATCTGGGCCATCTCTTCACGAGTGTCATCTGCAGAATTGTCAGTGGTATTATGAACGGCAAATGTGTTCCTCCCAGTATCTAACCTCCTAGTGCTGCATGCTTTATTGTTGCGAGAGATCCTCTCCAATTTTTCAGAAATTTGTGCATATGTACAATCACCATATGAACCTCCGGCAATAGTGTCAAGTACTGCTTTATTGTTATCATCCTGTCCTCGATAGAAATATTCCTTAAGTGACTCTTCATCAATACGGTGATTTGGGACACTTCTAACAAAGGCAGTGAATCTGTCCCATGAGCTACTCACGGACTCTCCAGGTAATGCCACAAAATTGTTGACCCTATCTTTGTGATTGAGCTTCTTGGACACGGGATAGTACTTTGCTTTGAACACCTCAGCCAGTTGGTCCCATGTGAATATTGAGTTATACGGAAGCTCAGTGAACCATACTGCAGCATCGCCTGTCAGTGAAAGAGGGAACACTCGTAATCCAATGACATTCATATCCAAGTCTGGTCTACCTACACAACTTTTGCAAACCACCCTTAGCTTGGCCAAGTGAGCATGTGGATCCTCCGATGGCGATCCTGAAAATAAGCCTCTTGCTGTAAGCATCTGCATCAAACTACTAGTCACCACAAATGTGTGCCCTGGAGGTAGCGGAGGTAGGACAATGGGTCCATCAGAGTCTGCTATATCGATGTTTCCCCGATAGTGGTCATGTTGTTGTGGGCTTGGTGGACCATGCACTCTCACTGCATCTCCCAATTGATTTTCAGCTAGACCCCAGTTTTCCCCACCAACTACTCTTGACTGTTGTAACTCAACTGCGTCATCTAGATTTCCTCCGATAGGATTAGCTGGAAGTCCTTGATTGTTCATTCTTCGCAAAGTTCTGTTCAACTCTGGATCGTACGGAGTAAGTGGTTCGCCTTGGCTCCGTGTACTTGGCTTACACTAGAGTCGAAACCTGAGAGAGACAAAAACGAAGGGAAAAAGTAAAATTAGGAAATATTTGACTAATGTTCAATAATGTGGTTAAAAA
>NW_006238969.1:959278-1011680 GCF_000226075.1 Solanum tuberosum | reverse complement strand
GTATCACTTTACGGATCAACAGTACGGTCCGTAGATCAATCTACGGACCGTCAATGGACGCCGTGGATCCACACTTGGTCAGATTTCCTTAATTTTTCCTCCATGCCTTGCCTGCTAATCTACGGTCATCACCTACGGACCATGAATGGACCTACGGTTCGTAGATCACCTCCGTGAATGCCCTATTTCTGTATTTCTTTCAGCTGTCTCTATACTTCCGCGCCTGAATATCTTTCCTGCAAAACATGATAAAAAACACATAAAAAACCAATATAAGAAGGCCCTAGACACACACAACTTGTAAGTGAAATGTATTAGAAATACCGTAAACTCACGGTATATCACACCCGAAATAGGATCACTGTAGGACTTTATCGGCTAGTAACATAGGCTCAGGCTAGGGAATAGATATTTGGCTTTGTAAGAGACTAGTACCTTTGTTTTCCAAAGTTTCGTTTGCACACCACTCTTTCCTGAGAGATTCCCTCATTTTCTTCATTTCACCACATCCCAGAAGCCATTATTTTCGTTTTCTTTTTCTTTTTGTTTTCTTCTTTTTCTTTTCCTTTCTTCACACTTCTTTTTTTATATGCACTCGGCTCACTGGTTGAACCTTCTTTTACACTTCTTCTTTCTGCTCGAATTGCAATCACTCTCAACTTAGGATTTTGGCCTGAGTTGTGACATCGTATTTTGGAGACCAAAGGATATGATATTTACTGGGAAAGAACAAAAGACTGATTTAAGGCTCAAATTGGGTTCAAGTGGTAAGCTTTTTATTTGGCTGTTCTATTTTTAGCTTTTTAATGGCTTAACAAAAATGGCCTAATGATCCTTTCCTATCCGGCTATTGTCAGATTTAAGTAAGACTACTCGCGCAAGTTCTAGTTTTTGCTCCTAGTGTTAGACTTCGAGCAAAACTCACACACACATATGACACAGGACTACATTCTCCAGCTTCTTGGTTCATCAATTTATTGATCAGACGAGCAGTGTTTAACATGTAAGTATCTAAGATGTCATCTAAAGATACTTACAGTCAAATCTCAGATGAAAGTAATCATTACACACAGACTAGCTACTGCATAGCTCAACACACCAAGACAAACACAAGACCATAATAGTTTTAACAGTAAACATAGAGTCAACCTCCATTCGTCCTAATAGCTAGAATGGCAGGTTTCTTACCACCCCTTCCCCAAACAAAAGACTTTGCCCTCAAAGTCAATAAAGAAAATAAAAGACGGCTATGAGGAGGGGTCATACTTGTGGCACTCTAGGCGCCGGTAGTCGGATCAGCATCGCCACCCTTATCAACGGGTACACTTTCAAAAACCAACGCAGGATCAGGCTGGCTACCACCCACAAGGATAGGTACTCTGCTACCAAAAGATCCAGCTAACACTGCATCTCGCTGTTGTTGCTCAAGTGCTTTTATTTTCTCTAGCTTCCTTCCTTGATGCCCTATGGGTTTTCTTGTGTTGCATTCTTTCCTCTCTGGATAGGTCAGCCGGTAGCTCATCATCAGATTCTCCAGCTTTTTCTTTCTCTTGCCGGATTTGCTTTTAGGGAGTTCCCCACAAATATTGTCAAGAGACTATGTAGTAGGCTACTCATTAAAAATATTCATTAATAAGTCTGGCATGACTGGAGTGGGAACCTGTACCTACTTTTCAGCCAGTTTAGCAACTTGGGCTCGAATTTCGGCCAACTACTTCTGGAACTCTTCATTATTGCTTGATCTGGTAGCCTGCAACTGTGTTTGGACATGGGTCTCCAAGACATCCATCCTGTTTGTCAAAACAACAAGCTCTTTCAGCATTTTATCTTTTATACGCTTCTCCGCAGCTAACACATCGCGCTCTATGAGCTGGGGCATCCGATTGACAATTTGGTCCACCAAAGTTCTTGTCTGTCGCTGATCTACAACCAACCTTTCGAGGAAAGCAGTGGGAAGAGTGATATACGTACCTGTAACCTAGGAGTCTGAAGGCAATGATAGTGCCCCCGAAGCTGGCTGTGATGACTCACCCTACTCAGTTTACCCTACAACCTGTGGGATGACTACTGGTGCGTAAGGTACTACTGCTAATGCTCGCACTCCCCCTGATTTTCTCCCAAAGAGAGGATTGTTGACATCTGAACTTTTAGAAGCTACAGTTATCTTGGATGCCTCAACTGGTTTATCCACCAACTTATTTGGAGGAATGTTCGCCTACAAACAAAGTTTCCCTATCAGATAGGGAAATGACAAACCTGGTCCCTCATTTAGCGCTCTATCTCGTATCTCCATGGTTAAGCAATGGTAGCCAAGTAGGCCACGAATATAACATCAAAAACCTCTATGATGTCATAGAGCCTAATGCTTATAACCCCCATGTCATGGGTGGAATTGGTGCCATTCCCTTGCCTCCGGCCGAAGGGAATGCAGTGTTCCATATCACAAGTACTATGTTGCAGCTCTTGCAATTGAAGGAGTTGTTTAGTGGTTTGGCTTATGAGGATCCCCATGAGCATATTTGAAAACACTTCATGAGTCACCTCAAGGAAAGCTTGTGCAATGCATAGGTAAGATCCCGTACTCCCACCTATACTAAGCAAGTCACTTTAGATCCTCATTCATGCTTATTATATTTTAACCTCATCTCTAGCCTATTACTCATAAACAAGGAAGCACTCACTTTTAGTCAACTATATCAAGGAAAGTAACCCATGGCAACAATGCAAGTTAGCATACAACATTACAAGTAGCCTTACTATCTAATGAAATTGCCATCTAGTTACAAGAACATTCACTACATGAATAATCATGACGTAAGAGGAATCTACCACAACTACTCTTAAAGCCTACTTGTGCAATGCATGGATGAAGTCCCACACGCTCACCCACACTAAGTAGTACCTCTTGAATAGCTATAGTTCATCCCAACCTTGACCTTGTGGGAATTAGCTTTAACCGACATAGACCATGAGAGCTTATTCATAGAATCCAGTGTCTCCCCCACATTGAAAAGGGGTGTCCTACTTGCCTAAGGTAGAACAAAATGTATTATCTTGGAAATGAATCCAATGGCTAAATAACCTATGGGGGCACGTAGTTATGGGATAAGGATATTGCTACTAGAACCCGGACTCAACTACGGTAGAAGGTTTCCATCTCAGGAGACAACTACTTTGGGAACCAGAACTCAACTAGTGTAAAAGGAACCCATTTGGGAAGCTGGACTCAACTATTGTAAAAGCTTCCATCTCATATTTGTATCCACTCGGTGCTAAAAATTTATTCCCATTGAGTTTATATTAAATCTTGACTCAAATTAATAATTATGGAAGGGTGTCTTGAAACTCAATCCAACAAACTCATGCTAAAGCTCCTAGATTCAATAGGGGAGAATAGTCTTCAACCCTTAGAATCACTATATGTGACAAACCTTTCACATTGTATGGTATTCATACCTAAGTGTGTAAATGAGGATAATCATCCACTCAACACAACAATTATATTATAATGCATTCACTTTACTATCAAAACAATCTAATTGTATACACATAAGTCTCATACACATAGTTAATTCTCATGTTTTTCCCCTCAAGGCTATAGATCACATTCAACCAATCATATATGCATAAAAATCTCGTCAGTTATTTATTTAGATTATTCTGGGAGGGTTTTTCCATCATAAGTTAAATTCCACGCCATGTCAATTTTAACATCAAATAAATGTTTAAATGGGCAAGATGTATATCCTTAACTAAATTATTTGTTATGAACCTAATCCCTCTACTAGATTAAAAGCAATATGGCCATAGTTAACCCCTTTTAAATGTCGTAAGTATTTATTTAGATTTCTTGTTTAAGTGGTAGTACCCTTTTGAAAGGGTCGCTACTCTACAATTACTACATTAGATATAAATGGTGACATGATTCAATTAACTAAACTACTACAAGTATAATCACATGATATTCATTTCACTACAACTCACCCACATCACAAAGTCACAAATTGGGTACATGGGGTTCATGGGTTCTTGGATAATTCAAGTATTCAATTCATTAAATTCTTGATTCCATAACATTCTACTAATACCAATCAACACCCACAATTTAAGATCCAATTTGGTAAATTAGGGTAATTCATGGATTCATGGAAGATTTTATAATAAAACCAACTTAAAACTGTAATTCAATCATAATATAAGATAATTAAATCATTGAAAACAATTTTAGAAAGAATCCATGACTTGGAGTAAAAACCCTAGGTTTTGGAGACTTTTCGACTTTGAAATTGAGAGTTTGAGGACTTCATGGATGAAAATCTAACCATGAATCAAAACTACCATACCTTAGATGAAGATTCCTCACAAATTTGGGTAGAAAATATGAGTTATTGAGCCCTAGACTTCAACTTCTTCTTCTTCTCCAATGGATGTTTTAGTGAGAGAAATATTTAGGAGGGAGTTGGTTATGTTTCGGGGTCTTGTGATTTATGAAGTAAATAGGTTAGTTAATGGTTTAAAAGTACTTACATAAGATAAAAATAAATTAAAACAACCCTACACTAAAATAATTAAATTAGGAATTTCCTAAAGTGACTCACCTTTGGAGGACTTTGAGGCAGCATTGCAGGCCGCCTCATCCATGACCCCACCCACGGGGCGTGGTAGGACCCATGGACCGTACTGGTCACTCGTGGGTTGGGTTTTCAGCTTCTCAAATTGGGTCTTGACCTACGGATGCCTGCACACTGCCTCCACGAAGCGTGGCTTGACCCACGAGGCGTAGGTGCCATCCGTGGGTCACTTGTCTGGCAGCCTTCAAGGTCTTTCCTCAATGACCCATTGCTGGCCTTTGGGGTTTAGGCCTTGACACTTTAACACTAAAACATCAAATTTTTAAGGTATGGGAAGGTACGCTCAAGGCTCTAACCCTAACGTCTAGCTATAACTTGGCCTACTAGTTTCATGTTAAACACTAGTTTAGCTTTCAATTTTTGAAATGTTACAAGAACTATCAGTCCAAGCAAGTTATAAATGACTTGAGTTCTTAAGTCTTATTTTATAGACCGATCAACGGATCATGGAAGCTTATACAGTGCATAGAAAAGTTCATGAAACTCTGAAGAATTCCAAAATTCTGAACTCTAATCTACGATTTACATCATGATTTGTGATTCCTTACATTGTCCGTAAAGTGTTTGTAAATTATAAATTTTATAGACTTCAATTCTTTCTGATATTTCAAAAGCTTGATCTAGACATAAGAACTTTTGGGGTGTTATAATATCTCTCCCTTGGAAACATTCATCCTTGAATGGAGTCTAAATAGTCTTAAAATAATAGGGAAATTTCAGTAATCCCAAGACGGAAAGCTAAAAACATAAATTTAACGGAGTGATTGACTCTGAACCGAAACATGAAGACTAAATTTATTTCATGAACATGCACGCATACTGAGATATAAGAATAACTGGAATACATGAGTTTGAAAGAGTGTTATGGAGGAACTATTACCTCACGCTGGGACTAAACTAGAAGGAAAGAGAATGGGAATTTTAGACACTATATCTGCTACGACATTCCAAGTTCCTCTCTCAACTAACTTATTTCTCCAAAGAAATATTACTAAAAAGAATTTCTCTTCCCAACTTACGAAAATGACGGTAAAGAACATCAATTGGAACCTATTCATAAGAGAGATTTTCCTCCACACCAACACTCTATAAAGGCACAACATAAGTCGGATCACCAAGGTACATTTTCAACAAAGATGCAGGAATACTAGATGAATTGATGCTAAATCTGAAGGAAAGTCCAACTCATAAGCACATTACTAAAATTCCCCACAGTCTAGTAAGGACCTACATAACGGGGATTGAGCTTTCCTTTATTACAAAATCTCATCACCCCCTTCATTGGAGAAATCTTCAGATAAACATAATCATCTACAAATAAATCATGCTCTCTTCTCTTCACATTATGTACTTTAGGATGTTTTCAATTTAACTCTAATAAGTCAAACTTTCTTCATGGCCTCATGATCTGACCTGGGCCCTATCAAATCTACTTTACCAATTCAAACCAACCTATGGGAGATCAACACCACCTATCATAGAGTGCCTCCAATGGACCCAATTTAATACTAGAGTAATAATCTTTATTACAAGAAAACTTAATCAAAGACAAACGATTATTTGGATTACCTTTTAAGTCGATCACACAAGCACTCAACATATCTTCAAAGGTTTGAATAGAACATTCAACCTAACCATCTGTCTGTGGGTTAAAAGGTGTGCTAAGTTTAACTTGATTGCCAAGACCCTTCTGAAATGATCTAAAAACTGAGAGGTGAACTTAGTACCTCTATCTTATATAATGGACTACTGAACTCCATGAAATTTAACTAACTTCCCAATGTAATGTGTAGCATTCATACCTTGGAGGAAATATGCTGACTTAGTCATTTTGTCTACAACGACCAAAATACAGTCATGTTGGTGGTTCTTGCGAGGAAAATGTGTGATTAAGTCCATATTCAAATCATCCCACTTTCAAGTAGGAATATTGATATATTAAGTCATACCACCTAGTTTTTGTTGCTAAACCTTAACGTGTTGACAATTTGGACACTTCGTCTCAAATTTGGCAATATCCTTCTTCATACCATTCCACCAATAAACTTCTAATTGAACATGGTACATCCTAGTAGCTCTTGGTGAATCGAATACTGTGAACAGTGAGCTTGTGATAGTATTGGTTGCCTCAACCCATCAACATATGGAAAAGATAGCCAAACGTGATAATGGACCAAACCATATTCCTTTTGGGAGAAAGTCTATATAGCCTTTTCAAGAATTGCTATCGTGAACTCGAGCAAGTGAGGATTATTCGCTTGCCTTTCCTTAAAATCCATCATAAGTAATGATTTTGACCTGTTCTAAACAATAACTCCACCATCATCCGAATCAGCAAGATCAACTCCCCAATAAACAAGTGTGTGAACACATAAAATAACTCTTTTTTGTCATCCTCAACATCAGCGACGATGTTTATAGACAACTTACTAAGAGCATATGCAACTACATTCACTTTACTTGAATTGAAAAGGACACTTATGTCATAAACCTTTAATAATTGAAGTCATTTCCTTTGGCGATGATTTAAGTCCTTCTGCTTGAACAAATATTGAAGACCCTTATGATCTGTAAACGAATCCACATAAACACTATAAAGATAATTCCTACTAATTTTCAAGGTGAACACCACTACTGCTACCAACTTTTAATCGTGAGTCGAGTAATTCTTCTCATGTAGTGTTGCATCTATACACGACCTAGGAAAATTCTAAAGGCATCACAATACACCATATAAACCATCTCGTAGAGTCAGATGCGGGTATGAAGTAAGTCAAGTCTTCAACTCCTTAAAACTCTTGACACAAGCTACAGAATGAAAATGTACTTTCTTCTAAGTCAATCTAGACATAAGAGAAGCACTAAAATAAAATCCTTCAACAAACCGTCTGTAGTAACCGGCTAAACTTCAGAAAATCCTAATATCTAAGGGAGTACGAGGTCTAGGTCAATTCTCAATTGCTTCGGTCTTTTGAGGATAAACCTAAATGCCCTCTCTAGAAACTATATGGAGAAGGAATGTTGCTGACGTCAACTAAAATTCACACTTATTGAACTTAGCAAACAACTGACAGTCCTTAAGAGTCTACAAGACAATTTCTCAGTGGCCTATATGATCATCCCCACTTTGAGAATTGATCAAAATGTCATCTATGAAGACAATGATGAACATATCCAAATACTTTTTGAACACCCAATCCATAAACTCAATTAAAGTTGTAGGAGCATTCATTAGTCTGAAAGGCATAACCACGAATTCATAGTGACCATACCAAGTTCTGAAGGCTATATTCCGAATTTCACATTCTTGAACTCTGAGCAGATATTAGACTCATCTCAGGTCTATTCGGAAGAAATTAGCACCCTATAGATGGTTGAACAAGTTAATCCTGAGGATGGAATACTTATGTGTGATTTTTACCTTGTTCAATTGGCAGTAATCATTGCATATCCTTAGAGAACCATCTTTCTTACCCACAAAGAGAACTAGAGCACCCTATGGAGAAGTATTGGGTCTGTCAAATCCTTTATCTACAAGGTCTTTTAATTGATTGTTCAACTCGTGAAGCTCAACTTGAGACATTCTATATGGACGGGGGTGGGGGATAGGTTGGGTATATAGATTAACACTTATTCCACACTAAATTTCCCTTTTGAAAGAAATTTCGAGAAGGCCTTCGGGACTGACTGAGAATTTGAGGTTTCAGAACTAGAATCCTTAACCTGAACTAGATGGTAGATATAACCCTTAGGAATTATCTTTCTTGCCTTAAGGCATGAGATAAACTGACCTATAAGTGTTGAGTACTACCTTTTCATTCAATGATTCGTTCTTAAGAAATAGAAATTTGATGAATCTTGTTCTATAGTCGACTGAGGCATAAAAGGGTGTAGCCAATCCATTTCAAGAATGATTTCAAAATCAATCATGTCTAACTCTACTAAATTAAGTGAGGTTACTTTTTTAAAGATGGAGACTTGACATTTATGCATACTCGTGAAGCTATGTCTGACTCACCAATAGCAGTAGATACTGAGAAGAGTAGTCCCCATAGGATTTCTGGACTGACAATAAATTTCATTGCAATATAAAGAGTCACGAAAGAAAGTGTGGCTCCTCGATCTATTAATGCATAAACATCAAACTAAAAGACATGTAACATACCAGTGATTACTTTAAGGTAACCCTTCTGATATTGTTGAGTCTAAACAACATAAAACTCGTTGAGACACTGTCTGCCACCCGTACTAGATAAGGTACCCTGCTAGACCTATTGAAGTATTAGGATGAGTTTTCTCATGAATATCCATGTTCTTGTCTATGGCCGATGGGCAATCCATCAATCTGTAACATGTCTTACTATATCAAAAACACCCACCAGTACCAACCCTGCACACTCTCGGATGGTTCTTACCACACTTCTGACTTGTTGGGAAAGTGCTCACTAGTAACACCGCTTTGTCACTTGGAGTCTTGTGCCCTATCCTTGTTGGCGAATATGAACTTATACAGAAGAGCACTTGTAGAAGTTGGGGTTGAATCTAAATACGTTCAACGAAATTGAGATAGACTACCACCTCCTGACTTTTGTTGTGACTAGTCCACACTGTCTGTTCTAGCTCTCTTGTTATACCTAGAACTCTCCTTGTACTTTTGTCCTAAAATCTATTGAGCATGAATCATCAAGCGGGAGGTTTCCATCTCCTTGAACAATACCTCAGTCCTACACTATTTCACCACTATCTCAAAAACACCGAAGACAAAGTAACTCATATGGGCCCTAGAGTCAGACTTCATATTCGGAGCATACTTTTTCGGATGAGTGAAATTCATGGAATACTCCTTCACTTTCATGTTACCCTATCACAAATTTCTGAACTCTTGGACCTTAGCCTATCTCATCTCAAGCAAGAGAATCCTTCCTAAAAAGGTACTCTTTAACTTTCCTAAATCAAATGGTCATGCATCAAAAGCCCTCAGATTTGGTACAAGAAGCAAGGAAAGGATTGAAGTTCACTTTCAGCCTAAAAACTCATTTTGAGTAATATGAACAAATGATGTTACTCCTTCTAGTAGTTGGACCTTCAAGAAATAAAAAAGAATCAATTCACCTCATTACATGATAAAAATAGGCATACTGTAATGGAAAATCACTTATAAACCAAAGGAATTGCATTTCGTATTGTGACTCCATAAATATTATTAATATACAGTGTAATCCTTATAATTATACGGTTGACAATAAGCAAATAATAAATCATATAACTATTCTTTTACATAAATCATGTCATTTATGTAAGTATACATGTTTTAATGGAAGGGCAAATAAAGTAATTTGATATGAGGAAAGCACACAATAACTCAACCATCCAAACCACTAGGATACTCAATAAGATCATTTTTAGATAAGTAATATTTATTAACAAGCACAACAACACTAATATGGGTTTGGAACTCTAGAACGCATATGACTAAAGCTCTTTTCTGCTGCTGAGTCAATATTTTCCAAAAGTATAGCAAAGTGACTTACATTTTTAATAAGCACATGTTTGTTAAGAGAATAAATCTGACTTTGTTGATAAACTACAACTTCCAACTAGTTAGTTACAACGACAAGAACAAAGTAGAGTAATATAGACATGTGCTAACTCATTATCAGCTGGAAAAAAGTGATGAACCCACTTTCCAAAAAGCACCTTTTTGTACATAAATACAACCAAATATAAGTACTCAACAGAAGACCATAATATCCTCAAAAATAGTTTCTAGATTTCTTATATTCATGTCATAAAAAATTTATAGTCAAGCCAACGCCTCAAATCCTAGGTAGGGGTATGTTGGTATCATTAAGAAAGATAACTTCATGAGATGCATAAATGAACTAGAGCATATTTGGAATGAATAACTACACCATACACAAATAATAAGTTTTCGATTTAAAGTCTTCAATCATTTCCCATTTCACCAAAATGAAGTGTCACCAAGACTTCAGTAGAAAAAATTATCTCTAAACAAATAAAAAATGTTAAATAAAAAAAAAGATAAATGCGTATATCTAACTCATCTCTTCTTCTATGAATATTTTGCACTTTTTTCTAGACTTAGATTTCTAAAATTATGTTTGGCCTTAAAAATTTTGAGAATCAAGAATTCAAATTTTGAAAATGCCTATGATCATGCGAACTAGAAATTCCTAGATTCTATTATTGCTTGAAATGGGATTTGGGGAGAAGAGGAGATGGATTTATTTTTGTATCTCTCCGCTGAGATTTTCTATGTTTGCGAAATGTGACCCATGTGGATTTTTTAAGAGTTCAAGTGGTTTATGAAAAGGGGATCCTTATCACCAATGTTGTTTGTTTATTTATGTGAGCTAACATGATAACGATAGAGCTATTTTGTGGGGTTACTTAAAGGGTTTTAGTGTTGTGGTTCTTAGTGTCTCATTTATTATTTGCGGGTGAAACCTTGATTTTTGTATGCCACTGAGCATAGGTTGATTATTTAAGTCATGTTGTCAAATTGATTTTTGACCTTCTCGACAAGAATAATCTTACGCTTCCTCAAATTGTACCTTATTCCATGATAATCCACGGATGTAATGGGATATAATTTTACTGGCTAGAAAATGAGTAAAAGAAGAGATTTGAACTCCATTTTATGATTATCTTGTTAACCTTAAAAGGAAGAACAATATGTTAGTTGAGACTAACGTTTTTTTTCTATTACGCTTATGTTCATCTTTTTCTTTGTCCTATAAGATGGAGAAACAAAAAAATAGTTTCTTAATATGATGAAGAGATATTTTTCAGTTTCATTCATATGAAAAATTTGTATATCACTAGGTTTATAGATTTTTGGCTTCCTTGATTAAAGCTTCAGATCTTTTAACTGGAATCCCAAAATATTACCAAAAAGAAGAGACAAAAAACTTATTCCCTAAAAGTTGTGCCCCTTGATTTAGAGTTTAATAATTTCAAATTTTCACTGATCTTGGATTAGTTAGTCAATTTTAATTGGAATGCTCTAATGTCATGAAGACATCAGAAACATAAAGAAGAGGACGTCATTGTTTGTGAATGCAAATATGATGTCACTGATCCTAAACTGCTTGTGGATAAAGATGCTTAAATGTACTGACCAGCACTAAGTGTACATTAGGATACTATCAAATTGGTAAAAATTATAGGACTTAAGTAAATTAATTAATTTTGTTAATAGTTTAACATTTCTATTTTGTTTCTTTGTTACTTTACATTTTAACCATGGTTATATGTTTTTCTGAATTTGCAACAAATTTTTTTTGTTCGTAGTGCACTAAATTTGTGTTACATTTTAATGTAGAGAAAATGAGCTTTTTGTCTTGAAACATTACAATAAGTTCAAATATACCATGTCACGCCATTAAGTTTCCTAGTGTTATTGTAATACAACTAGTTATGATGTTATTATTGGTTGGTGTTATAGCAGCTAAGTTACTAGTAGATCCTTAATAAGCCAAAAATTTCTCCCAGATTTTTTTTACAATCGGTAATTTCTGTGAAGTCATCACGGAAGACAACCTTATGCACATTCAAATATGCATTCAATGAACTTTATTCTAAGAAGTCTTTTACAAATTTTGCTAAACTTGATTTAAGATTTGAGCACTTGGGTAGAGAAAGAGTAGAGTCAAGTTCATTTTCGTTAAAATGATATACATGAACAAAGTATTTCCAACATTAAATGTTTTCACATTTAAAAGAGGAGGAAACTGAGATTTCCCAAAGAGTTTTGAGTTGTTTGAGTAACAACTCTTTTTAGAGAAAGATTTTGAGTAATAATCTCAAATCACAGAAATAGTTATGTTTTTAAACATATGGGCTGCGTATATTTTGGGAGTAATATTGAGC
Organism: Solanum tuberosum; assembly: GCF_000226075.1. Taxonomy (NCBI): domain Eukaryota; kingdom Viridiplantae; phylum Streptophyta; class Magnoliopsida; order Solanales; family Solanaceae; genus Solanum; species Solanum tuberosum. The sequence continues at coordinate 999,156 of NW_006238969.1, read as the reverse complement.
ATCGATATGAGGGAGAGTTCCTACAACTCACAGCCTCCATAAATCATGTAGCCAACATGGATAGAAAGGGTCATACTTTTTAGATGATTCTTTAATGCTTTTTATACTTTTTAGATGATTTATTAATGCTTTTTGGCATAGACTAGTGGATCAACTTAGTTGAGGCGTTCTATATCCTGGCAAGTTATAGGATAGTTCGGCATTGTGGGCGAGATGTTGTATCATCACATAGCTCATAGTGATGATTGTCGTTTAGAGACACTCCCACAGTGTTGTAATATATTTTATTATATACAAATTGAGTTGTTATTGTATTTTTCAATACAATGAGTTTATATCTACCGTTTTAAGAGTTTTCCGTATATTGCATCTTTTATTGTTGTTTTATCTTGAGTTGAGTGTCCAGAGTTGAGTATCTTGAGTTGAGCTATGTTTCACTGAGTTGAGAACCTTATTTCTGATTTGAGTATCTTATCCTTAAGTACTTCTGAGTTCAGTAAGTTTGAGTAGTTTGAGTATTCCTTTAGTTGAGTTGAACTATATTTCTTTGAGTTGAGTTGAATTGAGTTAGTTTGACAAGATGTTAGTATGCTTCTATTCCACTAGTTCAAGCTTATGTATATGCTTTAGAATTCCCCTTACATGCTTGTACATTCCATGTACTGAGCCATATGTCCTGCATCATTTCATGGTGCAGCTACAGGTACTCATGATCATCAACAGGTGCTTCGTTGATACCCCATGCAGTTCGAGTTAGCTATGGTGAGCCTCCTTGCCTCCGGAGGGTTCCTCTTGTACTTTCAATTATATCATTTTTTAGGATGTCGTGGGTCGTGTCCCAACTTCCATCTTTGTCAGTTAGAGGCTTCATAGATAGACAGTAGAGTTTCAGAAGTCTGTTAATTTATTTTGTTAAAATATTTAAAGACTTAAGTTTCCTATTTTATGGCGAGTTAAATATTCTATTTATATTCAAATTAAATCATTTGAGTTAAAGCTTTGTATTCGAGTTTCATGAATTTTATTCAGTTTTTAAGTTTTGTATGCTTGAATCAGTTTTACGCTTGTAGTCAGCAAGAATGAACGTTTGCTTAGGGACCAGTAGTGGTTATTAAGTGTCGGCCAACTTCAGGGTGTAGGCTCCGGTCGTGAGAAACTTGGTATTAGAGCACAGAGTTCAAGTATCCTTGGGTGTCTAGGAATCCGTGTTAGTAGGGTCTTATTTATGGTTGTGGGCCCCACTTCTATAAATGAGGGTCTACAGACATTTTAGAAAAGTTTCCCTTCTTTCATACTCTAAATCGTGAAATAGAGCTATGTCATAGAGATTTATTCTAACACATGAGCTCTCATGTCCATTCGACTACCCCTCATACTAGAGGTTGTTGAAAAGCAAAGTCAATTCTTTATTGATGAGTTTCTCTTAGAAAAATCTTGAGGAAGTCATGAGACTCTAGAGGGGCTTGAGAGAAGCCCAGGAGTGAGTTAAGTGTTGAGTTTCAAAGGAATGCGCTCATGCTCATATGAATCGTGAGTTCAAGCGAAAAGCGAGTTGTACTCTCTTTTCTAAGCCCTGTTTCAGCTGAGATCTTTATGAGGAAGTATGTTTAGAGCTTGGGCAGTATTTTCACCCGAAAAGGTAGTATAAGTTATGAGATCATGAGCAGTAGTAGTTAAAGTTCCCAGAGTTAGAGGAAAATATGCAAAGGCTTAGCAATCCAAGAAAGGGAGATCGTGATGAGGCAAGCTATGCTATTATAGTCATGCACCCATTAGGTAATTGATGAGGAGTTTTCTCTTATGGGTATAGTAAGAGTTTCTAGTCAAGATAAGACAGAGTATATATATTTTTAACCAGAATAGAGTTGATGTCAATGTGCCATCGTGTTATAGAAGACTAAATTCAAATGTTGAATAGAAGAGCAGGAGTATTCATGAGCTGATAGATCTAAGCTGTGCTTATGATTGTGAGGGAGAGCTCATAATATTCAAAGTGTTATAGAACTAATTAGGCAATGATGTATACTGAATGAGTGAATAGTAATTTAGTTGTGAAGTGGAGTATGATAGAAATTTGTAAGTGTGGAGACCGAGAGGTAAGGATTGACTACTTGTCATGAGGTCCTAGTGGATGAATGTTTCTAAATTTGCATCCAGTAGTTGTAAGTTAGTATAGTAAGCAAGCAATCATATTGATATTTTGGTTTAGTAATAAACTCTAATCTTGAATTTGAGATGAGTGTTATGATCAAAAGAATGGAAATTTGATGGTGATGATGTTAGTCTTGAGATTTGATCTGGTAGACTTGACATAGAGTAGGTGAGGAATTGAGATGGTTGTTCCAATTATTATGAGGAGTACAAGTGACAGACCCTAACCTTTAGATAAAGGTAGTGAAGTGTGGCTAAGTCAGAAGAGTAACAAGAGCATTAAGAGGTGTACTGAGGTTGTATGTAACTAGAAGAGGTTAAGAGAAACACCTTATAAAGAGGTCTCAGTATCTGCTTTTGGAGAGTTTGGTAGTCATGGTATTAGCTTCTCCCGGTGTTAGAGTAAAAGAGGATGTAGACCAGATAGAGATGATGGAGTAGGTCCATAGCTTTCTAGTGTCAGCTTTAGACCTAAGGGGGAGATGGCAAGATGAGAAATCAAGTCAAGTGTTTGAGACTAAGATAGTACTGAGTTCCAAAGAGTATGGGAGATATATTTTCAGAGGTCTTTTAGTAATGAAGTGATGGTAAAAGGAGAAGGTTGATATTCTTATTGTGATAGTGATTGTGTGATGATTCCATCTAAGGTTATAAATGAGGAGGATAATGTTTTACTATGAGAAATTGTTAAATGAGAGCCCTTAGTTGGTTCTGAAGGATTTGGTTAGTAGGAGTCCATGGAGTTGTTAGATTACTAAGCTTGAATGTGGTGTTGTTAAACTTAAGGTGGTTCTTGATATGAGCCCAGTGTGGTGGTAAAAAGTAATAGTCTTGGGATGAGATTCCCTGTAACGAGGTATAGAACCCAAACCTAAGGATTTGGGTTAAGCTCGAATATAGTAAGAGCGTACCATTAGACTCAGACCTTTGTAAGAGCAACCCTATTCCATACCCAGTCCAGTCACCATTCGAGGACGAATGATCCAAAGGGGAAAATATTGTAACACACCAAAAAAATTTAAAACTAAGACTCGAACCATCCTTCGTTGTAAGTAGGATTTTACCAAGGAATTTAAAATTTCTTGAGTGTGAAGGTCACTAGAGGTAACACCTTGAGTTCCAAGAAGAACTAAAGAGAATGTATTGAAGTCATTCCTAAGTTCTTCTAAGATTTGGGTCAACTTCAAACAACCATAACTCTCAGTACAGAATGTGTTAGGTGTTCCATGAGATTTAAAATGAAAGGTCTTTGAATTATATTTTTCCAACTCCACTGAGTTTGATAAGTTTCGAGTTCGTATGAGTGAGATATTCCCTTTTGAAGTCAGGTAGTCAAGTTAAGGAACGTTATCCGAAAATAGTAAGGGGTATTTTCCTGACCCAATCAGATTTAATTCATTTTTAGTGATGTTTTAAGGGTCTAATCCTATTAGGTTTAGTGTTATAATCCTAATATCAACCTAGGGTTTTAGTTCAGAGTTCAAGAAGAGAAAAGAAGAGAAAAGAGGAGAAAAAAGGAAAGGATCAAGGCGTTCGTCGAGGTTCTTGAGTTTTGTTGCGGATTTTCTCCATAGGTTTTATCCTTAAGACGTATGTAAGCTTCCATTGTGGTGGGTTCATTCACCCACATGCCAATCATGTTATTTTCAATGCAAATTTCATTTTGTAAAGTTGAAAGATTAGAGTTCTTGATGAGTTCTTGATGAGTTCTTGATAAGTGTTCTTGAAGTTCCTTCTAAATCTTGTTGTGTTGGGGTTTTGATGATTTATTGAGATGAAAGTAAGTGCTTTTACGGCTGTATTGGGTAGATTAGAGTGTACTTATGTTAAGTAATTGAATCCAAGTGATTAGGGACGAAACCGTTTGATTCTAGGTGAGTTAGGGTGACTAAACGAGCAAAGAAATTCGTCGGGTTTTTTGGGTTGGGGCCTAGCGCGTCCTGCCATCAAGTGAGCCCCAAATTATGTTCTGTAGTTTAGGGGCTGCCACCCCATGAGACTTAGTGCGCCAGGGTCGCCTGCCCCATCAAGTTGGCAGTCGGTTGCTTCTTTTCAGTTCTTTTAAAGTGTACCTTCATTCCTTTTTTATTATAAACACTCTAAACTACTTCTAAACACCTAGAAATCATTCATAACATGAATCATAACCCTTGAATCCATAATTCAAATTCAAGGTAGAGTTAGGAGGTAAGTATTGTGAGTTCTTTCGATCATTTTGAGAAATTCATTTGAGTGTGTTGAGGAGTCTTCTAAAATTTCTAATAACTTATTTCAAGACTCAAGTAAGTGAGCATGAGAGTGAGGATAATGTATTCATGAGTCTGCACTATCATCGACATCCTTCATATCATGAACCATAATTCTTGAATTCATAATTCACATTCAAGAGAGAGTTAAGGGTAGAGTTCAAGAAAGTCTTTGAGTTCAATTGTGAATCCTTTGAGATCAACTATTGATTTGAACTAAGTTTTGATAAAGGAAGTATGAGAATGGAAAGAGTTGTATACATGAGTTCCATGTTGTTATGTAGACCCTCGAGTCGAGTCGTTCATTCCCATAAATTCTGCATAAACTCCATAAGTTGAGTATCTTTGAGAGTAGTAGTATCCTAAAGTTCTAAGTATTGAGTATTGAGTTTCTAACTTATTTGTGATTATATTCCTAATCATAGGACTATTACATATTACCCATGAACTCCTTGAGTTGAGTAGTTCATGCCCATAACTCCGCATGAACCATATAAGTTGAGCAGTCTTGAGATGATAAGTATATGTTACTCCTTGAGTAGTTCATGCTCATAATTCTGCATGAACCCCTCTGAGTTGAGCATTCTTGAAATTAGTAGTATCATTGAAGTTCTATAGTTCTGAGTTGTTGAGTCTCGAGTATTGAGTTCTATATATGGTTATTGAAAAACTTGAATTGAGTCGTTCACGTCCATAATTTGACATGAACTTTATTCTGAGAAGTCTTTTACAATTTTTTCTAAACTTGTTTTAAGACTTGAGCACTAGAGTTGAGAAAGAGTAGAGTCGAGTTTATTTTCTTTAAAATGATATATGGGAACTAAGTATTCTCAAAAGAAAATGTTTTCAGATTTAAAAGAAGAGGAAATTGAGATATCCAAAAGAGTTTTGAGTAGTTTGAGTAACATATCTTTTTAGAGAAATATTTTGTGTAATAATCTCAAACCACAGAAAGAGTAATGTTTTAAACATATGAGCTGAGTATATTTTGGGAGTAGTATTGAGCACCGATATGGGGGAGAGTTCATACAACTCACAGCCCCCATAAACCATGTAGCAAACGTGGGTAGAAAGGGTCATTATGTTTAGATAATTCCTTAATGGTTTTTAGCATAGACTAGTGGATCCACTTAGTTGAGGCGTTATATATCCCGGCAAGTTATAGGACAGTTATGGCAGCATGGGCGAGACGTTGTATTATCACATAGCTCATAGTGATGTTTGTCAGTTAGAGAAACTCCCACATAGTTGTATTATATTTTATTATATACAAATAGAGTTTTTATTGTATTCTTCAATACATTGAGTTTCTATCTACTTTTTAAAAAGTTTTCCATATATTGCATCTTTTATTGTTGCTTTATCTTGAGTTGAGTATCCAGAGTTGAGCTATGCTTCAATGAGTTGAGAACCTTATTTCTGAGTTGAGTATCTTATCCTTGAGTACTTCTGAGTTGAGTAATTTTGAGTAGTTTGAGAATCGTTGAGTATTCCTTGAGTTGAGTTGAACTATGTTTCTTTGAGTTGAGTTGAGTTGAGTAAGTTTGAGAAGAGGTAAGTATGTTTCTATTCCAGCAGTTCATGCTTATGTTTATGCTTTAGAATTCCCCTTACATGCTCGTACATTCCATGTACTGAGCCATTTGGCCTGCATAGTTTTAATGATGCAGATACAGGTACTCAGGATCATCAGCAGGAGCTTTGTTGATACTGCATGCAAAACGAGTTAGATATCGTGAGCCTCCTTTCTTTCGGAGGGTTCCACTTGTACTTTCAGTTATATCAGTTGTTAGGATGTCGTGGATCTTGTCCCGACTTTCATCTTTGTCAGTTAGAGGCTTTATAGATAGACAATAGAGTTTCATATGTATGTTCATTTATTTTGTTAAATGTTTTAAATACTTAAGTTGCCTATTTTTATGGCGAATTGAATATTCTATTTATATTCAGAGTAAATCATTTGAGTTAAAGCTTTGTATTTGAGTTCCATGAATTTTATTCAGTTTTGAAGCTTTGCATGCTTGAATTAGTTTTCCGCTTTTAGTCAACCAGGATAAGGGTGCGTTTGGGGACCAGCAATGGTTCTTGAGTGCCGGCCACGTCCAAGGTGTAGGCTAGGGTCGTTACAGCAAGTTATTGATTGTAGCGATTGTTATCAATGTATCAATAGATTAATACTATAATTTAATATGATTTGTGCAGAGCTCAAGGACATGTACATAATTTCATTGAATGATGATTATTTCACTGATGTTACTTAAAAGGGAAGTTTTGCAAGATTCATTAATTAGTCATGGTAAGTTTTAAAATGTCAATTGTTGAAACGATGAAAACAGAATAAGATACAAATCGTGGTAAGTTCGTTATCTGACCTCGATTGATATTACTAATACTGTGTGTTTCAATTTATACCTAGAATGCATTACCTCTCTCATCAATGTCAATTCAACACAACAAATCAATTAATCATTCCTCCATTCACCTAATAGAGACCCCTACATACTTACCAAAACTAATATATTTCTCTTCTGTACACTTTGAAAGCATATAGTCCCCTTCAAAAATAGCAAAGGTTAGGCTTCATCCACTGCCAAGCCCAATGCAATGATGATCCCACCTTTTGGAGTGAAATAGTTAATTATATAATGTTGGTAAAAAAAAATTATAAAATAGTTTTTTACAAGTTTTTAGATTACATTTAAATATGAAAATTAGTTATAGTAAGGCATTACTATAAACAAACAAGTTATTAACATGATTGATGGATGGAGAATTTTTCCATTCAAGGAAAGCTTATTTTTAGATGGAGAATATTTCCATTCAGCCAAAAATTGGCATATTCATGATATTTTGTAAATTATTATTACCATACTAGAACAACTATTTGTAAAAGGAACAATTTAGTTTGGACAATTAGGGCCGGATTGACTACGAAAATTGTGAGTATCTGAAAAATATAGTTTTTATTTTCAAAGTGAAAAAAAGTATACTTCCTCTATCACAATTTATATGACTCACTTTTTGTTTTAGTCCGTCCCACAGAAAAAGACACATTTCTTTAGACAGTCACAATTTAACTCTAAAGTCTTATTTAATCCTTAATGAAATCATTTACACCCACATTAACGATTATGACTTATCTTAGACCACAAGTCGGAAAAGTAATCCTTTCTCTCTTAAATTTCTTGCCAAGTAAGACTAAGTCATATAAATTGGGACGAGGGATATTATTTACTGTTTCTGGTACTTTGATTATCATATTACTTTTGGTAGTGATTTTTCCTTTTTTTGTTCTTTATTTAACATTTCCTCTTGGTTTCTTCACTCACAATTTTATTCGATCTTCTTTGTAATGTTTCTACTTGAGCAGAGGGTCTATTGGAAACAATCATCCTACCTTGTTCGGGTAAATATTGCATACACAATACCCTTTTTAGACCCCATTTGTGGGATAACACTGGGTATGATGTTGTTGAGTTTTGAACCTTGGATCTCATGGATGTCAACCAACTTCATTGACCATTAGGTTGCACCTTCGATGAACAATTAAGAATATTTCAAAATAATAATTTGTACGTTTGATCCTATACAAGCATGACAAATCTACACATGCTCTCACTATCGCAATCAAGTTAATCGTATGCTCGACTCTTACCATGCAAATACCTAATTCTAGGATTCTTTGCTAACATACAACAATGTTCACAAACCGTACCACTACCTTGTGGAGATAGAAAGGCTATTTCCGGAAGACCCTCAACTCAATTTTAATTCTTTGCTAACATACAGACCTTAAGTAACTAGAAATGTTAGACAACCTGAATAATTGACTTCACATGTTAAATAATGTGACGTTATGCATTGCCAACAATGGATGTGAAACATGGCACATATACATGATGTGATGCCATTTTAGACTTTTTTAGCTCATTAGAAACATTGTAAGGAAGAGACATTTTATGTTGTTCGAATAGGAATACAACAAAAATAGTATATAAAATCCTTCTTAGAATAGGAAAAGGAATACAAATAGCACATACAATCCTATTTGGTAAAGGATTGTATTTTAGTTTCTATAAGAGCATATTTGGATTAGCTTATTGCTTTTGCTTATAAGCCAAAAGTCATAAATTAGCATTTCTAACATATGGCTTTTTTCTTATATTTGTTATTTTGACTTTAAAACAAGTGCTTAATAGCACATTTCAATTTTATCTAAACATTTTTAAAGTACTTAAAATCTATTTTAGTTTAAAAGCATCTAAAATAAGCCAATCCAACCAGGATCTAAATAGGTTCTTTCTGTAATAATATAAATATACAATTCAATAATATTTTTATAATATATTTCTCACATGGTATTAGAGCATTGGTGATAAACTTCAAGGGAAAAAAAACTCAATTAGATAGGTCACCTGCATAATTTTCCAGCTACAGTTGGGACTGATGTGTGAAATCTTCTGTTTTGTGGGTGTTGTGCAAAAAGGAAAAACATCAGGAGGCTCGAAAAGCTCGAGCGACCAACCCCATGAAGGGGCACAAAAAATAATCACTTCGCACTCTCTCACATGTCATTTGAAGGTGAGATTTTCTGATAAGATCCATGTCATATGCATGAGAATTGTTTCAATCATTTTTGGAGCATATTTTTCTATTAGAGTCGTTTAGTCATTTTGACTGAACCATACAGTTTTGGCCAAATCTGATCTCTGAAATTATGGTTCCAACGATTTCACTGTTGTTTCTAGTGAATTTTTTACGAGATCTATTTCTTGTTATTTACAAATCAAATTTCATCAAATGTCCTTTAGTTGTGATACTTTTGGCTCCAAAAATTATGGAATTGAAAATTCAAGCACTATGATCACTTCAAAAACAATTAATGAGAAGTTCCAACTATTTAACTTGGGCTTCCTCGATTGAGTTGTGGTGCAAGGATCAAGGTGTCTAAGATCACTCAATGAATAATGTATATGTAGAAGATGAAAAGGAAAAGGACAATGAGGAAAATGCTAAAGACAAAACACAATTTAAGAAAATTGATGCTCAATTTTGTAGTCTTCGATGTCACTTATTGCTTCCAAGTTGATGCCCTTGTTTTCACCATTCTAGAAATGTTATTCAATTTGGTAAAAGGGTCTTTCTCTATCAACTAATGACCTATCTCAATTCAATGAATTGATATCTTGAATGACCAACTTTAAGAAACAATTACTCTGAACGTTGTTAAACAATAAGAGCACATGAAAAAATTGTTTCTACTTCTCATACTTACTAGACTTCCTACTAACCATGGTTTAGTGCATGATAGAGTTTTAGCTAGTACAAGAGTTCCTAAAACAAGTAAATTGTTCATTTTTGTAGTTTTTCTTGTTGCACCACCTACTCACAAAGTAGTTTCATAATCAACCATTAACTCCTCCGTTCTCGCATCTCAAACAATAGAAAATGAACATATCAATCTATGGAGGATCGACGAGGGGGAGGGAAATTTCGGAAATCTTGACCCAAGTATAGTTATTTTCAAAAGCTTGGATACACTCTTGACATTTGTTATATTACACATGGTCCACCACCAATTTATGATCCTATTATTCTAAAGGAATATAATGAGCTCCTTCAAATCGTGCTTATAAGTAGACATCAACACAAGTAGTATTTGTATCTTAGATTTATAGACAATACAATAATGCTCATATTGCTTAGACAGAATATGATAAAGTCCTTCGGGATCAAGTAAGTAAGAAGAGGTCCCGTCAAGTAGTTTCAGAAGGTTAACCTAATGTTTCTGTTGTGGGTAATTCTTTTGATTGTGTTTCACAGTTTAGTTATCTTGGATCTAATTGTTTTTCATTGTTTAGTTATCTTGGATCATGGTAATGGAATCAACAACTACATATCATATTTTTTGTGACAAATCACTTCTGTTTGATATTGTTTATTCACAATCTCTTCAAGCCAATAGCTTAGTCAGTGAGATCCAAATGAATCCAAAAAAGGTTGATAAATCCAAACCACTATAGTAAGACATTCAAGACTGTATTCTGTATGGCCTTGGTTCTCCTTTTAGTCTAGCATATGTTAGCCATTTGATGTGTGCCATACATTGTAGGATATTTGGTGATTTTTCTCATACAGGACCGCACTATGATAGATTATTGGCACACGACATGAATCACAAGGCTTTTACTATCTTACCTCTACAAATTACTTGAATGCACGAAACCTTATACATCCTCCATACACAATTCACAAATGTTTGGGACATCTGAGTCTATCAAAGTCCTATACTATCTTACGTCTTCAAATACCTCTATTGCATACTCCCGTACAGATCCATCTACCCTAATTAACAATTTTTTGGGACATCTGAGTCTATCCAAGATGAAAAAGATGATCTCTAGTTAGTTTAGTTTCTCCACATATGATTGTGCGCTGTTTGAACTTGCGAAACAAACTTGTGCTACATTTTCACTTAGTATTGAGGGTCATTCAGAGTCTATTTTTTCATTAGTTGATTCTGATATTTGGGTTCCTAGAAGAGTCAATTAAACTCTAGGATTTCGTTGGTTTCATTGTTCATTATTCACGATGTACATGGGTTATCCTAATGAAAGACAGTTCTGAGTTATTTTTGATATTCAAAAGTTTTTTGCTGAACTACAAAATCAATTTGGTGTCTTCTTTTGTACTTTTCTTGGTGATAATGTCTTAGAATACATATCCTCTGACTTTCAGGAGTTTATGACTGACCAAGCAATAATTCAATAGACATCTTGTTTGTACACCTCTCAGAAGAATGGTGTGACAAAAAGAAAGAATTGGTTTCTCACTAAGACTACTCGTGCTCTTCTTATTAAATCCAATGTTCAACAACATTTTTTGTGTTATATAGTCCTGCATCTTGTTATTTAATTAATAGAATGCCATTATCTTCTATTCATTATCATGTTCCACATTCCATATTGGATCCTTAGCCACATCTCTTCTCTATCCCCAACATGTATTTTGGAGCTGATTAACGCTCAATACACTTCATACGATTCTAGGTGTAGATGATCGTTAACTAGTATAAAACTCAACGAAGAGTTGGGGTTGAACCCACAGGGAGCGGTACGTGTTCAAATTCAGTTATGAAGTTATAAAAGTGGTCTATTCGGTTATAGGAATATACATTAACGAAAGCATATAAACAAGTCTAAAGGTTTGACAACGCATGTCAGATGGGGGGTTTGGATTGACAATTATCAGCTACAACACAATAAAAAATGGAGGAAATAACAATACAAAGAGGAATTCTCTGGATGTGATCGATTATAGGCTAATTTCACTATATGGGTAATTGAAATTACTAACGAATTGCTAAACCTCAGTGTCTAGGCTAGACTATAGGTGCAATACCTTTCTTGAACAACTACTAGGATTCAAGTGATTTCTTTCGAACATCAACAAGCTTAATAAGAAAACAGACCAAAACCTTAATCTATCTACTCTCTCGAGCTAGATAGGTAGAATCGAGTTTAGGATTCAGTTTCTTGAGATAAACCCACGTTAACCTAATAACTACAATCATCAATCGAAAGCTTTAATTCTAAAACCTCTTTTTCAAGAAAGCCTAGAACTCTAAGATAGAATTAGATTTGCAACTACAATTCATATATAAAAAAAACACAGCTATCAATTAAACCCACTTCAATTAAGCGTTTAAATAAGTAAATAACAATACCCATAAGCTAATTCAGCCCATAATCACACTCCAAGAATTGGGGTATTAGCTAAACATCATAAAAATATCAAAACTATTACCAACTAGATTAGCCATCAGCTGGGTAAAAGTCTCCAAGCCTTTACAATGATCTAAAGTGATTCAGTTCAAAAACTCACTTACAAATCCTCAAAATTAAGCTTAGAAATCCTCAAAGTCTACAATAGGAACTGGAAAACTAAGAGAAAACTCTAACTCTCAAATTTGGGGATCAGAACTCCTAAATCTTCCTTTTAAATTCCAATTTATAGTAGCCCACTTTTTGGCCAAAAAGTCCATTTGCCGGAATAAGTCGAGTCTCGCCGAGTGGTTCGGCAGTCCTCCCTTTGCTCCCTTCCATCGCTGCTTTGCATTGGTCATCAATCCTCCAGGTCTTGTAACTTTGGGAGGTCAAGGTCGCCATGGCGGAGTCATTCGGCGATTCACCGACTGCCATTTTAGCCGCCAAATTGGTTCTTCCGCAGGGCTAGCACGCCGGAACTTTGGGCAAGCTAAAGAGCCACTCGGCGGTTCGCCGAGTGGTCTTGGCGATCACCAGGGTTGCTTTCCTTCACTTCTTCAGCTTTTTAGTTAATTTTTGCCCGGTAATGTCCCATCCTTGCTCCTTACCCTTTATAGCTGCAAATCAACACTTTAAGATCAGTTTAGAGCATAAAATAGGCATTTGAGGACACTTAAACTATCAAAACAAAGCCCTAAATGAGTCGAAATCTCGGACTCATCAACACCCCCAAGTTAAACTTTAGCTTTTCCTCAAGTAAAACTCAAGGTCAATTAGTTCAATAATGATGTCTACAACAGTGGTGCATAAGACTCAACATAAATAAACGCAACAAGGTTGAAACTACACGTACAATGATTAATTTTGTTGTGACTCCCCATTATCAAGTGTACTCAAGCTCACAATGCTCGCTACAAATGCAAGTTCAAGATCATAAAGGTCTTTTTAAGGCTTATAACGGGGCTGAGTGTAAAGGTATGATCATTTAGGCGTAGTGGCTTCTACCTTCATGAAGTATGGCCTGAAAATCACTTTCTCCTTCTCTTTCTGAGTCAGGCATCATCATAATCCACCCCATTATTCAACTAGACATGATTCACCGAATACCCCATTTCTTTTGCTATTTTCACAACTGTATTTGACAACTTTTTCTCTTTTTTAGTCTTTTTCTTTTCTTTCTTCCTTTTCTCTATTTTTTTTACATGGAGGGGTTCCATCTTTTTAAAAACAATCCATCAGAGAGGGAATATTTCACACTTCTTGACTTTTCTTCTTTTTCACCACACACCCAACTTATGCTTTTGGCCTATGTTGGCTATTCAAACAAACCGAAACTTCATGAAGGTTATGGATAATTGGATAAAGAGGTCAAAGTTGTTCAAGTTTCTTCCAAGAAAAGGATAGGCTTAGAAGGTGTCAAGCAAGGTTCACACATCTCACAAGATTGGCCACAAAGATGTATATTGTCATGTTGGTTCACTCTTAAAAAAAATTCCTAAAATCATTTCAATTGCTTGCTTCACTTAATCAATCGGACCAATGAGGAAAATTCTAGGTGTCATCGAGCATAATGTTCAAGACAACCTCACCACATAAGGCATTGATAAAATTGTCAAACAAGACTCCACACTTTCTAATTAGCGGGAAATGTTCATCACAAGAGACTTCATTGACAATCGGCTAGTCACAACGAGATGTTCACATATTGCCTATGTAACTTCTTTTGCCTTATCGTTGAGGCATATTCATTTTGTTCAATTAATTGCACTAATCAAGTCATCGGTATTGACCACAACCGACACTCAAATTTGTACAAGAACAACCAAAATCACACACAAAAGAGGTGGCAAAAATTTCAAATTTGGTTTGAAACCACTTTCATATCAAAACAATGGACCACAACCACAATTTATCAAGAACCACAATTCGACAACCAAGATATATAAACCAATAAGCTCCAATATTCACAAAACACAATCAAAATCAATACAATATTTATAAAACCGCCCTAAAAAAATAGGTATGGAAATACCTCACCCCACCAACAAAATACGCAGTTGTCGTCAATTGAAAATAAAACAAAAACAGTCTAAAAATAAATAGAAAAAGGGGGTAAAGAGAATCATACTGCCAGGCTAGGACTAAGGTGAAGTCTGCATGTCCACTATTCCCTCTGTCTAGGCATCAGTGCCCGGTGTCTCGGCATCCTTGGCTCTGTTGGAGTCTACCATAGAAGTGACTCGAAGCGATGCCTGTCTAGAAGTCTCAAACATAGCACCCTCCAAGTCCGCCAAGTCCTCACACACGGTCTCATCACGCTCACCAAGTTGCTCCTCATCCGTCTCAGCCTTGGAGTAAGCATCATCAGCTCTACTATCATCTTCGATCGTAGTAGCCGGAGGTGCATCAAAACAAGCTGGAATATCTGAGCTTGGGACATCTGGGATCTCCACAGTGCCAAATAACATGGACAAATCAGTGGACTTCAACTCGTCCACATCTCTACGGAGCCACACAAGATCGGCCTTCAAGGTCGTCACCGCATCAACATCTCCATGTCCCCTCTCACACTCCTTCACTCTGACAGTAAGAATCTAGGGCCAACTTGTGGACCTCAATCTCAGCTCTGAGGGGTGTCAAAGTAGCAACAATGGCTCTCTCAATCATCCCAGGAATAGTAGCCTCTAACTGGGAGGCACGCACATCGGCAAATAGGGACAAATGGCCCATCTTATAAAGCATCGCCTGGGTGATAAGAGGTCGTGAAGCAGAAGCAGCAGCAACAGAAGATCTAGGGGGAGGGGGTGCAGCAGAAATACTAGGAGTCTCCAAAGGAGAGTAGCCAGAAGTACATGAAGTCCCACATGCCTAAGTAGGCATAACTGCCTTTGTAGGTAGCATATCAATATCGACCTCCAGGGATGTGTACACCGGTGCTGCCCTCCTCCTGTCAGTCTTATCCTGCATGTACTCGGCCTCTATACGCCGAATGTCGGTAGAAGAGGTGGGTGTCACCTCGATATCCCTCTGCTCATCTCTTGGAACATGAGCCCGTCTACAAAACTCGGTGAGCAACACCAGAAATGGAAGTGAAGTTTGACGGTGCTTGGCCTTTATGGCCATCTCCAGCTCAATTTGTAGTCCCAGATTCAGCTTCTAGCAAGCAATGATAGACCCTAGGGAGGCAGTCTTCAGATGGCAGAGGATAGACTCATTCTCGAATGGCATGATTGTGCTGCTGATAAACCCGAACCAGTTTTGAGCTGCCATATTAAGATCCTTCTTTTCTATAGGCACACCGGCATCAATCCACCTCGGTATGACATCATATATAAGGGGTGCCAACCACCCTTTGAGGTCCTACAGATTCTTCTTCAAGTCCTCACACACGGTCTCCTAACGCTCACCAAGTTTCTCCTCATCCGTCTCAGCCTCGGAGTCAGCATCATCAGCTCTAGTCTCATCTTCGGTCGTAGTAGCCGAAGGCACATCAAAACAAGCTGGAATATCTGAGCTTGGGACATCTGGGATCTCCACAGTGCCAAAGAACATGGACAAATTAGTGGACTTCAGCTCGTCCACATCTCTACGGAGCCCAACACGATCGGCCTTCAAGGCCGTCACCGCATCAACATCTGCATGTCCCTTCTCACACTCCTTCACTATGACAGTAAGAGAATCTAGGGCCAACTTGTGGCCCTCAATCTCAGCTCTGAGGGGTGTCAAAGCAGCAACAATGGCCCTCTCAATCATCCCAGGAATAGTGGCCTCTAACTTGGAGGCACGCACATCGGCAGATAGGGACAAATGGCCCATCTTATAAAGCATCGCCTGGGTAATAGGAGGTCCTGAAGCAGAAGCAGCAGCAATAGAAAATCTATTGGGAGGGGGAGGGGGTGCAGCAGAAGTACCATGAGTCTCCAAAGGAGAGGAGCCAGAAGTACATGAAGTCCCACATGCCTGAGTAGGCATAACTGCCTTTTTAGGTAGCATATCAATATCAACCTCCAAGGATGTGTACATCGGTGCTGCCCTCCTCTTCTCAGTCTTATCCCGCATGTACTCGGCCTCTATACGCCGGATGTTGGTAGAAGAGGTGGGTGTCACCTCGATATCCCTCTGCTCATCTCTCGGAATATAGGCCCATCTACACAACTCGGTGATCAACACCAGAAATGGAAGTGAAGTTTGACGGTGCTTGGCCCTTATGGCCATCTCCAGCTTCTGGCGAGCAATGATGGACCCTAGGGAGGCAGCCTTCAGATGGTAGAGGATAGACTCATTCTAGGATGGCATGATTGTGCTGCTGATAAACCCGAACAAGTTTTGAGCTGCCATATTAAGATCATTCTTATCTATGGGCGCACCGGCATCAATCCACCTCAGTATGACATCATACATAAGGGGTGCCAACCACCCCTTGAGGTCCTACAGTGTCTTCTTCTAGACTAGGTCAATGTACTGGTGCATGAAATTATATGTGCACCCTAATACCTCATTTATATCCGAACAACGACATTTAATCTTCTTGCCGAGAACCATAAAAAAATAAACCAGCTTGAAGGCACTGGCCTTCTTTTTCCCTTTCAACACCAAGTCACCGTAGTCTGAATATAACTCTCGGACCCAATTAGGAATGTAGTGGCCTCAGGGTTTGGTGAAGATCTCGAACTTGTGGAACTTGATAGTGTTCCACACCTCAAGGTGTTTTTCCACCACACTGTTGGTAGATAATCTCTTTTCTTCTAATGTGGTCCTCAATCTCTCGACCTTTAATCGATTGAGTGACCGGAGAGGAGGACCCTGAACAAGTGGTGCCTGCACTACTTTCTTTGTTATTAGCGGCAATGGAGCTGAAGCTGAGGGGTAGGCGTCGGATGCACTGGGATCCTAGATGGATCATTCATCGACTAGAAGTGTAGCTACGTCTCCTGGCCTGAGGTAATTGGTCATCCTAAGGCTCAGAGATGGAAGCCTGAGAATCGCTATGTGAGTCCCACTCAATGTCGAAGGTAGTGAGGTGTTTCTCATATACCCCCTCACTTTCTAAACATGCCTCCACAAGTGGCACACTATGGGCGCCTTGCCCTTGCCTTTAACTCCCTTTGGAGTTAGTTTCGTAGCCTTTTCTTTGGAAGCATCTGCCTCCTCATTTATCACAACTCCGCATACTCGCTTTTGGGGTGGCATGTCCCTAGTAGCGAGTTTGGGTCTGGTCATTGCTGCAAAACAATATAGAAATCGTTAGAAAAAATCAAGAAAAATTGTAGAAAAAAAGCTGTAGGAAGTCTTGCCGAACCACTCGGCGAGCTAGGTCGGGCTCGCCAAAAGTTACATTGCAAAAATTTCCAAAATTCTAAGCTGATCAACGATGTACAGGGCCTTTCGGTGGATCGCTGACACCATTTTGCGAACTAGAAGTAGCTCGGCGACAATTACAGATTAATTTTAGGGAAAATGGGCACAGAAGGGCGATCAGAAGATACACTCGCCAAGTCACCAAGTGAACTCGGTGAGCACAGGCATATCGCCGAAAGATACAGCACTAAAATCCACAAAATAGAGAAAGAAAGAGCGATATAAGGGCACTTAGGCGAACTGCTGAACCACTCGGCGAGCTAGATCGAGCTCGCCAAATGTCCCAACATGCCAGTTTTTCACCTTATTCTTAAAAATTAAGCCAGTAGCCCACGAGAGCAAAACTAAACACCAATAACACGAAATTAACACTAGACCCATGCCCTCGGGGTACTCAGACATCCCCTGATTTGGCCAAAATTTGCCAATTGACATCTTTTGCCCTTATGAATTAAGCCAACCGCTGTATCATCGAGCAATTTTCGACAATTAGCACTATCATGGGTTACTAATACTTCACCCACTAGACCCAACACAAAATTAATACAACCGAACAATTTAATCAACCATCGACACGGGAATCAATTACGATCATTTAAACACGAATTCATTTAACTACGGGCAATCAAACAATCATACAATAATAAATAGACAGTACTCAGCAATATTCAACATTAATTTATCACAAGCATTTGATTTCAACCACAAATTAAGTTCGGGCTTCGGAAGACCAACCTTTTATGCTGAAAGTTTTGTAAAGCTAGGCGCCAAAGAAATTCAAAAGTCTATCCCGAGGAAATATCCCAAGTAACACGAAGATCAAAGTAAAAAAATATGAAATATCTATTATTGGATGAGAGAATGCGGGAGTTAAAAAGTAGGAAAGTGAAGGATTTTGAAATTTAAATCGTTTGGCCTTTAAAAAAATTTCGTTCGTGCTCTAGTCGGTGAAGTAAGTCGCATCCGCCGACACACTCGGCGATGCGCCGAGTGGTACTTTAGCTCGCTGAGTTTTACAGAACCTCTGGCAAGCCAGGTGGTTCCAACAGCGGTCCAAGTCGGGCTCGTCGACCAGAGCTTTGGCTCTCCTAGTTGCCATTTTCTAAAAATTCCAACTTTTGAACCTGCACATTCAACACCCACTATTCAAACAACAAAAATAAAAGGAATAGACCTTGGGTTGCCTCCCTAGAAGTGCCTCATTTAATGTCATGGCACGACAGGGATACGCTTTCAAGGATCATTCTTTGGGTTGGTCAAGGTATCACTTGGCAGGCCCCCTTTTGGCCTTGGGTTCAAATGAGACGAAATTTTACCCATTTGTGTTTCCTATTGCCTGATTGCCACTGAATGGGAGGTTACCGTCTTATTAAGTGTAGAGACGTCCTCTTTCATTTCCTTCAAAACTTTGTCTGACCCTTCTACATTATTGAGAATGTGTGAAAGCATGTCATATGTTGGGACATTCGAGTTAGCCCTTTGTTTCTTAGGCTTTTGAGGCCCATGAGGTGCGATGTATCTGTCCTTATCACCCTCTCTTTCCTTCCAAGTGGCATTACGATCATGCCATTATCTGTCACTATCACTCTAACCATCATCTCTATTCCAACCCAAATTTCCACTCGGCCTTGGGTAGTTCGAACGAAAACCTACTCCTTGATTTGTAAGTAAATTCACTTTCTCATTATACAAGCCTCAAAATGTGCATCATCGGGGTTTGATCCTCCAATACCCACAGCATTCACACTCTTCAACACACTACCCATCACATTTTTCGACAATATATCCAGCTGGGTCATCATGTTGTCCCTAATTTGATCTCTCTCTTGATCCTTCTCGATCAGCTATTTTCTCATCCTAAAGGTGAGAGGAAACACTTTGTCCTCACGAGTGTACCATATTCTATTGTTTTTGGTCATACCATTAAGGAGTTGGGATGCGACTAATGAGTCCTAGATTTGGACTCATTTAGGGCTTCATTTATATAGATTTAGTGTCCTCAAATGCTTATTTTATGCCAATAATTGTTGTACAACCCTTGATTTCCATGTATATGGATTGAGGAACAAAGCAAGGATACTAATTTGCAAAAAGGAATAAAGCTAGTTGAAAGAATGAAGAAACGCAAGCCTGGTGATCGCCAAGTCCACTTGGTGAGTCGCCGAATGGACATATGACCGCTTAATGTTCCAGTTTAACAAGCCCTGAAGTAAGAAATCAAGTTGGCGATGGGAAGGAACAGTCGGCAAATCGCCAAGTAGTTCCACAATGCAGTGTTGGATCGCCCAAAGTTACAGAACTTGAGGATGCTGAATGCCAAGGCAGAAGGCAATGGAAGTGACCAAAGGGCGGCTCACCGAGTGGTTCGGCGAGCCTGACTTACTTCGCTAAGTGGCTCTTCGTAGCACATTTTTGGCGACTATACATACATTTTTGAACATTTAGTTTAGTATCTATCATATATCGATTTCGGAGAATATCATAAGATTCTTAGGCTGAGACAAGTTTTCTCTAGTTTTTGCCAAGTTTTGAAGAATTGAAGTTTTTCACTTTTGAGAAATTGGAAGTGGGTCTTTGAGATTCTTCGAATTGGACCATTATTAAGATGAAATCAATCTTACACAGTTTATGGAAACTCAATTTGGTAATGATTTTTATCTTTTTATAATGTCTAGCTAAAACCCCAATTCTTGGGGTGTGATTATGGGATTATGGGATGATTTAGCTTATGAGTATTGCTAATTATTAGTTTAAATGTTGTTTAGAAGTGAGTTCAATCAGTAATTGTTGTTTAATTTAAGAATTGTAGTTGTGATGAGTCCACAATTAGGACTCATTCAGGGCTTCATTTTAATAGATTTAGTGTCCTCAAATGCATATTTTATGCCAACAACTTATGTAAATCCTTGATTATCAGGTATTTGGATTGAGGAACAAAGCATGGATACTAATGAGCAAAATGGAACAAGGCAGCTAAAACAACGAAGAAAACAAAACCTGAGGATCGCCTAATCCATTGGGCGAGTCACCGAATGGCCATTCTCTCGCCTAATATTCTAGTGTGCCGAGCCCTAAAGGAGAAAATCAAGTCGGCGATATAAAGAAGTAGTAGGCGAGTCGCCGAACGGTTCCGCGATGTAGTGTCATATCACCTAAAGTACAAAACCTGAAGATGCTGAAGGCCAAAGCAAAGAGGCGATGGAATTGACCAAAGGGGAGATCGCCGAGTGGATCGGCAATCCTGACTTATTGCACCGAATGGTCCTTTGCAGTACATTTTTTGCCACTATAAATATATTTTTTAAATTCTTAGTTTAGTATCTAGCATTCAATAGTTTTCATTATTATTCAGAGAACTGAGTTTAGAGACATTTTCTTCTTAGCTTTGAAGATTTGAAGATTTCCATTTCTAAAAAATTGGAAGTGGGTGTTGAAGATTCTTCATTTTAGACTATATAAATCCTACCCAGTTGATGGAAACACAATTTGGTAACGATTCTTACCTTTTTATGATGTCTAGCTAAAACCTCAATTCTTGGGGTGTGATTATGGGTTGATTTAGTGGATGGGTAATGTTAATTGATAGTATAAATGTTGTTTAAAAGTGATTCCATTAAGTAATTGTGCCTTAATCTAAAGGGTTGTAGTTTCAAATGCAACTCTACCTTCGTGTTTTTGGCTTGCTGGAGAGAGAGGTTTTAAACCCAATATTACTGATTTGATGGTCAGTGGGTATTGGGTTGTCATGGGTTCAGCTCGAGAGAGTGAATCCTAAACTCTTTTCCACACATTCAGCTCGAGAGAGTGAATGGAATAAAGCGAAGGTTGTTCTTAATCGCTGCTTATTGGTGTTCGAGTTAAACCAATTTGATTCGGGGTAAATTGTTCGAGAAATTTTTTATCCCCACTAAAGTCTAGCTTATTCACTGATTTACAGCAATTCACTATTAATTGCAATCACCCATTTATCTACCTCGCCCCATAATCCAATCACATCCCAAGAACCCACATCTATACTTGCTATTTTCGTGTTATTCGTTGTTGTAGCTGATAGTTGAAACCAAATAACCCTGATATTTGACACTTGTGTCGCCCCTAACTTGAACCATGCTTTTATTCATATATGTTTTTAGCTATGATTGACTTGAGCATATTCATGCTTTCCTATTGATTCTCAAATACGTACCACTCCCTTGGGACTCGACCCCAACTCACTTTGTTGGGTTATATTACTACTTAACGATCGTTGACACTTAGTATTGGATGAAGTGTCTTTGATAAACGTTAATAAATATCAAAATGGCGCCGCTGCCAGGGAGTGGTGTTACTTGAGAATATTTAGTTAAGTTGAATTTTGTTCTTGTTAGTGATAGTGATACTTACTTAATTTTAGTTTTGTTTTGCATGTTTGTGTGTTGAAACAGGAAGTATGAGTGTGAACGACAGCAATGGAAGTCAAGTAGGTCATTAAGATGACATCGGAAATCTCAATGATGTCAATGAGCCTAATGCTAATGACCCCAATCTTATGGATGGTATTGGTGCCATTCGCTTGCCTCCAGCTGAAGGGAATGTGGTGTTCCACATCACGAGTATTATGTTGCCACTCTTGCAATTAAAGGGGACTTTCAGTGGTTTGGCTCATGAGGATCCCCATGAGCATATTAGAAACTTTGTGGATGTATGCGGACCGTTCTTCTTCAAGAACATCTCTCAAGAGTCGGTCTTGTTGAGGTTGTTCCCGTTCTCTTTGATGGGGGAGGCATGCAAGTGGCTAGCTGAATTACCACGTGAATCAATCACTTCTTGGGAGGAGTTGGTCACCGCATTTCTAATGCGATTTTTACCTCCCTCGAAGATGATGACTCTCAGGGACAACATTCAGAGCTTCAAGTGTCTAGAAGGCGAGCCAATTCACGAAACTGGGATGCGATTCAAGAAGTTGGTGCTTTAATGCCCAACCCATGGCTTGCCTGATAACGTGTTGCTGCAGTATTTTTACCGGAGTTTTGACTCGGTAAATAAGGGTGTTGCTGACCAACTTTTTCTGGAACGTTTGATGTAGCAACCTTATGTGATAACGGCTCAGCTCTTGGATGGCATTACTACCATAAACAGTGCGTGGTATACCCGTGAAGACCAAGTCTCCCCTCTCACGTTTAAACTAACCAAAGAGAAGATGGAGAAAGACCAAGAGATGGACAAGAACATGTCCAAGATCATGACACAACTTGACATTTTGTCTAAAAATGTCATGGGAGCTGGAGCTCGAAGTGACAATGCCGTGGGTGTCAAGTGTGCTAATACGTATGAGTCTAAGTTTGAGGCTTTTTATAATGAAGAGGTGACTTTCCTAGTTAACCAAGGTGGTGGTTATCGTTCAAACTACCTGAGGCATGTGCCTCCCAATGAGCGCCAAAACCCAAAGGATTCAGAAGGTGGCCGGTCTGAGGATATGCTTTCACATATCCTCAACAAAGTTGAAGGATCGGACAAGCTTTTAAAGGAAATGAAAGAAGATGTGTCGACCCTTAGCCAGACCGTTACCTCCCATTCTGTATCGATCAAGCAGTTGGAGACCCAAATGGGTCATATCTCGTCTCATTTGAACTCGAGACAACAATGGGGTTTGCCTAGTGATACTATAGATAACCCCAAGAATGAAGTTTAAGTGTGGACTTGCGTCGTGCCCCGACGTTAACTAAGGCGCTGCTTGGGAGGCAACCCAAGTTTTATTTTCTTTCTTTTTAATTGTAGAAATAATGGAGTGTTAAATTGGTAGGTCAAAGTGTGGAAATCGTTCGAAAAGTGCAGGTTGGCGAGCTAAAGGTCCAGTCGGTGCATCACTAAAGAGGTCAGCAACCCCGACCTAGACCGCCATTGGACTCAAAACAATTTTACTTTGGAGTCTGTCAAAACTCGGCGAGCCCACAAAAAGATTGGCGAGGTGCCAACCAGGTCGGCGATTGTGATCTAGTCCACCGTTTGGACCCCCATATTAACTGGAGGTCTCATAAAACTCAATGAGGTAAGTGACCACTCGGCGTGTTTCCGAGTGGGTTGGATAGCACGAGTAATGTCACCAAATGGACGAGAACTGGACGGTTTTTAAAAGGCCAAAGGTTTAAACTTCCAACTCTTTCACTTTCCCTCACTTTTATTCTTCCCAAACTCACACCCGCACTTTAGTTTCCCATACTTTTTGCATTTTAGAGTGTTTAAGTCGTTGATTTGTGCTCGGAGTTGGAGTACTTTGCCGCTTAGCATTTCAATCATTTTAATCGGCATTTAAGTTTGGTTTTCCGAACCCCGAGTTTACTTTTATCAGATTTGTACTCTTATGCAAATGATCTTATCATGTTGTCATGTGCAAGGCATCTCTGATAGTGTTAGTATGTTTGAATGCCTATTTTAATTCGATATCCTTGCCCGTACTGCCTATAATGTTGAATTCCCGTAGTTTTGTGCTTTAAAATTGGTTAAATCTTGTAGGGTTGTGCTTGCATGTTGTTGGGTCTAGTCAGGTGAAGTCTAAGTAACCCGTAGTTGTGCCAAATGACATAATTTTCCCAAAGATAGAGCGGGTGATGTCATTCTTAAGGGAAAAAGTCGTCAAATGGCCAAATTTGGCAAAACTGGGAGAATTCTGAGTATCCCGGCGCAATGGGTGTTATGGATCTTGCTTTAATTTGTTTAGTGCATGCTTTGATTTTGTTTTCGGGGGTTGGAGGGTTGAATTCAAGAAGTTGGGTTGAAAGAAGGTACGTTGGGTCATTTGGCGAGCTTGGTCGAACTCGCCGGATCACTCGGTGGTTCGCCGAAGTTCCCCATCTCGCCTTTAATTTCATGTTATACTTGTTTTTTGGTTCTGTAACTTTCGGCGAGAAGCTTGAGGTCGCCGAAGGCACTCGGCGACTCGCCGAAAGTCTTTTTGATCGCCCTTTGTCAGCACCCCTTAGCCTTAAATTGCACTGTAACTTTCGGTGGGCTAATCCTTACTCGATGAATGCTGTAGACGATTCGCCAAAAGGGCTTCCCATCGCCAACATGCCAATTTTTTCTTAGAATTTTAAGCCAATCCTTTCGGTGAGCCTGATCTAGCTCGCAAAAGTGTTTCGGCGACTCGCTCATCGGTTTGGCTAGTCTGTCTGCAATTATTTTTCTGTGCTTTTGATTGAAATATTTCTAACTTCTTCCCGATGTTTTGCAGACATGGCTAGACCAAAGGTTGCAGGTAGGAACATGCCACCTCGAAAGAAAGCTAAGGGGATTAGACTCAATGAAGATGCAGCTGCATCCAGGGGAAAGGCTACCAAACTTCCCACAACGGGTTGATATTGTGCGACTCCGACATGATGTGGACGAGTTGAAGTCCGCATACATTTCTATGTTATAGGGAAATGTGGACATTCCTGAGGATCCTAGTTTAGAGATGCCAGCTATTTCTAAGATCCCTCCGTCAATTCTAATCGGAGGTGCTGCTGTAGCTAAAGATGGTGACGTGTGGGATAGATCGTAGACTGATGAGGAGGAGTTAGCGACTCGTAAAGAGGTTGTGTTTGAGGACTTAGAGGACCTCGAAGGTGATTTGGTCCAGGAAGCTACGGAGGCCTCACTTTGGGACACAACTATGATTGGTCCTAGTGGATCACAACCCATGATTGGAGGTGAGTCGGGCACTGATGCACAGATTGAGAGTGCCCTGGATGCACAATGTTTGCCTTAGGCTTAATCTAACAAGGGGATCCTGACTCTCTTCCCGTCTTTATTTATTTTTGAGACATGTAGTGGTTCTTTCACATTGAGGACAATGTTTCATATTTTTGGTGGGGTTACAATATCTTGATACCTATCCTCTTGGTTGTATTTATTTTGTTTTGTTTTATTTCATTGACTATCTGATGTTTAGTTGGTTTAATTGATTTTATAAGTGTTTTTGGATATGAATCGTTTTCTTGTGTTGCTTGAATGGGAATGATGATTGTTGAATGATGTCGATGTTCTCTTGCATATTTGACTGTCGGTTGTGATCAATACCAATGACTTGAATAGTGCTCTTGATTGAACAATTTGTGCAAGTCCAATGAGGCAAATTTGAGTCGTATAAGTCATGTGTGAACTCCTAGTATCTCATTGTGACTAGTCGATTGTCGAAGTGAGTCTTGTAATGATCATGCACGTGAGCTTAACTTGTATAGTTATGATCGATGAATGTGTTGACTGCCTTGTGTTGTGAGGTTTTATTGAAATATTTGCTTGGTGACACCTAGAACTTGCCTCGTTGGTCCAATTGACTAGCATTGGTGAATGAAAGAAATGATCTTAGGCACAATTTTTTGAGAGTGAACCAAATTGCTATTATACCTTTTTCTGACCACCTTGTGAGAGTGTGAAACTAGCTTGGTACCATTCGAGCCTAACATTTTCTTTGGATGAAACATGAACACATTTCGCATTTTCCTCCCCACCTAAAACCTTCATGAAGCCTTGGTCTGTTTGAATAGCCCACTTAGGCCAAAACTGAGGAAAGAAATTGAGCGAAAAGTTTGTGAAATTCACCCTTGAAAACTTGTGGTGAAAAATAATAATTTGGAACCCCTCCATATAAAAAAAAGGAAAGAGAAGCAAGGGAAACAAGATTGAAAAAGAAATTTGCATAATTTGTGCATTGGTGGAAAGAACTATCTGATGAGCCATATCAAGTGGCCAATCCAAGCTTGGTTTCATTGGAATAGCTCCTAAATCTTGATTCAAAGTTTAGTTGAGAAAGCCTTTCGACTCTAAGAATCCTTATGTGAGAAAACCCTTTCCCAATCATGTATTAATTAGTATGTGAGAAATTCTTTCACAATAACAACAACAACAACAACAACATTTATGCTTCACTCTCAGAGCAAATCATAAATCATTTTCATTAATTTCATAAAGAACATGCATATCTTCATAAACTCATCTTTCATAGTTCAAAACCCACATTATATCATCATAAATTAAAACACATGGGTTATGCGTGGGTTCATGCGAAATTCCACTTAATTCATGTAATTTATTAATTTCATGTATAAGAAGACATAAGCAATAAATTAGATCAACATTGAAAGGAAAAATGTCAATTGAGTAAGAAGATAGTTTGATTTGGGAATCAACCTTTAAAAAAAATTAGAATTTAGGAACCATGTAGAGGAAAGAGCTCCAGGAGAAGACGATCATACCTTGGAGCTCAAATCCCTCAAGCAATTGGTGAATTTGGAGATTTGAACTCTAAACCCTTACTTGACTTGTTCTTATTCCTTAGAGAGAGAATTATTTGGGGAGGATGAACTTGTTCAACTTTTGGAAATTTAAGAGAATGAATTGAATTGGGTAATTTGGGGGTTTAAAAAGTATTATATAGGGCCCATGGTAGAGGGTAAAATGACATAGTATTGAGTTAAAACAATGGGGAAAAGACTGAAACGACCCTGACTTAAAACTTTCAAAATATCTCTCTAGAAGGGCTTCACCGGCCATCTAGAGCACCACGGCCCGTCTAGCAGGTCGTCATGATGCTCTGCCTGATAAGACTTAACTATTTCGGTAATAACTTTTTACTCCAAGCTTGGAATTAAGAAAACTCGATGGTGTTGGAAAGACGACTCTAAGATCTTTAATTTGATAGGTTATGAGACACCTAATTCATTTTTAATTGAAAGATATGATTGTTTGAAGTTGATCCTAATCTCTAAGTCTGACAAGTCTCCTTCACGCACGACTTCACGATCCATGTGAATCTTCACGAACCTTTTAGATGTGTGTGGTCCTTTACATTGACCTTGGATAACACCCTACCAACTAGGTGACTTGTACGACCCAGTTGAGCGGCCGTCAAGATCACCACGGGCTATCTAGGGCCCTGTCAAGGTGACCCCTGCCTCAGGCATGTTTTGGGAATGTTCACTAGCCCATTAACAGACTGTGGTCCACTACACAGCCCGTCTAGGGATCCGTGGAGGCTTCAATGGTCCACTTTTGGGTTCCTGACTTGCCAACTTAGCCCCTCTCTAGCTTTTCTCTTATCCGAAGTGTTACAATGTGTTATGTCATTTCGGTGTCAGTCATACCAATTCAACATAACCCACTACCTTAACTTAGACCTCTCTTTTAAAGGAATCCTTGCACTCAACACTGAAATTGTAAACTTTCATCTTTCGATATCAAATTAATGATTTAAAACTAAAATGCAATTATCGATATAATTCTCCACTCCAATCAATTTCTTTCGAGCATCTATCGGAGATCAGGAGCAATGAATGAGCATGCACTCTCAACCTATAAATTCAAGCCTGAAAACTAGATTGAACTTATTTCATGAAATCGACATGGAAACAAGGAATTACAAAAGCAATAGAGTAATTAATCAAATACCCAAATAGCTTTTCCTATTTCTAGTACAACAACCCTAATTTTATACAAGTAATTTAACCCACCTTTCTAGAAATTAATAACAAGAAAATGAAGAAAAGTAGAAGACATCACATAAATATAGCACAATCTTAAAATCCACAAATGAAATGTGAGACAACTTGCCTTTAATGTCTCAACCCCAAAATCAAGAACAATGTAAAATCTACTCAAAGAGGAGTATTTCTTCTATCTATAATATTCTCTATCTAACAAATCATTAATCATGCACAATTTCCAAACCTAGACCTCTTTTCTGCAATTTTGGGTCCAAGGCTTGAGAAGATCCCATTTTTTCCCTGTCCGAAAAGGTGGGCTTTGCAAAAGCGGCAGGAGGTTTGGATAAGTGAACTTCACAAAAGATATGTTCAGTTGCTTAATCCACCCATGCCTTTTTAGCCCATATTGCAAAACCAAATCCTGTGTCTTTTCTTAAGAGGGTTGTTGACATCTTTGACTGGTTCGCTTAAGTGACTAGTCTTTCGTATTTGCGATAATTGAGACTTATTTTCTGCCAGGTTTTGCTCTTTATTTAGCTATGATTCCACTTTTGATCAGCATTTTCTTTCCCAACATCAAAACACCAAAAACAACACAATTCAAAGGATAATTAGCATATTTGTCTACTTTGAGAGCCACAAAATCATACTAAAGGACCTCTAAATGAGTGCAGATTCACCACTCATCTATAAACTATTCCTGTTCTATTGCAATTCCAAGAACATCAAGTCACTCTTCCTTACAATATTGGTAATGAGCTAACAAAGTCTAAACTGGGCATCACATCAAGAAAATCTGCTATGTTCCTCATCGAACGTTGGTGCATAACGTCACATAATTTAACATGTAAAGTCAATTTTTCTAGTTGACTCACATTTCTAGTTATTTCAGGTCTTTAAGTTAGCCAAGAATTGCTTTTTAGCCGAGGGTCTTTCGAAATAGCCTTTCTACCTTCACAAGGTAGTAGTAAGGTTTGCATACACTGTACCTTCCATAGACCCCACTTAGTTGGATTCACAGGGTATCTTGTTGTTGTTATATTAGCAAAGAATCCTAGATTATGTATTTGCACGGTAAGAGTAGAGCATATGATCATTAAATTGATTGTGATAGTTAGAACACGTCGAGATTTGTCATTTATGTATAGAATCAACCTTTGAAATATTCTTAATGGTGCATCGAAGGTGTAACTTAATGGTAAATGAAGTAACTTGATACTTATGAGATTCAAGGTTCAAAACTGAACAACAACAACAACATAATTAGAGCTAGTGTAATCCCAAAAGTGGGGTCTAAAAAGGTATGTGTATGCAAAATTTACCTCAACAAGGTTTAATGATTGTTTCTAATAGACCCTTTGCCCAGTAAAACATTAAAAAGTAGATAGAATAAAAAATGAGAGATAATAAACCAAGATGAAATGTTAAACAAAGAACACTAAAAGGAACGGTCACTACCAAAATATAATATGATAATTGAAGTACATGAAAAAATAAATAGTACTCTTTGTCTCAACTTTATGACTGAGTTTGACTTGGCATGAATGAAAATTTTTTGAAACTTGTGGTCTAAAATAAGTCATGGTCATTTGTGTGGGTGTAAAGGCCATTTTAAATTTAAATTGTTACTAAATATCGATATTTGTCATTCTTTTGAGGGACTGCCTTAAAATCAAAGTGAGTCATATAATTTGACACATAGGAAGTATCCTTTTTCACTTAGAAAATAAAAATATTTTTTTGAGATACTTATAATTTTCATAGTCAATCTGGCCCAAAGTGACCAAAGTAAATTGTTCCTTTTACAAATAGTTGTTCTAGTGTGGTAATAATAATTTACAGAATATCATGAATATGCCAATTTACGGCCGAACAATGCAAAGTTACATTATTAAATTTCACAACTTGCACTAATAATATTTACCTATTTTTCTTTTTATACATCTCAAAATAGCTTTCCTTGAATGGAAAATTCTCTATCCATCCATCAAATTAATAACTAGTGTTACGATACTAATACCTTACTATAACTACTTTTTCATACTCAAAATTATTTTAAAATCTTGTACAAAATTATTATTTTTAAAACCTTTTTACGAGCATAATATATTGAACTATTCCACTCACAAAAGTGGTCATTGTTGCATTGGGATTGGTGGTTGATGAAGCCTAACCTTTGTTATTTTGGAAGGGACCGAAAGATTTCAAAGTGGGCAGAAGAGAAATATATTAATTTTGGTAAGTATTTGGTCTCTATTTTGTGGATGGAGGAATCAGTAATTGATTTGTTGTGTTGCATTAACTGTGAGGCGAGAGATAAGGCATTCTACATATAAAAATTTAGTAGAAACTTCAATTACCTTGAGTCCCTGAGACTTGGCACCAAAAAAATAGAAAACATTGCAGCTCCACATAGACAATGAACAGTTCCACCCCATACCACTCAAAATTATAGTTATACGACAACTCCATTCCAACAGATATATCTTGCTTTGCAAATATTCCTACCCTTAGCACACAAGCCCGGCATTTATCGTAAATAAACATAGTGAACAAAAAAGAGGAAAAAGCAGAATGGTTATTGATTATAGAAATTTAAATGCAAAAACTAAAACATATAATTATCCGATACCAAATAAAATACTAAAGATAAGACAAATACAAGGATATAATTATTTTAGCAAATTTGATTGTAAGTCAGGATTTTATCACTTAAAACTAGAAGAAGAATCTAAAAAACTAACAGCATTCACTGTACCACAAGGATTTTATGAATGGAATGTATTACCGTTTGGATATAAAAACGCACCAGGTAGATATCAACACTTTATGGACAACTATTTTAAACAACTAGAAAATTGTGTAGTATATATTGATGATATATTATTATATTCCAAAACACAAGATGAACATATAAGATTATTAGAAAAAAATCATACATATTATAGAATATTCAGGCATAAGTCTAAGTAAAAAGAAAGCAGACATAATGAAAAATCAAATAGAATTCCACTAGTAAATCAAGTAAGAGAATACATACCAAAATTAGCAGAGAATTTAAAACCATTACAACAAAAATTAAAGAAAGATATAGAATATCAGTTTGATAAAAAAGACCAAATACAAATACAAAAGGTAAAATTATTATGTAAAAACTTACCTAAACTATACTTTCCAGATGAGAACAAAAAATTTACTTATATAATAGAATCAGATGCGAGTGAAAAAAGTTATGGAGGAATATTAAAATACAGGTATGATGACACTACGATAGAACATCATTGCAGGTATTATTCAGGAACATTTAATAATACAGAAATAAAATGGGAAATAAATAGAAAAGAATATAGGCTGGAAAATTAAGGAACACACTGTATCAGTACCAGCAATCAACATTAGTTAACGGACTAACCACGATCTGTATCTTATTCAGTTTTCATCATTTCAACAACTGACGTTTCAACACTTACCATGACTGATTTATGAATCTTGCATGACTTCCCTTTTGAGTAATATCAATAAAATAATAAGCATTGAATGAAATTATGTACATGCCCTTGATCTCTGCACAAATCATACTCCCTCCATTCCATATTAACTTAATTTTTGAGGTGTTTCACACCCTTTAAGAAAAGTAGATTAAGACATAAATTTGAATCTAGTTTTCCATTTTTACCCTTATTAATTATTGTCAAATATATGATTAAAATAACCAAATATTAATTAATCACTAATTCTAATACTAACTAATGAAGAGTAAAATTGGAAGAACACTCTAAAAATAGTCTTGTAAACTGAAAAATTAAGTTAATTTGAAAAATAGAAAATGCCTCAAAAATTAACTTAATATGGAATGAAAGGAGTATTAAATTATAGTAGTAATCTGTAGATGTGTTGATAACCATTTCTATTGTCATTATCAATGCATTCGTAGATCACTACTTTAATTTCATAGAATTTTTACAGAGTTCAAGGACGCATACATAATTTCATTGAATCCTTATTATTTTATTGATGCTATTTAAAAGGGAAGTCTTGCAAGATTCATAAATAATTCATCATAAGGACTGAAACACTAGTTGTTCAAATGATGAAAAGTGAAAAAATATACAAGTTATGGTCAATCCCTTAACTGATGTTGATTGATAGAACTAGTACTAGATCTGTGTTCCTTAATTTCCCAGCCTACCAAATTTTAAAGTTAAACAAGTAAATGGATATTGTCAAGGGAAACAAGGGTAGGAATATTGCAAAGTCAAATATATATATATATATATATATGTGGAGTTGCAAAATTTTCTACTATAATAGGTGTACCAAGTCCCAAGGATTCAAGGTAACTTAAGTTTCTTGTGAATTGTTATATCTATAATGAACTAATTAAGAAATAGACTCTGAATGACCTTCATTACTACGTGAAAATGTAGAATGAATGTGTTTCCCAAGTTGAAATAATTCACAATCTAATGTGGATAAACTAAACTAACTAGGCATCATCATCTACATTTTGAATAGAAAACAGAGAATGCTATGAACGAATTTAAAGAGGAAAGATAGTATAGGCCTTGGATGTCTAAAATATTTAGGAATTAGGTCCGGAGGATCTACAACATTGCATGTTTTCACGGAATTTGAAGAGGCAAGATAGTAAAGGCCTTGTGAGTTATGTGATGTGCCAATAATGTACCCATGTTTTAGTCCGGCATCATAAAAAAATTGTTAAAAATATTATGTCAAAATGTAGGCCACACATCAAATGACGAACAAATGTCATATTAAAAGGAGAAACAAAGACATAAATAACACAGTCTGAAAGGTCCGAAAATAGGGGTTGTGGTTGTCCATCCCTTTTAGATTTGTTGAGATCCCATTAGCTTAAGTGTTAGAGAGACCCATGATCCAAGAGTACTAGATTGTGAAACACAATCAAAAGAATTACCCACAACATAAGCATTAGGTTTAGCTACCGAAGTTACTTTTGGAGAAGTATACATACATGCTCGATACTAAAGGAACCTATCATATTTTTTTGTGTAATGTGAACATTATTGGATGGTCAATCAGGCTGAGCAACAAATACAACTTGTTGAGATACCAACTTTCTTGTACGTTTAAGAAGGAACTCATTATATATGTTTAGACTAATAGGATCATATTGTGTGGTGGATCATGTAAAATATAACATATCTCACGAGTGTGTAAAACATTATGACTATAACTACACTTGGGTCAAGGTTTCCCAAAATTCCCTCCTCCTCGCCTATTCTCCATAGATTGATATGTTCGGTTTTCTATGGTTTGAGACGTTAGAACAGAAGATTAACCGGTAGGGTATGAAACTACTTTGTCACTGGTAGGTGTATCAAGACAAAGTGGACGAGAGAATGATTTATAAGTTGTAGGAACTATTGGACTAGATAAAATCTGATCATACAGTAAACCATTGTCTAACAAATATGAGAACTAGAGCCAAAGTTAGCATGTGCTCTTGTTGTTTAACAACGTTCATCGTAACTAGCATAAACATTTAAAATTCCTACATGACTTCCTATACATGCCCCGAGTAAGTAGACCTATTTGATTCTTGTTTTCTATAAGTTGGTAATCTAACTTATCACATCATAAAATCGATATATGTCATTCGTGTATAAAGAAAAAGTCTTTTTCACAAATTGATTAACACATATGGAATGGGCGAATCGAGGGAATCAAGTTAGAATCAATAGTGTGATAGGAGAATATTTAATTGAATATCAACTTTCTTCCATTATGCTTTGAATTTTGCATCTTTCTTATTAGCATTTGCCTTTTAGCCGAGAGTCATTGGTTCAAATCCAATAGTAGGTAAAACCGACCAAAACACCTGCTTTTTCCAGCATGACAGCAAACACAAATGGGTTATCTCCTTTTAGAATTAGGTTTCTATCTTGCGTTGTGCTATGATCATTTCTTTTTATAAGTCTTACCTTTTGTACTTAAGATATTGCATACCCTGCAAGTCATTCATTCTCGACACATGTCATACATCTTTTATATAGGATGATCTTAGAAAACATCTCAGTGTTGGACATTTCCATGATACATGTAAGACAATCATTATAGGTTAAAAACCAAACGACTTTCTCAAACTAATACTATAGATCAACATCGGGGGTTGTTGTGTCGTTTACTTTTGAGTACAGGACACAATTCAAACTTGAAGTTCGTTTACACAGTATGAGAAAGACACTTCTAAAGAAAGGGACTACACAACTTTCTTAGATTTCATAATGTAACACTCTGAAAAATAGTAGGTTAAAGTAGAGCCTAAACGTAAGGGTAAAAATCATAAAATTACTCTCCTTAGATTAGAAGACATTCTAGAGTTAAAATGAGGGTTATAAGGGTCAAGGCCAAGGGGAAAGTGCCAAGGAAAAGGGGCCAAGCCAAAGCCAAAGGCCAAGGTTGCCCCTAGCGTGGAGCATACTGCCTCATCTTCACGAGTAGAACCACGGATCGTGGTCCACACCACAGCTCGTGAAGGTAGCTCGTGAAGGTAGCTCGTGAACCTTCCTTGGCCATGGAAAAATGTCTACCAAAAAATCCTAGCTACTGCCTCAACTTCACGAGAGGGACCATGACTCGCAGTCCTGACCACGGCTCGTAGTCCTGACCAGATGCGTTGGGAAAAGTATCTTGTGGCATAAAGTAGCATAGCTACTGCCTCAAGGTCCACGAGAGGGACCACGACTCATGGAGCCCCTCGTGGTAATGCCTTGGGCTTGTGAGCTTAAGGCACCAAGTGCCTAGCTACTGCCCCACCTTCACGAGTGGGACCACGGATCGTGGTCATCACCATGGCTAGTGAAGGTGGCTCGTGGTGCCTGGCGGGGTCACTTAAATGAGGGTCAATTAAGTGTTTTCCTTTTTAGTCCAATTAAAGAGAGGTCGTTTTGGGTATTTTTAGAGGTACTATATAAGATGTTTTAAGTCCAAACTCACCCAAAATAAGTCATTACACTTAAACACCCAAATCAAACCAAAAAGTTCTCTTCCTCACAATATTTCTCTCTCAAAAACTCAAGAAGAAGAAAGGTAGAAATTCAAGGGTTCCTCCTCAAATTTCTTGGAGGTTCTTAAGCAAGGTATGGCGGATTTTCATCTATGGGTAGTTTCCACCCATAGAGACACTTCAAAACTTAATTTTAAGCTTTCAATTTCCCAAAAAAAAAAACTAGGGTTTCAATCTAAGTCATGGGTTCTCTTTCAATACATTTTCAATTGTTGATTTATGGTTGATTATGGTTAAATATGGTGGATTATGGTTGAATTGATGATTAATTGTTGATTTATGACAAAATCTTCCCCAAGAACCCATGAATCCCCCATATTACTAAATTGTGAATTCATGATGTGGGTTGATTGATTATGGAAGCATGTTAATTGATTATGTTTATGTTGATTGAGTTATTGAATCATTATATTCCCCTATCTAATGTAGAAATTCTAGATGATTGGGTTGGGTTTGATTTATGGCCTTGAAGGGCAAAATATGAAGGATTGTACATGTTGATGAAAATTGTGTATGAGCTTATGATTCACTTAGAGAGTGAAGATCCTATGATTATTGTGTAATTGTGGTATTTTTGTAAGATCATTCTCCCTATACCCTTACACATGACTATGTATGAAATGTCTATGACTATAATAGTATTGTTGTGTTGAATGAAAGACTATTCAGATGAACACACTATGAATATGATGTGAAAGGTTTACTCACATATTGATGATTCTAAGGTTGAAAGGACATTCTCACCTAATGGATCTATGAGCTATTATGATACCATGTTGGTTTGAGTGCCTAGTGCATTCAATCATGAACATGAACTTAAGTACAAACTTAATATTAATTTTAAAGGTAATTATGCTTAGAACCAAGTGGATATGAATATGAGATGGAAGCTTTTACGTTAGAAAGTCCGGCTTCCCAAAGTAAGTTATCTCATGAGATGGAAACCTTTTACGTTAGAAAGTCCGGGTTTCTAGTAGCAATCTTTTTATCCCATAACTATGTGCCAACATAGGTCTTTAGCTAGTGGATCCACCTCAAAGCTATGTTAGTTCTACCTTAGGCAAGTAGGACACCTCTTTTCGGTGTGACGGTAAAACACCGGATTCCATATAGCTTACATGGTCTATGTCGGTTAAGGCTATATTTCTCTATATGATAAGAATATGAATTATGACAAGAAAATTAACTATAACTATGACTTCTCAAGACGTACTACTTAGTATGAGTGGGGGTATGTGACTCCATTTATGCATTGCACAAGTAGGCTTTAAGAGTGATTGTGGTAAGGTTCTCTTATGCTATGAAGACCTATCAATTATGCATGTATGATATGTATTGTTGTTAAGGATGACTTTAATTGCTACAAGTTATGAATATCAATACTTCCTTGTCTATAAATGTTGGTTAATGATGAGGTCAAGGTATGATGTTGGTGACCTAAAAGTGGTACTTAGTCTTAGGTAGGATTATGGGATCTTGCCTAGGCATTGCACAAGTATAGCTTTTGTTTGCTTTTGATATGGTTTGACTTATATTTTTTCACAATGTGCATGATGACTTTTAAACTTGATAAATACATGGTTTGAGCTAAAGGTCCCTTTTAAGCATGTTTTAAGGATATTTATGCATGGCTTTTGATGAGTCCACGATTTGGACTCATTTAGGGCTTTATTTGGATTGATTTAGTGTCCTCAAATGCTGATTTTGGGCCAATAACTGATGTAAAATCCTTTATTTCCAGGTATTTGGATTGAGGAAAAAAGCATGGACACTAATTTGCAAAAAGGAACGAAGCGAGCTGAAAGAAGGAAGAAATGAAGGTCGGGTGATCGCCAAGTCCCTTTGGCGAGTCGCCGAATTGTCAGAATCTCACCCAAAGTTCCAGTGTGCCAAGCATTGAAGGATAAAATCAAGTTGGCTAGAGAAATGAGTAGTTGATGTGTTGCCGAGTGGTTTCGTGATGCAGTGTTGGATCGCCAAAAGTTACAGAACATGAGAGTGCTAAAGGCCAAAGCAAAAAGGCGATGAAACTGATGAAAGGGCGGATCGCCGAGATGATCGGCAAGCCCAACTTACTTCGCCGAATGGTCCTTCGCAGCATATTTTTGGTGACTATAAATACGTTTTTGAACACTTAGTTTAGTATCATTGAATCAATATTTTAATCAAGAGTAATTTTTGAGTTTGAACTCTGAATATTGAGTCAAGTTTTCCTTAGCTTTGTAGAATTGAAGTTTTCCATTTTTGAGAAACTGGAAGTGGGTCTTTGAGATTCTTCAATTTGGACCTTTGTAAAGACAAAATTAATCTTACCCAGTTGATGAAAACACAATTTGGTAATGATATCTATCTTCTTATGATGTCTAGCTAAAACCCCAATTATGATTATGTGATTATAGGCTAATTTAGCTTATGGATATTGCTAATTGTTAGTTTAAATGTTGTTTAGAAGTGATTTCAATCATTAATTGTTGTTAAAGTTAAAGGATTGTAAATGCAAATGCAGTACTACCTTCGTGTTTTTGGCTTGCTAGAGAGAAAGGTCTTAAAACCAAGATTATTGATTGATGGTCTGTGGGTATTGGGTTGTCATGGGTTCAGCTCGAGAGAGTGAATCCTAAACCCTTTTCCACACATTCAACTTAAGAGAGTGAATGGACTAAGGCGTATGCCCTTCTTATTTGCTTGCTTGTTGGTGTTCGAGAGAAACCAACTTGATTCGTGGTAAATTGTTATAGAGAAAGTTTACCTCCTCTATAGTCTAGCCTATTCACAAATTTACAGCTATTTACTAATAGTTGCAATTACTCATTTGTCTATATTACCCTATAATCGAATCACATCCCAAGAACCCACCTCAATATTTGTTACGTCATATTATTTGTTGCTGCTGTAGATGATAATTAAAATCAAAACCCCCATGTTATTTGACATTCGTGTCACCCCTTAATTTGAATTATGTTTTGATTCGATAATGTTTATTCCTATGATTGATTTGAACATGTTTACACTTTACTCTTGAATCTTAAACACGTACTACTTCGTGTGGGATTCGACTCGAACTCATTTAGTTGGGTTATTATACTAACTAGCGATTGTTGACACGTAAAATTGGATGAAGTGTCCTTGATACGTCTAATCAGCTTCCATACTTAGTACATTCTTGTGCTAACCCATATTTTCTACATTTTTCTATAAGTGTAGGTCCCGGTCGTTGAGGTTGAAGGCTTGGATTGATTCTCTCCTTTCCTTGATGAGTCCTCATGGTTTGAGGACAAGAGCTATTCTTTCTAGTTTCCTTCCATATGTTTTACTTAGGGACTTTATTGTAAAAGGGCTATGACCTTATTGATATTCTATTTTAGTAGATGTTTCATTGATATAATGTTTAGACTCCTATTTTTGATAATAATGAAATGACTTAGATTGTAAAAGTTTTAAATTCCACATCATTTCTATTACTTATGTTTATCATTATGCTAAGGGCATATATGAGACCCCTTCGCAGTCGAGTACGCTGTGTTACATCTAGGGGGTACCCTTGGATCGTGACAAAATTGGCAATCAGAGCACAAGGTTTAGAATGATTCTAGGATGATATCTCATAACCACGTCTAGTAGAGTCTTGTTCATGAGTGTGAAGTGCGCCACACTTATGAATGAGAGGCGATAAGATGTTTAGGAAGTCTCACTTCTTTCATTACTATTTAGTCGTGCCTTAGAGTTTTAACTCTATGAAGTCCTTTTCCTAACTCTTCTCTTGTGTCTATAGGATATGAATACAAGAAGGGCAACCGCAAGAAGGATGGAAGAGGAGAATGTGAATGAGGGAGTTCCTCCCCAAGGTCCTCAAGAGCCTCAAGCTCTTCAAGCTCCTATTGATGCGGGTGCTATGACAAATGTGGAAATAAGGTCGGCTCTCCAAGTATTGACTCAAGCCGTGACGGCCCAAGTTAATAGAGATGCTAGGACTCATGTGAACCCGAATGCAGGTACAACCCCTTCAAGGATAAGGGATTTCACAAGAATGAACCCTCCTATGTTCTTTGGTTACAAAATGGAAGAAGACCCACAAGGGTTTGTTGTTGAGATCTTTAAGGTGCTTGATGCTATAGCAGTGTCTCCACAAGATAAGGCGGAACTAGCCGCCTACCAATTGAAGGATGTGGCTGATATGAACCTAAAAATACATATTTTTAATCATTATTTGCTCACATTTTTTATTTATATTTGTCCTTTTTGAGTATTAATTTGATGGATTGTGCTAAATTGTGTATTTTATTTGTAGGATTAAATTGGTGGGAAATTGGAGAAGTTTGGAGCTAAAACGAATTAAAGATTAAAGGTTCAAGAAGAAAATCAAGCAGACAACTTAATGGAT
Source organism: Solanum tuberosum (assembly GCF_000226075.1). Lineage (NCBI taxonomy): Eukaryota > Viridiplantae > Streptophyta > Magnoliopsida > Solanales > Solanaceae > Solanum > Solanum tuberosum. The sequence goes on along the minus strand of NW_006238969.1, from coordinate 959,764 downwards.
TAAAGTGAATAAAATATTATATTTATATAAAAGGGGCATATTGCGAATTGCAAAAGATTTAAGTTGAATGAATAAGCTGCCATGTGGCAGTCTCTCAATGCACTGGCCAATTGATGAATGGCGGTGCAGAATCAACAAATTCATTGAGGCGGCACTACTGTTCACATGGTGGAAAAGAAAAAAGGAATCCAATTCCTTTTGGTTTTGGATTCCTACTTTAATTTGGATTCAATTATTTTATTTAGGATTTCCTACATCTATAAATAGTGCATAGAAATAATTATTTAGAGGGGAAGAACCAAGATAGAAGACATAATATAAATTTTCTTCTAGCTTAGGAACTTTGGAAGAGCCGCCGTGGAGGCCGGAGAATTGTGGTTTATTCTTTCTTCTCCTTTATTATTTATTTGTATTCGTGATTAATAAAAGATAGTTTAGCTATTGTTCTTAACTTTTTATGATTAACACAAGCATATTTATTTTAAT
>NW_006238969.1:955672-958276 GCF_000226075.1 Solanum tuberosum | reverse complement strand
ATGGATTGTGCTAAATTGTGTATTTTATTTGTAGGATTAAATTGGTGGAAAAATAAAGAAGTTGGAGCTAAAACGAATTAAAGATGGAAGGTTGAAGAAGGAAATCAAGCAGACAGCTTAATGGATTAAATTTAATAAAATAATATATTTATATATAAAAGGAAATGGCAGCTGCAAATTGTGGAATTTCAATTTTTACGCTTGCTTCTTGCTTCTGCCACGTGGCAGCAAGTGAAGTGTACAGAATTATGTTGAGGCGACATTATTACTGTTCACTCAGCGAAAAAGGAAAAGGAATCCAATTATTTTTGGTTTTGGATTCCCAATTTCAGGTGGACTCAATTATTTTATTTAGAATTTCCTACATCTATAAATAGTGCATAAAAATAATTATTTAAGGTGAGAACCAAGATACAGTACAGGATATAAATTTTCTTCTCGCTTAGGAACTTTGGAAGAGCCGCCGTGGAGGCCGGAGAATTGTGGTTTATTCTTTCTTCTCCTTTATTATTTATTTGTATTCGTGATTAATAAAAGATAGTTTAGCTATTGTTCTTAACTTTTTATAATTAGCACAAGCATATTTATTTTAATAAATTGCGATTGTGTTTTTGAGATAATGAGTAGCTAACTTTCATAACTAGGGTTGTGGGAACAATAAGCGATTAACAAAGTATGAATAATAACTAACTAAATCTTGAATAGTGTTGAAGCATGCATTGATAATTCTTTCGTCTAAAAGTCTTTTTAATGGTGCGTAACGTTAGAACTCGCCTTGTTGCTACTTGCCGGACCAAGGAGGTAATCAACAAGAAAAGAATTATCAACATATATTTAGTGTGATACTATCTAATAGTCTAGTGTAGATTGGTGCGAAGTAATAACTAAGCCAACCATCGATGTGATGTCTAGTATGAGGTAAAGGTAAGGGTTAGTGCATTATACACACGTAGCCAGACGAAGGTGCGGGGTGAAATTCTCTAGTTGCCGGACCAAGGAATTAGAAGATACCTAACTTATCACTTTATATGTAATACAGTAGAAAAGGATTACTATTATTAGGATTACTGCGTTATGAGCTTATGGGAAACACATTCCTAGTTACTTTTAATAATCTGAATATAAATAAATACTTAGTTCAAAGCTATCTTTTTATTGATTTTAGTTTATTTCAATTTAAATCCCCCTATTTTTATATAACGACTATCGAGTTAAATATTTGCTATTGACAATATTCTTCCATATTCTCTGTGGGATTGACCCCGACTCATAGTTAGGTAAATATATTGCAGACGATCGTTTATATTTCTTTTCAAGAAGTATATTTGAACGTTATCAAGAATGGCGCCACTGCCGTGGAATATGACTTAGAAATTGTCTTTAGTATTTATTTTGACTTGTAGTTCCTTTTTCTTTTTTTTTTGTTTTGTTTATGGTTTTTTTATTCGGTTTAATTTACTTTTCTTTATTATATGTTTTACTCTTCTTGAGATGTCATCTGAAAAAGTAAGTAGTGTTAAGTGTTCTTACATTTTTTGTACTTCTGATATTATGAATTCTTATAAGCTCATTTTTTCTCAACAAAATAAGTTGTGTGGGGACATGGAAGATTTATTGATACTGTGCTATAAATCAATATTTATGTGCATGAATGATGAAGATACCTATGATTGGGATCTCTATAAATTAAATTTTGAGTTTAGTGCAGAGATTAAATCGTATGACACCCAACAATTTAGTAATAATATGTGTGATGAAGAAAAAATACTTATAATTCAACTTGAAGAGCTAAAAGTTTAGGGCCAATTGCTTGATCATACTTTTATTGATGTTGTCATTGTTGAGAAGAGTGCACTAGAGTTATGTAATGAAGTAGATAATATTATTTTTAAAAACTCTAGTATGTGTAAATATGAGGGTGTAAATAATAATACAATTCATAAGTTAGGGCGCACTAGACCTCATTCCAATTATTTTTCCACATTATGTTTAGATGATGAGAAATTAATCGAGCCATCTGAGCCTATAGAGGAATGTATGGAGGAGGAAAATTGTGTCTATATTCTTGAATTTATTGTTCCAATATCGGAGAATTACATTCCTCACTTAGGATCCAAGAAGTGCATAATGCGATATCTATTGCTTAGGACCTTTATTTTTATACCACCACCCCTTGAGTGTAATAGAAAATTTGATGTAAAATTAGGGGTGCAATTCATATCTTCAAAGTGGAAGGAAAAATAGTAAAATTGATGGTGTCGTGCCGCGACGTGAAATTTAGCGCTTATTGGGAGGCAACCCAATTAGTAGTGTAACTTCTTATGTTATTTTATTTAGTATCATTTTTTATTTTTTTTATTTTTTTTTGCAGATTAGGGGAAGTCTGAATATAAAAAAAAAATTGAAGCAAAGAAGCATGTTTGAGCTTAAGTGTGGGGTGACGACCCTTGATGAAATTTAAGAGAACATGCTACTAGCTAGGCCTAAAAGTCCTCAGAGAGTTTTTCCTAAACCCTTGTTTTAAATTTTATCTAATGCTTTGAGGACATAGCATCTTTTTAAGTGTAGGGTGGAGGAATGAATTCTTAGTTTTTACCATTTTAT
>NW_006238969.1:955448-955572 GCF_000226075.1 Solanum tuberosum | reverse complement strand
TTTTTTTTTTTTTTTTAGGAACAAATTTTATTTTAATTTTTAATTTTTTGGACAAAAAAGAAAAGAACCTTTTGAGTTATGTGATACTTACTATTTGGGCCTAAATTTGAGTAGTACTTTCTTG
>NW_006238969.1:954739-955227 GCF_000226075.1 Solanum tuberosum | reverse complement strand
TTTGTTTATTCCATGTTTTGCATCTTAGTCTAGAACTTGCCCTGCATGTTATTGAAGCGAAATAAAATGTGTTGCTTTGTTTAGAAGATGTTAATAGGCTTTCTTTGATTTGTTTGGTAAATTTTAGCCTTTTCAGATATTTTATCACTAGATAACCCTTTTGAACCTGTAGCCTTTTATTGGTAGCCATATTTTGCCCTTGACTATTTTGTTGAATCCCTAGTTTTTGCACCTTGCTTCCTTGAGCATTATAGCATAGACTTATTCTAATTATCAATTCTGAGAAAAAGGGATGGTTGAGTGAAAAAGTAATCAATGATAGCTACAAAGTGCTTAAAGCCCTCTTTGAAAGGATATGACATGAAAAAAAAAGAAAAAAAAAGAAGTTACCTTGATGATAGCCCTGGTCCTTCCAAAGACATCGTGCACCTTAACGCATGTAAATACGTAAGTTGAGGGTGGCTATTATGAAGGAAAACTTAAAAAAA
>NW_006238969.1:915498-953530 GCF_000226075.1 Solanum tuberosum | reverse complement strand
CTTTTTAACGGTGCGCAATGTTAGAACTCGCCTTGTTGCTACTTGCCAGACCAAGGAGGTAGTTATTAAGAAAAGAATTATCAACATAGATTTAGTGTGATACTATCTAATAGTCTAGTGTCGATCGGTGCAAAGTAATAACTAAGTCAAACATCGATGTGATGTTTAATATGAGGTAAATGTAAGAGTTAGTAAATTATACACACGTAGCCGGACGAAGGTGCGGGGTGAAATTCTCTAGTTGTCATACCAAGGAATTAGAGATACCTAACATATCATTTTGCATGTAATACACTAGAAAAGGATTACTATTATTAGGATTACCGCGTTATGAGCTTATGGGAAACACATTCCTAGTTACTTTTAATAATCTGAATATAAATAAATACTTAGTTCAAAGCTACCTTTTTATTGTTTTAAGTTTATTTCAATTTGAATCCCCCCATTTTTATTTAACGACTATCGAGTTAAATATTTGCTATTGACAATATTCTTCCATATTCTCTGTGGGATCGACCCCGACTCATAGTTGGGTAAATATATTGCATACGATCGTTTATATTTCTTTTCAAGAAGTATATTTGAACCTATATTTGAACGTTATCAGTGGCTCAAGTATGGTATGAGCAATGGAACGGTGAAATACCCATTGGAGCATATCCGGTAGATTTGCGAATTGTTCAAGTCGGTCTTCCTTGATAGGTTCTTTCCCCTAGAGTTGAGTTAATGAAAGATGCAAGAGTTAATAAATCTTTGACAAGGTGGTTTGAGTGTGAAAGAGTATTCCCTTAAATTCACCCAATGTCTAAGTATGCTCCAATCTTAGTGGCGGACTTGTAACAACCCAGAAAACTAGTAAGACCAAGCTAGAGTCTAATAGAAACTAGTAGGTGAAACTAGAGCCTAACGTGTGAGCTTTTGAGTTAGGTGTTTTGTTTTAGGTTGTATATTGACTTCACGAACTTAGAATGAGGGTTATAGGGGATGAAAGTCAAGGTACGACCCCCCAAGGACCAACCAAGGGTCCTTGAGGGGGACCCTAAAGTCTAACCCCAAGGGTGCTCCATATAAGCAAAAGCTGCCAGAATTGCATGAACTACGGAAGCAATCCACGACCACTAGATTGATCTACGGCTCGTGCTCTTGCCCGGTAGGTCAAGGCCATCAAGGCCTAGTTGCAGACCCAAACCACGACCCCACAGGATGGGGCGTGGTCTCATCCACTGTCCGTGGATGGGGGTCTCGTGAACTGCACCTGTAGACTGCCTAGACACGGCCAAAGGGTGGGAAGTTTGGGAAATTGTTTTATTAGTTTTTTTGAGTAGGAGTCGTTTAATATAGTAATTATATATATATATATATATAAACTATTTTATGTCATTAAACACCTCATTATATCATTATAACCCAAGACCCCAAACCAAAACCCAACTACTCTTCTCTCCAAAAATCTTCTCTCTAGAACCTCCATTGAAGAACCAAGAAAGAGATCAAGGAAAGCATGAAGGAAGGAACTTTTCACTACGAATTTGGAATGATTCTACACCTAAGGTATGGGAGTTCTTCATCCTTGGGAAGCTATCACCCAAGGAACCCTCTCAAAATCTTTTAACTCAATTCTAGAAAACCCAATTAGCTAGGGTTTCAACTCAACCCCATGGATTCCTTTCAAATTTGTTCTTAAAGGTTGAATTATGTTTGTTATTGATGATACTACTGATTTTAGATGATTTTAGATGATTTTAACTTGAATTCCAAAGAATCCATAAGTTTTCCCCAACCCTAGCTATAGTTCTTCTTTACATTATGTGATTGTTTTGCAAGTTGGTCCAATTGAATGAATGTGAGTTAATTATGATGTAATTCATGATCTAAGTGTGATTTTACATGTATACTTGATTAAACTAAGATTTCTAAGGTGAATTGATATAGTCTAGGGCTGTGCAATGAAAGAGTCTGATTGAGGGTTTAAATGTGATACTCCAAGAATGATGAATTTCTCATTGTAGTGCCTTAGATTAGATCACCTAGACTCGAATTGGTTTAGGGTAATACTTCTAAAGATGAATTGACTTGAACAAGATATTATGTGCATGTTGATGAATACTTGAATTATAAAGTGTCAATCATGATGTGATTAATGTATTGATGAGTTGTTGGATCATGGTATTCCCTTATCTATTGTGCTATTACTATATGTTTGGGATGAGTTGGTCCATTGCCCTTGAAGGGCATATTGTGAAGGTTTGTGCATGTTGACAAGATTGTGTGTGAACTCATGATGTACTTAGAAGTTGAAGGTCCTATGAATATTGGGTATATTGAGGTATTGTTGAAACGACATTCTTCCCTTACCCTTACACTTAATTATGAATGAAGTATCCATGATGATAATGTTATTAATTGTGCCATTGCAAGGACAATTACACACACTCCATGCATAAACATAATCATGATGTATCAATGGTGTTAATTGAAATTATAGTTCTCATATGCACCTTTACACATTATTATGCATGAAATGTACATACCCATGATGATCCTATTGTGTTGATTGAAAGTCAATTATCATGAGAACACATGATCTTGGTATGAAAGTTATTCTCACATACTAATTATGATTCTAAAGTTGAAGTACATTCTCACTTTATTGAATCTATGAGCTAATTTGATGAATTTTGTAGAATGAAGGATATAGTATTCCTTCACACATGTAAATACAATTCAAATACTAATAATGTATAATTTGGGAAATAATTCTTAGCACCGAGTGGATATGGACAATGAGGAAAAGGACCCTTTGCCAATGCAATAAGGAAGCCCATCCGCCAATGCAATAGGGTGGGTTTATAGAAGCAATCTCCCTATCCCATAACTATGTGTACACATAGGTCTTTTAGCTAGTGGATCCACCTTATAGCTATACATTTAGTTCTACCTTAGACAAGTAGGACACCTTCTTTCGGTGTGGGGTTACACGACACCGGATTCCATGTAGCTTACATGGTCTATGTCGGTTATAGCAACTTTTCCCTATATAATAAAGATAATGAATGAGACATGAACTATACTATGACTTCTTAATGAGCTTTACTTAGTAGGAGTGGGGGTATGGGACTTCACTTTTACATTGCACAAGTAGACTTAGTGGGATGTCATGGGGTGGTTCCATTGTGTTATAATGAGATTTGAATGCATGCATGTATATTGAATGGATAGTTGTTATGAATGAATTTCCTTATAATTCAAGTAATGTAAATGATGATTCCCTTATTTGTGACTATTGATTATAATGAGGTCTAAAGGTGAATGCATGACTAAGTAGGTTCAAAGCAGTACTTAGTAGGTTTGGTATTATGGGATGCTAACCACACAATGCACAGGTGTTCCTTAAGGGGTTACTAAGGTAATGGCTTTGCTATGAAATGAGGATGAATGTGATTTGGTCTTGTATTGTAAATTGTAAATTCATGTTAGTTACCATACATTGCATAAGTGTTTCTTAGGGGTTGCTTATGTGATGATTACTTAATGATGAGATAATCTTGACATTTGTCTTTGTATTAATTTATGATTGGAGGCTATGTATTGTGAAGATTGGGATTTGTGTTATATTGATGTTGGAGGCTATGCTTGTTATTATAATGATATCTCTCATGCCATAATGAAGTGCATGTGAGTTGCTTTATTGGTTGCATTCTCCAACTATTTCAAAGATCATGTTCAAAAATAGCATATAGCATGATTTCATATGAAATGTCCCCTTTTATGCATGTTTTAATGGTTTTGTGCATGGCTTCCATACTTAGTACTTTTTGTGCTAACCCCATCTTTCTACATTTTCTATAAGTGTAGGCTTTAGGACATATTGGATTCCATCCTCGTGGCTAGGTTCATAGGAGATGAAGAAGAAGAAGATTGGTGAGTCCTCATTGGATTTGAGGGCTCAACCACTTGTCCTTTATTTTTTTCTATTATGTCTTAGACTTTGGTTGTAAGGGCTATGCCCCTAAGATTGTATTTTAAGAGTTTTATTCCAAGTATAATAGATGGTTTGAGACATGGTGTCATAGATTATCTTTCATTTTATAAGAGACTTCGATTGAAAAGAAAAGTTTTAAATTCCACACTATTTTTCTATGCTTAAATGTTCATGAATGCTATGAGGCTTGTATGTAACCCCTTCGGGGTTAATTACGCCGTGTTACTTCTTGAGGGGGTAACCCTGTGTCGTGATAAACGTGGTATTAGAGCATAAGGTTTTTGGGAAGGTTTTTAGGATGTCTCAAACCACATCTAGTAGAGTCTTGTTCATAAATCTGAAGCACGCCATATTTTATGAATAGGAGGCTATCAAATGTTAGGAAAAACTTCACTTCTTCATTTTTTGAGTTGTGCAATAGAGTTTAACCTTATAGGGTCTTTCTTCTAATTCTTATCCGGTGATTTACATGATATGACTATTCAAGAAGCTTGCACCGGTGGGTTTGAAGAAGACTATGATGATCAAAGAGATTCTCCTCAAGATCCTCAAGTTCCTATTGAATTAATGTCAAATGAGAAGATTAGTTATGGTTTCCATTGGTTGACTCAAGTTGGGATAAGGATTCCGGATTTCTATGGGTCAAAGATGGAGGAAGATCCTCTAGAGTTTATAGAGGAGGTCTCTAGGGTGTTGAACTTTGTAGGAGTAACACCGGTAGAGAAGGCGGAATTAGCCGCTTACCAATTGAAAGATGTTGCTCTAATGTGGTTTAGTCAATGGAAAGGAGCTAGGCCGGTAGAAGCGGGACCCATGGAATGGGAAAGATTTATTAATTGATAGGTTTTTCCCTTTAGAGGTGAAAGAGGCTAAGATACTTGAGTTTGTTAACCTTCATCAAGGTAGGTTGAGTGTTGAGGAGTATGTTCGGGTTTTCACTAGGTTGTCAAGATATACTACATCCATAGTAGCCAACCATAAGATGAAGATGACTAAGTTTGTGTCGTCTTTATCCGACTTGATAAAAAGGGAATGTAGTATGGTTATGCCTGTAAATGCTATGGATATGGATCGTCTTGTGATTCGTGCTCAATGGTTTGAAAACGAGAAACCTGAAGAGAGGTCTAGAGGAACAAAGAGGTATAGGCTTGAAGTAATGACTCCTCCCAAGAAGGGTTTTATGGTCAAACCTCTTCCAATATTCCCCCTAGGTTTAACCAAAAGGAGGTGTCTACCCCAAAATCTCAAGGAGTGAGTGGTAGAGGATCTTATGTGATTAGTCTTACTTGTGCTAGGTGTGGAAAGAAACATAATGGTAAGTTAATGACTCCTCCCAAGAAGGGTTTTATGGTCAAACCTCTTCCAATATTCCCCCTAGGTTTAACCAAAAGGAGGTGTCTACCCCAAAATCTCAAGGAGTGAGTGGTAGAGGATCTTATGTGATTAGTCTTACTTGTGCTAGGTGTGGAAAGAAACATAATGGTAAGTGTCTAGCCGGTATGAAGGATTGTTATGGATGTGGTAGGAGTGACCACAAAATAAGAGATTGCCCGGTACTTTCCACTAGGGGAAAGGAAAGGAAGAAAGTTAGGTCCGATGCTCTTCAAACTAGTGGTGAACAAGAGTTCCTCCTAATGTTGCTCCCGATATGTGTTTCATGCTTATTTCTATTCCGATAATACTTGTCTTTTGTGACTTGATAAATGGGATATGATGAACTTTTGTGTTGTCCTTAGTATTCATGGGTTTAATTATGGCTATATGTGGTTGTTAGTATACCCCACTTAGCCATAATGAGTTTTATGATGTGTTGGATTTGGATGAATAATGATGTTTAAGTGATGCCTAGAGGGGTTGAGTGAGTAAACTCATTTAAAAGAGTATAGAAGTGTAATCCTGCATGGTTTAGAATCATATTGTGTGATGAGTGTGAAGGTTTCGTTATGACTTGCTCTAACCTTAGAATTGAAGGAAGTGATATTGTAAAGAGTTTGTATAGGCTTACCCCAAGTGATGGATGATGTGCTTAGATGGTAAGGTCATTGAGTGCCCTTGATGTTCATGAATTAGGCTTGCTTGATAATCTCACATTAAGAGGTGTAGTGAGTTTGAGAAGTTTGGCCCGGTTTGGTAGGCTCAGATGAGGTTTTGAGTGGTGTTGGTAAGGTTTCTTGTGAGCAAGAGTGCTTAGATGAGAACCTCCCTAATCTAGAAGTATGAATTGGGATCTTAGACCGGCAAGTTAAGAAATAGAAGAGTAAGAAAGTGCTTCCATGAAAATGTTGAGGAGTGGTAATTTAGTAAAGGTGTTAGTTAAAGGTACTTAATTGGGAGGCCAAGGGCCAATGAGATGTCCCAATTATATCCAAATGTACCCTTCTATTTCTCCTCTAGCCTTAGATGATAAGTTATCCTTGACTCATTCCATGATTTTGGAGTCTTGGATGTTAAATGTGTCCTATGATTTCCTTGTCCCATAGAGTTACTTTTGTTAACCTTTGTAGGGCTTGGATGCATGATTATTAGACCTCTATTAGTTTTAGTGCCCGGTAGGGTTATAATGTGTCTTGTTAATGCCTTGAGTTTGTTGAAAGGAGTAGTATTTGAGGTTTTTGTAAAAAGGGGACTTCCTCCCAAAGGGGAGATCATGTGCTTGAGTAGCAACATTGATTGAGAGTCCCTATATCCTCATCTTTTTCATCTATTCCTATTCTAGCTTGAGACCATGAGTTCCTTTTTGGGCTTGTTTTGTGTTTAGGAGTCATGAGTGTTTTAGAAATTCGCATGATCTCCTTAGGTTATGCTTGTTTTTGAAAGATTCTTATTTTGTAAAATGGGTTTTTTCATGATTCACATGTTCCTCATGTTGTTGTGCATTTTAGTATGGTGATGGCATATTTGACTTCATTAGATGGTCTGATGAACATGCTTTGTTGTGTTTTTGATGAAATGGCACTTGGGCTCCATGTTGATTATGTTGAGCTTGCTTTTAATGAGAAAATGTAATTCTTCCAATGACTATGTGATTAATGATATTTAGAAGTGTTGTGTAGGCTCACTCCTAAGGGGAGGATGGTATGCCTAGCTAATATTGTGGTTATGTGCTTATATGTTGCCATGACTTCTTTATATAATGCATGTTCATGAAAACTTGTGTTTTGAAAGAAAATGAGTTTTATGTGAAATGTTTCCCTCATGTTGTGGTGATTTGAGTAAGAGTTGCCTATTGTACTCCATGAGAAGAATAAATGTACATGTTTTAGTTAGGAGATGGTAGTTCCTCCTTGAACATGACAAGTGATGAGAATTTCATTCATAAATAGGTTGTTTATAGTTCATACTTCCTTGTATTGCATTGAACATGTTGAGTTGAAGTTGATGTTTCCTCCTAGTTTGTGCATTGTATATTGATGTATTATGATTGTTGGGGAACAAGTCTTGAGTCGTTTTTCCCTTAAAGTGTTTCAAGTGTCATTCGAGGATGAATGTTCCTAAGGGGGAGATAATGTAACAACCCGGAAAACTAGTAAGACCAAGCTAGAGTCTAATCGAAACTAGTAGGTGAGACTAGACCCTAACGTGTGAGATTTTGAGTTTGGTGTTTGGATTTAGGTTGTATATTGACTTCCATAACTTAGAATGAGGGTTATAGGGTTTAAAAGTCAAGGTACAACCCCCCAAGGACCAATAAAAGGGTCCTTGAGGGGGACCCTAAAGCCTAACCCCAAGGCTGCCCCATATAAGCAAAAGCTGCCAGAATTCCATGAACTACGGATGCAATCCACGGCCAGTATATTGATCTACGGCTCGTGGTCTTGCTCCGTAGGTCAAGGACATCAAGGCCTAGTTGAAGACCCAAACCACAACCCCACAGGACGGGGCGTGGTCCCAACCACGGTCCGTGGATGGGGGTCTCATGAACTGCAACTGTAGATTGCCTAGACACGGCAAAAGGGTGGGTAGTTTAGGAAATTGTTTTAGTAGTTGTTTTGAGTAGGAGTCGTTTAATATAGTAATTATACATATATATAAACTATTTTATGCCATTAAACACCTCATTATATTATTATAACACAAGACCCCAAATCAAAACCCAACTACTCTTCTCTCCAAAAATCTTCTCTCTAAAACCTCCATTGAAGAACCAAGAAAGAGATCAAGGAAATCTTGAAGAAAGGAGCTTTTCACTACGAATTTGGAAGGATTCTACACCTAAGGTATGCTAGTTCTTCATCCTTTGGAAGCTATCACCCAAGGAGCCCTTTCAAAAGCTTTTAACTCAATTCTAGTAAACCCAATTATCTAGGGTTTCAACTCAACCCCATGAATTCCTATCAAAGTTGTTCTTAAAGGTTGAATTATCTTTGTTATTAATGATACTATTGATTTTTGATGATTTTAACTTGATTTCCAATGAATCCATAAGTTTTCCCCAATCCTAGCTATCGTTCTTCTTTACATTATGTAATGGTTTTGCAAGTTGGTCCAATTGAATGAATGTGAGTTAATTATGATGTAATTGGATGATCTAAGTGTGATTTTACATGTATACTTGATTAACCTAAGATTTCTAAGGTGAATTGATATAGTGTAGGGTTGTGCCATGAAAGAGGCTAATTGAGGGTTTAAATGTGATCCTCCAAGAATGATGAATTTCTCAATGTAATGCCTTAGATTAGATCGCCTAGACTCTAATTGATTTAGGTTAATAGTTCTAAACATGAATTGACTTGATAATGATATTATGTACATATTGATGAATATTTAAAGTATAAAGTGCCAATCATGATGTGATTTATGTATTGATGAGTTATTGGATCATGGTATTCCCTTATCTATTGTGCTATTGCTCTATGTTTGAGATGAGTTGGTCCATAGCCCTTGTGATGGTTTGTGCATGTTGACAAGATTGTCTATGAACTCATGATTTAGTTAGAAGTAGAAGGTCCTATGGATATTGGGTATATTGAGGTATTGTTGAAAGGACATTCTTCCCTTACCCTTGCACTTAATTATGAATGAAGTATCCATGATGATATTGTTGTTGACTGTGTCATTGCAAGGACAGTTACAAACACACACTCCATGCATAAACATGATCATGATGTATCAATGGTGTTAATTGAAAGTATAGTTCTCATATGCACCTTTACACATTATTATGCATGAAATGTACACAATCATGATGATCCTATTTTGTTGATTGAAAGTCCATTCTCATGACAACACATGATCTTGGTGTGAAAGGTATTCTCACATACTAATTATGATTCTAAAGTTGAAAGTACCTAAACACTTTAATGAATCTATGAGCAATTTTGATGAATTGTATTGAATGAAGGATATAGTATTCCTTCACACATGTAAATACAATTCAAATACTAATTATGTATAATTTAGGAAATAATTCTTAGCACCGAGTGGATATGGACAATGAGGAAAAGTCCCCTCCACCAATGCAATAGGGCGGGTCATCTAAGTGAACTCATGAGATGGAAGCCCATCCACCAATGCAATAGGCCTGGTTTCTAGTAGCAATCTCCCTATCCCATAACTATGTGTACACATAGGTCTTTTAGCTAGTGGATCCACGTTATAGCTATACATTTAGTTCTACCTTAGGCAAGTAGGACACCTTCTTTCGGTGTGGAGTTACACGACACCAGATTCCATGTAGCTCACATGGTCTATGTCGGTTATAGCAACTTTTCCCTTTATAATAAAGATAATGAATGAGACATGAACTATACTATGACTTCTTAATGAGTTTTACTTAGTAAGAGTGGGGGTATGGAACTTCACTTTTACAATTCATAAGTAGACTTAGTGGGATATCATGGGATGGTTCCTTTGTGTTGTGATGAGATTTGAATGCATCCATGTATATTGCATGGATAGTTGTTATGAATGACTTTCTTTATAATCCAAGTAATGTACATGATTGTTCCCTTATTTGTGACTATTGATTATAATGAGGTCTAAAGGTGAAATGCATGACTAAGGTAGCTTCAAAGTTTTACTTAGTAGGGTTGGTATTATGGGATGCTAACCACACATTGCACAAGTGTTCCTTAGGGGGTTACTAAGGTAATTGCTTTGCTATGAAATGAGGATGAATGTGATTTTGGCTTGTGTTGTACATTGTAAATGCGTGTTAGTTACCATACATTGCATAAGTGTTTCTTAGGGGTTTCTTATGTGATGATTACTTAATGATGAGATAATCTTGATATTTGACTTTGTATTACTTTATGATTGGAGGCTATGTATTGTGAACATTGGGATTTGTGTTATATTGATGTTGGAGGCTATGCTTGTTATTATAATGTTATATCTCATGTCATAATGAAGTGCATGTGAGTTGCTTTATTGGTTGCATTCTCCAACTATTTCTAAGATGGTGTTCAAAAATGGCATATAGCATGATTTCATATGAAATGTCCCCTTTTATGCATATTTTAATGGTTTTGTGCATGGCTTCCATACTTAGTACTTTTTGTGCTAACCCCATCTTTCTACATTTTCTATAAGTGTAGGCTTTGGAGATATTGGATTCCATCCTCGTGGTTAGGTTCATAGGAGATGAAGAAGAAGAAGATTGGTGAGTCCTCATTGTATTCGAAGGCTCAACCACATGCCCTTTATTGTTTTTCTATTATGTCTTAGACTTTGGTTGTAAGGGCTATGTCCCTAAGATTGTATTTTAAGAGTTTTATTCCAAGTATAATAGATGGTTTGAGACATGGTGTCATAGATTATCTTTCATTTTATAAGAGACTTCGATTGTAAAGAAAAGTTTTAAATTCCGCAGTATTTTCCTATGCTTAAATATCCATGAATGCTATGAGGCTTGTATGCAACCTCTTCGGGATCAAATACGCCATGTTACTTTTTGAGGGGGTAACCCCGAGTCGTGATAGGACTCTAGGGCCAAGTTGAACAAATTTGTTATGGGGGTATCCCACTTGGTAGTTAATGAATGTCGTTCGGCAATGCTCATCCCAAGTATGAATATTTCACGTCGTATGGTTCATGCCGAACGAATTGAGGAACAAAAGCTCAAGCAAGTTAATACGGAAGTGAAGAAGGCAAGGACCGATGATGGGAATTCTTCCAAGGGTAAATTTGAGGGTCAAGGTAGACTAAGGTTCAAGAGAAGGTTTTCCAACCAAGGATCCTCTAGTGCTCCAAGGGTCAACAAAGATAAGGTGTCTAACCCTAAACCACAAGGAGGTAATAGTGGTGGTTCTTATGTTGATAGGCCTAATTGTGCAAACTATTGTAAAAAGCATGGTGGTAAGTGCCTAGTTGGCACAGATGGTTGCTATAATTGTTGGAAGAGCGGACATGTAATGAGAGATTGTCCCATGCTAAAGGTTTAAGGGAGAGAGGGCAAGCAAGTCCCTCCTAGTGGCTCAAATTCCGAAGCTCCCAAGAAGAACCACTTCTATGCTCTTCAATCCCAATGTGACCAAGAGAGCTCCCCGGATGTTGTGATCGGTATGTTACAAGTCTTTTCCATCGATGTATATGCATTGTTAGACCCCAGTCCCACTTTGCCATTTCTTACACCTTTTGTGGCTATGAAATTTGAAATACTCCCCGATGTGTTAAAAGAACCTTTTTCAGTGGCTACCCCGGTCAGTGACTCGATTTTGAAAAAAAGAGTCTATAGGAGTTGTCCTATTTCTTTGACCCATAAAGTTACCTTGGTGGATTTAGTGGAGTCAGACATGTTATATTTTGATGTAATTTTGGGTATGGATTGATTGCTATTCCACACCACGGCTCATGAAGGTTGCTCGTGAACCTTCCTTAGCGATGGAAAAATGGCTACCAAAAATTCCTAGGTACTACCTCAACTTCACGAGAGGGACCACGGCTCGTGGAGCCGTTCGTGAAGATGCCTTGGGCAAAGTAGCTTGTGGCACAAAGTAGCATAGCTACTGCCTCAAGGACCACTAGAAGGACCACGACTCGTGGTCTTAACCACGGCTCGTGGAGCCCCTCGTGGTAATGCCTTGGGCTTGTGAGCTTAAGGCACCAACTGCCTAGCTACTGCCCCACCTTTATGAGTGGGACCACAGATCGTGGTCATCACCACGGCTCGTGAAAATGGCTTGTGGTGCCTGACGGGGTCACTTAAATGAGGGTCAATTCAGTCTTTTCCTTTTTAGTCCAATGAAAGTGATGTCATATTTGGTTTTTTTAGGGGTACTATATAAGATGATTTAAGTTCAAATTCACCCAAAATATGTCATTACACTCACACACCCAAATCAAACCAAAAAGTTCTCTTCTTCCCAATATTTCTCTCTCTAAAACTGAAGAAGAATAAAGGAAATAATTGGAGCTAGGGTTTGGCAAATTCAAGGGTTCTCCTCAAATTTCTTGGAGGTTCTTAAGCAAGGTATGGTGAATTTTCATCTATGGGTAGTTTCCACCCATAGAGTCCCTTCAAAACTTAATTTCAAGCTTTCAATTTCCCTAAAAAAACCTAGGGTTTTAATCTAAGTCATGGGTTCTCTTTCAAAACATTTTCAATTGTTAATTTATGGTTGATTATGGCTAATTATGGTGGATTATGGTTGAATTAATGATTAACTGTTGATTTATGATAAAAATGCCCCCAAGAACCCATGAATCCCCCATATTACTAAATTGTGAATTCATGATGTGGGTTGATTGATTATGGAAGCATGTTAATTGATTATGTTTATGTTGATTGAGTTATTTAATCGTTATATTCCCCTATCTAATGTAGAAATTCTAGATGTTTGGGTTGAGTTTGATTTATGGCATTGAAGGGCAAATTATGAAGGATTGCACATGTTGATGAAAATTGTGTATGAGCTTATTATTCACTTAGAAAGTGAAGATCTTATGATTATTGTGTAATTGTTGTATTGTTTTAAGATCATTCTCCCTATACCATTACACATGACTATGTATGAAATGTCTATGACTATGATAGTATTGTTGTGTTGAAAGAAAGGCTATTCAAATGAACACACTATGAATATGATGTGAAAGGTTTACTCACAAATTCATGATTCTAAGGTTTAAAGGACATTCTCACCTAATGGATCTATGAGCTATTATGATACCATGTTGGTTTGAGTGTGTAGTGCATTCATTCATGAAGATGAACTTAATTAAAGACTTAATATGAATTTTAAAGAGAATTATGCTTAGCACGGAGTGGATATGAATATGAGATGGAAGCTTTTACGTTAGAAAGTCCGGCTTCCCAAAGTAAGTTATCTCATGAGATGGAAACCTTTTACATTAGAAAGTCCAGGTTTCTAGTAATAATCTCCTTATCCCATAACTATGTGCCCACATAGGTCTTTAGCTAGTGGATCCCCCTAAAAGATAATATGTTAGTTCTACCTTAGGCAAATAGGACACCTCTTTCCGGTGTGGGGGTAAGACACCGGATTCTATGTAGCTCACATGGTCTATATTGGTTAAGGCTATATTTCTCTATATGATAAGAATATTAATGATGACAATAACATGAACTGTAACTATGACTTCTCAAGAAGTACTACTTAGTATAAGTGGGGGTATGGGACTCCATTTATGCATTGCACAAGTAGGCCTTAAGAGTGGTTGTGGTAAGGTTCTCTTATGCTATGAAGACTTATGAATTATGCATGTATGATATGTATTGTTGTTATGTATGACTTTACTTGCTACAAGTTATGAATATTAATACTTCCTTGTCTATGAATGTTGGTTAATGATGAGGTCAAGGTATGATATGTTTGATGTTGGTGACCTAAAAGTTGTACTTAGTCTTAGGTAGGATTATGGGATCTTACCTAGTCATTGCACAAGTATTGATTTGGTTGCTTATGACATGGTTTGACTTATGTTTCTTCACTATGTGCATGATGGCTTTTAAACTTGATAAATGCATGGTTTGAACTAAATGTCCCTTTTAAGCATGTTTTAAGGATTATTATTCATGACTTCCATACTTCGTACATTTTTGTGCTAACCCATATTTTCTACATTTTTCTACAAGTGTAGGTCCCGGTTGTTGAGGTTTCTTCTCTTTGGTTGAAGGCTTGGATTGATTCTCTCCTTGCCTTGGTGAGTCCTCATGGTTCGAGGACAAGAGCTACTTTTTCTAGTTTCCTTTCATATGTTCTACTTAGAGACTTTATTGTAAAGGGCTATGATGTTATTGATATTCTATTGTAGTAGATGGTTCATTGAGATAATGTTTAGACTCCTATTTTTTATAATAATGAAAAGACTTCGATTGTAAAAGTTTTAAATTCCGCATAATTTCTATTACTAATGCTTATGATTATGCTAAAGTCTTGTATGAGACCCCTTGGGGGTCGAGTACGTCGTGTTACATCTAGGGTGTACCTCTGGGTCATGACACATTCTTTATTATAACAGTAACATTATAAAGCAATATAGGTGTTTATCCCATCCCTCCACTAAGAAAAACAACTCCCTCACACTAAAAGTTTGCGCGCTTCTTTATTCAAAGCTAAAAAAACATTAATCTACTATAGAAAAATTATTCATCAAGTTATCTTGGACACCTTCACACTTTCACCCAAATTAAATAGAGGAAGCCCAAGATACATAGTTTGAACTTCTTATTAATGGTTTTGAAGTAATCATACCACTTGAATTTTCAATCCTTTATTTTTAAGCAAAAAACATAATACATAACACATATTTTTGAAATTTTACATGGAAACAATATGCAATAGATCGTGTCGACAATTTGCTAAAAACAACAGGGAAATTGTCTGAAACATAATTCTGGTGATCGGATCTGTAAAAATGGTAGGGTTTGGTCAGAATGACTAAATGACTCAAATTTAAAAAAACCACTAAAAATATCGAAACACCTCTTACGCATACTGGATGGGTATTATCATATTATCTCACCTTCAAATAGTGTGTGAAGTGATATTCTTGGTGGTTCTGATTGGGGTTTTGTCCCTTGAGCATTTCAAGCCTCGTGATTGTGTTGCTTTTTATATAGCACCCATGAAACAAAATATTTCACACATTAGTCCAAACAGTAGTTAGAAGTTGACACAGGCTGACCTGTCTGATTGAGTTATCATCCCTTAAAGTTTCTCACCAATATTGTAACACAATCTGAGAAATGTAGGAGAAAAATATTGTTGAATTATGCATTTCCATTATTATACAAAGATCTTATTTAGAGTCTGCTTAGATTGGCTTAGTTTAGGATCTTTTAAGATAACATAGCTTTTAAGTACTTTACATTGTTTAGATAAAACTAAAATGTTCTTTTAAGCACTTGTTTTAAGTCAAAATAACAAAAACAAGCCAAAATGCATAAGTTATAAATTCTAACTTATGACTTTTGGCTTTTAAGTCAAAACCATGAAGCTAATCCAAACAGGCTCTTATAGACACCAAAATACAATCCTTTACCAAGTAGGATTCTATATATTATTTCTATTTCTATTTCTATTCTAAGAAGGATTGTATATACTATGTGTCTTTTATTCCTATTCTAACAACGTCAAATCCCAGTTCCTTCTGATTCATGTAATGAGCAAAAAAAATCTAAAATGGGTATCACATCATGCAAATCTGCCATGTGCACATCTAACAAGGTCGATGCATAATGTCACATTATTTAGTATGTCAAGTTAATTTTTCATGTCGACTAACTTTTGTAGTTATTTTAGGTCTAAATGTTAGCAAAGAATTGCATTTGAGCTGAGGGTATTTTGGAAATAGCCATTCTACCTCCACGGTAAGCTTGGCAGCAGAAGAGGGAGGTACCCATACAGGTACCATTCTGTCCCGCTCCGTTACCAATATGGTACCCTTCCGGCAGGCTCTAGTTTGGTCTTGCTTGAAGGGGAACCGGGAGGGGTAACGAGACGGAAATTGGTATATTACTTATACCTGGTTTTCAAAACTCATACCTCAAGAACTCAAAGGCTTTCATTAATGGCTAAAACTCAAGAACTTCTGAAGAACATCAATTCCTTTAACTTTAAGAATGAAATTGCATTAAAATAGCATGATTGGTGTGTGGGTGAACGAACCCAACAGTATGAGAGCTCACATACCTCAGGGATCAAACCCTTGGGAAAACAATCCTCGATTCACAAGAAATCTCGACGAATGCCTTGAACCTCCTCCTCTTTTCTCTTCTTGAACTTTCTTCTAAAAACCTTAAGCGTAATTAGGATTTTCAAAACTGAACACAAATCAGTTTAGACCCTGAAATATTACCATAGTTCGTTTTAAGCTAATGGGGTAAGGAAAAGACCAAAATATCCCTCATATTTTTGGGTAACTTTTCATAATTGGACAGCCTGACTTCAAACAATCAGATCTTCCTCATACGAGCTCGAAAATTAGCAAACTTGGTGGCTTTGGAAATAGGATTCCAATACCTTTCATTTGATATCTTACGGTCCACCTAACTCCTCATGTACTGAAAATTATGATCGTTTGAAGTTGACCCAAAATTCACAACTTTAACATAACTTGAAAATTTCTGATTTGGCTCTTTCCAAATTAGTTCTTTCTAATTTTAGCTCTTTCTAAGGCAGGATGTTACAATATCTCCCCCTTGGGAACATTCATCCTCAAATGAGATTACTCTAAGAAGAAATGAAGATGGAACATCTACACCCAACTCAAAAACTAAATGTGCAATATATAACACATCATATCAACTTAAAGAGTACTAAGAAAAGAATTAGTACCTTCATTGGGAGTATCTCCAGGTTCAAAGAGATGTTCATATCTCTTATTCAAATCCTCCTCAGCCTTTCAAATTGCTTCCTCAATAAATTGATTCCTTCATAAGACGTTGGCTGACGCTACCTCCTTGGTCCTCAACTTGTGAACCTGACGATCTAGAATTTGAACAGGAATCTCCTCATAAGATAGGTTGTCCTTAATACCATTATTTGCAGTCAGTATAATGAGTGAAGGATCGCCCATACTCTTGTTCAACATTGAAATGTAGAATACCTGACGGACTTCTTCTAACTCTGACGGTAGCTCCAAATCATAAGCTACATTGCCAATCCTCTTGGATATCCTGTAAGGGACACTATACCGAAGAGCGAGTTTCCCCTTCTTGCAAAACCTTATTACACCCCTCATAAGCTGAAACCTTTAAGTAAACCCAATCATCCTCCTCAAACTCAAAGTCTCTTCTCCTAACATATGTATAGGATTTCTGACGACTCTGTGCGGTTTTCAACCTTTCTTGAATAATCTTCACTTTCTCCATAGCTTTATGGACCAAGTATGGTCCTAGCAATCCAGCTTCGCCAACCTTAAACCACCCAATAGGAGATCTACATCTTCTCCCATAAAGAACCTCATAAGGAGACATCTGGATGCTAGAATGATAACTATTGTTGTAAGCAAACTCTATGAGAGGTAAGTGATCATCCCAATTAACCTTGAAATCGATCACACACACCCTCGACATATCCTCTAAAGTCTGTATTGTGCGCTGTGCTTGACCATCAGTCTGGGGATGAAAAACAATACTAAGCTAGCGTTTGACCATAGATTTCAAAATATTCTTAGCAAATATTATTTGGGTTAAAATTCATCATTTGTTTGGCCATAGTATTTGGGAAACATATTTCACTTTTTTAGAAAAATATGATTTATACCAATAAGTTTTAAAAACTATCAAAACTAACCATAAGTTTGTATTACAAGTCAATTGGATCTTCATTGCAACAAATAACAAATAGTATCCATGACACTGAAGCAATGTGGTATTTTTGAGTGAGTACAAAAAGAATCATTCCATACATCGTGAAGTAGACAAAGAAAATGACTTTTTTACCCTGAGCCGATTGTTCATCATTTTCATCAACAACCGTATCATCACTTTCATATTCACATAATATTTCTTCACTACTTTGGTGTTCACATAAAAATTATGTAATACAACACAAACAACTCTATATATAAAGGTTTTTTTTGTAAAAGATAAAAGTTTGGTGTAAAATTTCAATTTTTAAAAGATCCCAAATAATGAGATTTGGCCTAAATACTAGAAAAAACTAGTATTTGGGAATTTGGGATATTTGCCAAAAATATTTACCGAATAATGACAAATTGTATGGACAAACACTATTTGCCAAATTTTCCCCAGAATATTTTTTCGGAAATCTATGCCTAAATGGGTCCTAAGGTTCACCTTCGAACCCAAACCTTTATGGAAAGACTTCCAGAATTGTACTGTTAATTGCACACCTCTATC
This sequence comes from Solanum tuberosum, assembly GCF_000226075.1. Classification (NCBI taxonomy): domain Eukaryota; kingdom Viridiplantae; phylum Streptophyta; class Magnoliopsida; order Solanales; family Solanaceae; genus Solanum; species Solanum tuberosum. Next base: position 935,282 of record NW_006238969.1, on the reverse strand, counting down.
TAAAATAATGGACGCCAAAACTCCATGAAGTCTTACTACCTCTTGAATATATAACTTAGCATAATCTTCTGCTCAACAGGTAGTCTTTACCGATAAGAAATAGGCTGATTTAGTCATTCGATCTACAATCACCCATATCAAATCATGTTGCATGCGAGACCGTGGTAAACCTGTAATTAAATCCATATTGATCATCTCCTACTTCTATTCCGGAAGATCTATATTCTGAGCCAAACCACCGGGCCTTTGGTGCTCTACCTTGACTTGTTGGCAATTCGGGCACTTAACAACGAATTCTTCAATACCCTTCTTCCTACTACTCCACCAATAGACTTCTCTCAAGTCACGATAAATCTTTGAGGAGCCCGGATGGATAGAATATATGGAGATATAAGCTTCCTTCATGATCCTCTCTTGAAGTTCATCCACCCTTGGCACACACAATCTACCTTAATACCTCAATACACCATCTCCCATTCTTCAAAAGCCATCAGTTTCTGCTTATGAACATTTGCCTTTAACTCAAGAAAAAATAGGATCTTAGTCTTGTTTCTCTTTCACTTTAGACACTAGTGATGATTTAGCCCCATTCATCACCACCACTCCTCCTTCATTAGAATCCATTAACCAGACTCCCAATCATGCAAGTCTGTGCACATCTTTTGCTAACTCTTCTTGTCCTCCTCAACATGGGAAATACTACCCATAGATAACCTGCTCAAGGCATCAGCAACAACATTAGCCTTACCCAGGTCATAGAGGATACTCATATCATAATCCTAGAGTAATTACAACCACCTCCTCTATATGAGATTAAGCTCTTTGTGACTGAACACATACTAAAGACTCTTGTTATTGATATACGGTAAGTTTACGGTATTTTTAATACATTTCACTTAAGAGTTGTATGTGTCTAGGGCCATTTTGTATTAGAATTAATGTTTATTGTGTCATATTTGTAGGAAATAGGCTTGGCCGAGGTCGACAGAGATGACAACTAAATTTCTACAGAAGGACCCACCCACGGAGGTGACCTACGGACCGTAGGTCCAGTCATGGTCCGTCGTGGGTAGGCATGGAATGATCAGCACAGAAGTCTAACTAAGTGTGAAACCACAGAGGCTAGTGACGGAGCGTAGGATGACCCACAGGCCGTCCTACACATGTGTGATTTGTATCAGAGATTTGGAGTTCCAGTACCTAATGAAAAGTTCAAAGTGTGGAGCTACGCAAGGGGACCCACTGACCGTAGGTCAACCTACGTCTCGTACTGCACACCCATCATTTACATCTAAGAGTTAAAGGTTCCAGCCTCTGTGGAGAAGTTCTATATACCAAGCTACAGAAGGGACCTACGGATCATAAGTCTAACCACGGTCCGTAGGTCAGTCTTGTCGATCGAAGTCGCATCCAGAAGTTTATTTCCTTATTCTGTTTCCTTTTTGTTGAGGACAAGTTTTTCTATAAATAGGGTATGTAAACCTCGGTTTTGGGGGTTAGACATTGTTGTTAACTTTTAGTTCTTGGTATTTTCTTTGGAATTAACTTGCAAACTTTAGCAATTTGATTTACGAATTTTGGTTTATAAAGTTTTTGGCTTTAAATTTCAATTGGAGATTACGGGTTTCTTCTACTTATTACGTAAGTTCATGAATTCTTCTTCTAAAAATATGAATTATGTTCTTTCAAGCATGACTAGCTAAATCCACAACTAGGGTTGTGGGAACCATGAGCGATTAACAAAGTATGAATAATAACTAAGTAATTCTTGAATAGTGTTGATGCACGCATTGGTAATTCTTTCACTTAGAAGTCTTTTTAACTAGTGTACGCGTTAGAACTCGCCTTGTTGTTACTTGCCGGACCAAGGAGGTAGTTAATAAGAAAAGAATTATCAATAGAGATTTAGTGTGATACTATCTAATAGTTTAATGTCAATTGGTGCGAGGGTGAAAACTAAGCCATACATTGATGTGATGTCTAATATGAGGTAATGGTAAGGGTTAGTAAATTATACACACATAGTCGGACCAAGGTGCGGAGTGAAATTCTCTATTTGGCGGACAAAGCACTTAGGGATACATACCTTACCACTTTGCATGTGATACACTAGGAAAGGATTACTATTATTAGGATTACTGCATTATGAGCTTATGGGGAACAAATACACCCTAGTTTTTATCTCTCATTGATAACAACACAGTTCGAATCTTACTCACTTGTCATTTACAACAATCTGTTATTTGTTACACAAACCCCCCTCCCCCCTTTACTTACTTGTCTCGGATCTAAGTTTACTAAACGAATATAATAGTGAGTTAAGTTTAAGTCCTCGTGGGATCGACTCCAACCTACTATTTGAATTCTTTATTTGACAACGATCTCTTATACTTCTTTAGGGAGGTGTAATTTGACCGTATCAAATTTCAGCGTCGTTGCAGGGGAATAAATCTTTTAGATTAATTTTAACTACATTATTAAACATTAGTCAATTATTTCCTAATTTTACGTTTACTTTTGTTTTTGTTTCTACAGGTTTCTACTCTAGTGTATGCCAAGAACACGGAGTCGAGGCGAACCATTGACCCCATACGATCCAGAGTTGACCAAAACTTTGCGAAAGATGAATAATCAAGGTGTCAAAGTCAATCCAATGGGAGGAAATCTAGGTGATGGAGTTGAGTTGCAGCCTCGTGGGTTATTAATGAGCATGCTCAGGATCATGGTGGTAATCTACTGAGAGATGCCTTGAGGGTGCAGAATCTGCCAGAACTAAGGACGTAAGATAACTACAGGGTCGAGTTTAACATAGTTGAATCATAAGGAACTATTGATCTCCCTCATCTGCCTCTGGGTCATACATTCGTTGTAACTAGCAGTTTGATGCAGATGCTTACAGCAGGGGGGTTATTTTCTAGTATCGCTTCGGAAGATCTGCATAGGCACATTGTCAAGTTGAAGAGTGTTTGTAAGAGTCGGGTGGGGCAACTGAAGTTGGATATGAACGTCATAGGGTTGAGAGTCTTCCATCTATCATTGACTGGAGATGTGGAGATATGGTTTTCTGAACTTCCATTCAACTCAATTCACACATTGGATCAATTACACAAGGTGTTCATGGCAAAGTACTTCCCTTTGTCTAAGAAGTTGAAGCACAAAGATAAACTCAATAACTTCGTGGAATTACCTGGAGAGTCAGTGAGTAGTTAGTGGGATGGGTTCACTGCATTCATAATAAGTGTTCCGAATCACCGTATTGAGGATGAATCACTGAATGAGTATTTCTATAGAGGTCAGGATGACAATGGTAAAGTTGTGCTTGATACTATTGCCAGAGGATCATATGGTGAGTGCACTTTTGAAGAGATCGCTGAGAAACTGAAGAAGATTTCCCGAAACAATAAAGCATAGAGCAATCAAAAGTCAGACACTGGAAGAAGCACTTTTGCAATTCAATCTGCACCTAATTAATTTGCTGATGACATTCGTGAAGAGATGGCTCAGATAAGGACAGAACTTGGGTTGGTATTGAAGGATGTAAGTGGAGATCTAGAAAAGGTAAATGCGGTGAATTACTTGACTAGGACTCCACCACCACCAGTTGAGGAATTCTACTATGAAGAGGATGCATACTCGGTGAATGATCAGACGAGGGGTTTCCAAGCCAACGCCCAAGGTTGCAACTCGAATAATTGGTGCCAAGGGTAAGGAAACAAAGTTTGAAACTATGGAAACCATAATTGAGAGGGTCAGTATGTCCGGGATGGGAACTACAATCGCGACAACAACTACAACTGTAACAACTATGGCAACATAAATTATAGGGTTGTTCCTTCTGCCAATCGGGAATCTGGCAATAGAGAAGTTGGGTGTAGTATGTTACATATTGAGGATATGATGTACAAGATGATGAAGAGGTTCGATTCAACTGATGAGAATGTGAAGGAGATGCGAAATGACTTGTCTGGAATTGGTCAAAATATTGATGCCCATGCAGTGTCGATCAAGCAACTTGAGCAGCAGAAGAATCAGTTGTCCACTACATTGAACCCACGTCATCCTGGCACACTTCCTAGCAACACCATCAAATATCCTAACAACGATGGGCATTATATGGAAGTCACTACTCGAGGGGGTTAACAGACCATTGATCCACCTATGCCGTCAGAGGTTGATATTGAGGTTGAAAAAGAAGATAATGAAATGGAGGTTACTGGAGAGTCCAAAAATGCTACAGAGAAGGAAGCGGAGATACCTCAAAAGGTTGTTCCCATGCCTAGTCCTCCACCGCCATTCCCACAGGGGTTGGCAAAGAAGAATGAGGAACGAAAGTACCGCATGTTTATCACTATGTTGAAACAAATTTCCATCAATGTTCCGTTGATAGAAGCTTTGGAGAAAATGCCTGGGTACGTGAAATTCATGAAAGATTTGGTAACTAAGAAGAGGGTCGTCAGTTTTGATGATGATCATAGGTTGCAACATTGTAGTGCTATTTCTACGAGGTCACTTGTATAGAAGAAGGAGGATCCTGGTGCCTTCACTATTCCCTATACCATCGGGTTGTTGCATTTTGCTAATCCATTGTGTGATTTGGGTTCTAGTATTAACCTGATGCCATTGTCTATTCACAAGAATTTGGGTTTAGGGGATCTAAAACCGACTGCTATGCGATTGCTCATGGCCAATAGAACTGTGAAGAGGCCCATTGGTGTGCTCCAAGATTTACTTGTGAAAATGTAGTCTTTTATCTTTTCGGCGGATTTTGTGAAACTTTATTGTGAGGTTAATTTTGAGGTTCCCATCATACTTTGGAGACCATTCCTTGCTATAGAGGGAGCCTTGGTCGATATGAGGAAAGGGCAGATGAAGTTCCGATTGAATAGTGAAGAGGTAAGTTTTAATATCTGCAGGTCCATGAAGCAGGAAAGCGATCTCAAATCAGTGTCAGTGGTGAATCATATTGTTGAGCGTGGTTCTGATGTGGCTATTAAAGAGAGGTTGGGTGTTGATGCACTAGCAGCGGTAATAATGAATTTTGAGGGTGATGGCATTGAAGACTATAATGAATTGGTCTCCGCACTTTATAGGTTCGAATTCTGTTCCAAACCACATAAATTGGAGTTAGATATGAAGAATCACGACTCTCATCCCGCAAAACAGTCTATTGAAGAGGCTCTGAAATTGGAGCTTAAGGCTCTACCATCACATTTGAGGTATGTATTCTTGGGGAGAGATGGTACTTTACCGGCCGTCATTGCGACAGATTTGAATGTGGTACAAGTTGAGGCATTGGTTTTGGTGTTGAAGAGGTTAAAGTGAGCTATTGGGTGAACGATTGCGGACATTATGGGATTCCTCCTGGTATCTGTTCTCATAAAATCCAACTCATGTCATATCACAAGCCTAGTATCAAGCACCAACGGAGTCTAAAGCTGCCCATGCAAGTGGTTGGATGTTGGAATCATTTATCCCATTGCAGATAGTAGTTGGGTTTGTCCTGTTTAGTGTGCGCCCAAGAAAGGTGGGATTACTATGGTTCCTAATGCAAAAAATGAGCTTGTTCTGATGCGGCCTGTGACTACATGAAGAGTATGCATGGACTACTAGAAATTGAATGTTTGGACAGAAAAGGACCACTTCCCTATGCCGTTCATGGATCAGATATTGGACCGCCTTGCTGGTAAGGGTTGGTATTGTTTTCTTGAGAGTTATTCGGGCTACAACAGATCTCCATAGCTCTGAAAGACCAATAGAAAACAACCTTCACTTTCCCTTATGGGACTTTCCCCTTCAAATGGATATCATTTGGGTTGTGTAATGATCCAGCGACCTTCCAGCATTGCATGATGTCGATATTATCTGATATGGTGGAGGACAGTATTGAGGTATTTATTGATGATTTCTCTGTGGTAGGTGACTCATTTGATGGTTGTTTGGATCATTTGGCCGAGGTACTTAAACGGTGTGAAGAGTGCAATCTTGTGCTCAATTGGGAAAAGTGCCACTTCATGGTGAAAGAAGGGATAGTTCTTGGGTATCGGATTTCTGAGAAGGGTATTGAGGTTGATAGGGCGAAAGTCGAGGTAATAGAAAATCTTCCACCACCTATCTATGTTTAAGGTGTTAGAACTTTTCTTGGGCATACAGGCTTTTATAGGAGGTTTATCAAGGATTTCTCCAAAATTGCAGACCCATTGTGCAAATTGCTCGAAAAGGAGTGTAAGTTTGATTTTGATGATGCTTGTCTGAGAGCATTTGGATAGTTGAAAGGAAAGCTAGTTTTCGCACCTATCATTATTTCACCGGATTGGGGGCAACCGTTTGAAGTGATGTGTGATGCGAGTGGAGTGGTGCTTGGTGTGGTATTGGGATTGAGGCGAGAGAAGATTTTTCATCCTATTTACTATGCCTGCAAAGCTCTAAATGTGGCCCAAAAGAACTATACAGTGACTGAACATGAACTCCTTGCTGTGGTTTTTGCATTTGAGAAATTTCGATCCTACTTGCTTGGTACTAAGGTCATAGTGCATACTGACCATTCTGCATTGAGGTATCTGATGTATAAAAAGGATGCAAAACCGAGGTTAATTAGATGGGTGTTGTTTCTGCAAGAGTTTGATTTTGAGGTGAAAGACAAAAAAGGGACAGAAAATCAAGTTGCCGATCATTTGTCCAGATAAGAGAAGGAAGCTATGCTGAAGCTAAGAGATGGGGTCTGAAATTAATGATGCTTTTCCAAACGGACATGTATTGGATGCTTCTCATGATCGTATTCCTTGGTTTGCAGACCTTGCTAACTACTTGGCAAGTGATCTGGTTCCATCGGATTTGTCGTTCCACCAAAGGAAAATGTTTATGCATGATGTGAAGAAGTCCTTTTGGGATGAGCCTTATTTGTTCCATATTTGTGTTGATGGGATTATTCATCGCTGTGTGCCCGAGGTTGAGATGATGAGTATACTAGATGTGTGTCACTCTTCGCCTGTTAGTGGGCATCATAGTGGTATTCAGAGTGCCCATAAAATTTTACAGTATGGGTATTACTGGCCTACCATCCACCAACATGCTCATGATTTCGCCAAGTCTTGTGGTCGTTGCCAAAGAGAAGAAGGAATTTCAAAGAGGCAAAGCTACCTATGAATCTGATATTGGTGATTGAGTTGTTTGATGTATGGGGGCATTGACTTTATGGGTTCATTTGTGAGTTCAAATGGGATGAAGTATATTCTTGTTGCGGTTGATTACGTGTCAAAATGAGTGGAAGCAATTGCTCTTTCAAACAATGAAGGTAAAAGTGTCACCACATTCCTGAAAAAGAATATCTTCTCTAGATTTGGTACACCTAGGGCGATTATCAGCGATGGAGGTTCTCACTTCTGTAATAAGTTGTTCAAGGCGTTGCTAGAGAAATGTGGAGTCCGCCACAATGTAGCCACTCCTTACCATCCACAGTCTAGTGGGCAAGTTCAAGTGTCCAACAGAGAGATAAAGCAAATCCTTGCTAAGACTGTGAATGCAAATAGAACCAATTTGTCAAGGAGGCTTGATGATGTTCTATGGGCCTATCGCACCGCATTCAAGACTCCCATAGGTATGTCCCCCTACCAACTTGTATATGGGAAGTCTTTCCATTTGCCGGTAGAGCAAGAGCATAAGGCTATGTGGGCACTAAAGAAGTTGAATTTGGATTGGGGCGCCGCATCGAGTCAAAGAGTGAATGACATGAATGAGCTTGATGAGTTTCACCTAAAAGCTTATGAAAGTTCAGTGTTGTACAAGGAGAAGATGAAGAAGTATCATGATCAAAAGATTGAAAAGCGTGAATTTGTTGTTGGTGATCTAATGCTTCTATTCAACTCAATGTTGCGCTTGTTTCCTGGCAAGCTCAAGTCCAAGTGGACCGGGCCATTCATAGTCACTCAAGTGTTCCCACATGGAACGGTCTAGCTTGAGAACAAGGACGGAACAAGGTTCAAGGTGAACGGGCAAAGGATCAAGGTCTACATGGGGGAAAGAAGAAAGTGTGCAAGAAGTGGTTGAGGCCTACTACCTTGATGAAGTCTGAGTAATCAAGGGGCCTGGGTCATGCCGCGACGTTAAATCAGGCATTGCTTTGGAGGCAATCCAAGATGTACAATCTAGCCAACTATAGGTTTTTCTTTTCGATTTAGGAGTTTTCTTTGTTTATTTGAATTTCTGTAATACTTTAGATAGGTGTTTTATTTTTTGCATTAGTATTTGCTAGATATAACATAGGGTCCATGTTTAAGAAAGTGTCCAGAAAATGTAAAAAGAAAGGCCTAACGGTTGCTACATGTGCAGGGAGGAACATTTGAATTTGTAGAAAATAGGTTGTGCAGTGGTCTACAAACCCCATCGACAGTCTGTGGGTCAATCCACGGACCATGAATGGTGTCTGTAGACCACAGGCAAGTCCTCAAAATTTCTAAGTGTAAGAAACACCTACGTACTAGACCTACGGTCAGTAGGTTGACCCACGGCCCGTAGATGGGGTTTTATGGGTCCAAATTAGGGTTTCTGGAGACCTGACCCAGAACCCTCTTTTAATAAAAACCCCTAATTTCAAATACACCCACCACTACCCAAATTCCCTCCTAACCCTAACCGTTTCTAACCCCTCCAAATCCCAAAACTCCCATATTAAACCCCCATATCACTCCCATTTCCCATAATTATCCTCTCCTCTCCATAATTCTCCTCCCATCTTATAAAATCACCCCATTCTTGCTTCATAAAAGAGTTCAAGGTCTGAGTTCGGTGTCAAAAGGTTCGAAAAAGGTCTAGGGAGTTCATTGCATCACACAATCACCCACTTCCATTACTTGTAAGGTAAACGAGTTCACCCTGACTTTGAATTCTCTGTTCATTGTTATTTTATGAATTCACAAAGTTGATCTTGACTTTGGGTGGTAACATTTTGTGTGTAAACAATGATTTGTATGCTAGAAACACTCTTGGGACAATAGAATGTGATTGTGTTGTCTTTTTATTCGAAATAACTCATTTTAAATGGTCTAAATGGAAGTTTCGAGTTAGGGTTCCTAGTTCGGTATGTTAAAAAGAATAAATTGTGAGTAATCGCAACCCTATGGATGACAAACTACCATATATTATGTTGAAATGCATGATTAGACTTAGGTTGAAGTTTTAATTTATTGCAAAACTTGGTACAAAAATGAGGCAGTCTGATACCTGGCACAGACCTGACCCATGAGACTCTGTCCACGGATCGTAGGTCAACCTACGGACCATAGGTCGGGTCCGTGCGTCTGTTCCACCTAAATTATGCACTAAGTGTGGAACCACGGAGGTGGACTATGGAACGACGAACCGTTCTGCACATCCGTGGTTCCTATCAGAGACCCAACTTCTGGGAACTATGACCTGCGGAGGGGACCCACGGACCGTAGGTGTCCACTTTAGGTGGTCACTGCTGATACTGTCCAAATTTTTTTTTGTTTTTGTTTTGTTTTGTTTCTTGTTCTAAAAAATTTCCGAGTGTGTAATTTACTTGTCTTGGTACTAACTAAAGTTTCTACATGTACCATGGCTCCCAACAAAGCTCCGACATATGCTATGAAGGGGAAATCAAAATTTGTCGCTCCATCGCGATGCATGATCATTGAAGAGGGCATGAAGGACACTGAGTATGTTCCTCCCACCACTAGGACCTCTCCTACTAGTCCTCGCACCACGAGAAACTGAGCACAGTTAGTGATTCCCGACATCGTCACTGCCTCTCAGTCTGATGAGGGGGATACACCATCAGTTCACCGGCTGGCTCTGTGTCCGCTTTTGCTTTCGGCTCTGTCTTTGCATCCGGCTCTAGTTCTGATGGCGCTAACACCTCATCCTCTGAGGCCACTAGTACAGGTGATGTCCCCGTACTTCCTAGCTCCGAGCCTCAAGCAAATCCAGACGAGCCCAACCGATGGTGTGTGAGAGGCCAGTTCTATATATACAGGGATTCCCACATGTTGACTCAGAAGTATAGGATGGCTCGACTGGTCACCGAGGAGTGCCGAGTTCTTACAGGCAGCCTCCACAGAGCACCTACCATCCATGATCTCTTCTAGAGGCACAGGTGCGAGTGGATGGCCCGTAGTCCAGGGTCTTTCAGCAAGGAGATCGTCAGGGAGTTCTATGCTTCCTACGCAGCCACCCTCAGAGGTTCGATTGACAGAGGGGCCAAGCCCGGCGTCCAGCCTCCACATGGTTACATTACTGCGCGGGGTTTCAGTTGCCATATCTAAGACCACTCTCCGCAGATTCCTTTACGATCTGGGCCACACTCTGCCAATCAACACGGCCAAGTTTGATTATCGCAGGGACATCATTAGGAGTGGGGCATTCCAGAGGAATGCAAATTAGAGGGAGACCCTATTGCACTGGTTAGCCCGTAACCTTGCTAAAGACGGGGAGCGCGCTGAGTGGGTCAACACCTCGAGTTTGGGTATGAAGTAGGCGACCCTAAATTTTGTGTCCAAATTCTTCTTGTTGTTAGTGCGAAACCGGGTGTGTCCTACTCGGGCAGACAATGTACTCACATGGGACCGCACAGTTATGGTTGCACCCTTAGATGTTGCGTTGGAGATGGACTTTGCCTGCATGCTGATTGCGGAAATACACGAGAGGGCCTTTAAGCCCACCACCACCTTACCTTTCCCATGTCTCATTTTTCAGCTATGTAGAGATGCTGAAGTACCGGTTTGGCATTGTGAAAAGCTGATTCAGGCGACCAATACCCTGGATATCAGCCTAATTCGAGATGAGGCCAATGTAGTTGTACCACGTAGAGAGCCACAGGTTGAGGTGCCACTACTGGGAGAGGACCTTGTAGCAGATGTGGACCAGATGTAGGGTGATGATCCTGCCCCTCCAGTCACTACAGATGATGCCCCGGCTTCTCCATCTCCGACCTCTAGTCAGGCCCGTAGCTCCTCCAGAGCCACTCACTCTTCAGGGTCTGCCACCGTGCCTCTACCTCTTGTCCAGAAGCTGGAGGCCCAGATGGCTACACTACTTCAGCATGTGAGGCCTTGGATGCAGCATGTGATTGACGAGTCCGCGACTAGGGTTGAGCAGCGGATGGAGCAGATGATGGATAGTAAGGTTCAGGCCATTCACCAATGCCTTGATGCATTTGAAGGGACCTACAGACAGTAGGTCTAACCACGGTACGTAGGTCATTCTCATCGATCAAAGCTGCGTCTACAAGTTTATTTCCTTATATCATTTCCTTTTTGTTTAGGACAAGTTTTTCTATAAATAGGGTATGTAAACCTTATTTTTGGGGGTTAGACATTATTGTTAACTTTTAGTTCTTGGTATTTCCTTGGGAATTAACTTGCAAACTTTAGCAATTTGATTTCTGGATTTTGGTTTAAAATTTTTTGGCTTTGAATTTCAATTGGAGATTACGGGTTGTTTCTACTCATTACGTAAGTTCATGAATTCTTCTTCTAAAAATATGAATTGTGTTCTTTCAAGCATGAGTAGCTAAATCCACAACTAGGGTTGTGGGAACCATGAGCGATTAACAAAGTATAATAATAACTAAGTAATTCTTGAATAGTATTGATGCATGCATTGGCAATTCTTTCTCTTAGAAGTCTTTTTAACGAGTGCACGCATTAGAACTTGCCTTGTTGATACTTGCAGGACCAAGGAGGTAGTTAATAAGAAAAGAATTATCAACAGAGATTTAGTTTGATACTATCTAATGGTCTAATGTCAATTGGTGCGAGGGTGAAAACTAAGTCATACATTGATGTGATGTCTAATCTGAGTTAAAGGTAAGGGTTAGTAAATTATACACACGTAGCCAGACCAAGGTGCGCAGTGAAATTCTCTATTTGGCGGACCAAGCATTTAATGATACATAACTTACCACTTTGCATGTGATACACCAGGAAAGGATTACTATTATTAGGATTACCACGTTATGAGCTTATGGGGAACACATACACCCTAGTGTTTCTCTCTCATTGATAACAACAAAGTTAGAATCTTGCTCACTTGTCACTTAACAACAATCAGTTATTTGTTACACCCCCCCCCCTTTTCTTACTTGTCTTGGAAATAAGTTGACTAAACGAATATAATATTGAGTTTAGTTTAAGTCTAAATCATATTCCTCGTGGGATCGACCCCAACCTACTAGTTGGGTTCTTTATTTGACAACGATCGCTTATATTTCTTTAGAGAGGTGTAATTTGAGTGTATCATTTATCGGTGAACACAGCTACATGAACACCATAAAGATAGTGACGCCATATTTTCAAAGCGAACACTATTGCAGCCAACTCTAGATCATGGGTTGGGCAATTCCTCTCGTGAATCTTAGGCTGTCTAGAGGCATAAGCTATAACCTTGCCATTCTGCATCAATACACAACCCACTCCAATTCTGGACGCATCAGAATACACAACAAAGCCTTGTGTACCTTCTGGTAAGGTCAATACTGGGGCAGTAGTCAACCTAATTTTTGATTTCTAAAAGCTTTTGTCGCAAGCCTCAAACCATTGAAACTTAACTATTTTTTTAGTCAACGTGGATGAAATAGATGAGAACCCCTCGACGAACCTCCTATAATAACTAGCCAATCCCAAGAAACTCCTAATATTTGTTGGAGACGTGGGTCTAGGCCTGTTCTGCACTGCCTCAATCTTTTGAGTATCAATTCGAATCCCATCACCAGAAACAATGTGGCCTAAGATTTTCATAGATTCAAGCCAAAATTCACACTTAGAGAATTAAGCATACAATTATCTATCCTTGAGAGTTTGAAGAATTACTCTAAGATGACTAGCATGATCCTTCTCATTCCTCGAATAGATTAGAATGTCATCAATGAATACGATAACAAACATATTTACATATGACTTGAATACTTTGTTCATAAAATCCATAAACGCCGCAGGAGCATTAGTTAGGCCAAAAGACATAACCAGAAACTCATAATGACCATAGCGGGTCCTGAAGCTGTCTTAGAGATGTCACTTTCTCTTACTCTCAACAGATGATAGCCTGATCTGAGGTCTATCATAGAAAAACAAGTGGCACCCTGAAGCTGATAGAAAAGATCATCAATCCTTAGAAGAGGATACTTATTCTTGATAGTAACCTCTTTCAATTGATGGTGATCTATACAAATTATAAGAGAACCATATTTCTTCCTCACAAATAAGACCGCAGCGCCACAAGGTAAGACACTTGGACGAATGAAACCTTTCTCAAGAAGGTCTCTCAATTTCTCTTTTAAATCAGCTGGAGCCATTCTGTATTTCAGAATAGGGATATGACGAGTATCTGAAAGACCTCTGGAAACTCACTCACAACTGGAACTGACTGAATAGGTGGAGTCTCAACACTAGAGTCATTAACTCGGACTAAGTGATAGATGCACCCCTTGGAAATTAACTTTCTCGCCTTAAGGTAGGAAATGAAATGACCCTTAGGCACTGCTAAACTACTCATCCACTCTATACCTGGTTCATTAGGAAACTAGAACTTAACAACTCGAGTTCTACAATCAACTGAGACATAACAAGCATGAAATTAGTCCATACCTAGAATAACATCAGAATCTACCATGTCTAACTCAACTAGGTCAGCCATGGTGTCCTTGTGATTGACAGAAATGGTACAATCACGATAAACTCTCTCAACTAGAATAGACTGACCAACAAGTGTAGAAACACCGAAGGATTCAAGAAGTTGTTCAGGAATAATATCGAACCTCATAGATATATATGGAGTCACGAAATATAGACTCACACCTGGATTTAGCAAAGCATATACATCAAAAGTAAAGACTTTGATAATACCAGTAACAACATCTGGTTAATTCTCTTACTCTTGGCAACTGGTGATAGCATACAGATGGTTTACCCCTCCGCCTGTCCTTGAAGTAGCTCCTCTAGGTGCAACTCTGTCTAGCGGAGCCACTAAAGAAGATTAGGCTCTATTGCCCCCATTACCACTACATTGCCTGTTATTTAGGCACTTTCTCATGAAATGACCATTCTGACCACACTTGAAACAACCAGTGGAGCCATCACGACCATCTCCTGAGTAGTTTCTACCACACTTAGCACATGCAGGAGTCCTATTACTTCCTTGTGCCACACTACCCTGTGATTGTGCAGGTCTAGCTCTTAAATTCTGCGGATTTGGATTCTTGAACTCACCTCTGTTTCTTGGTGCAGGTGCACTAGCAGACGATGCAGCATGTCCATTTTTCTTTTGTTTAAAGGAAGATCGGTTCGCATTACTCTTATGTTGTCCGGACTTGTTCCAGTTGTCTTAGCCTTCTTGTTTCGGAACTCTTCTCTATCTCTCAGCTTATCTTCCTCAACCTGCTGCACATGGATTATAAGTCTTGCTATGTTCATGTCTCCTATCAACATAGTTGCTTTACCCTATTTTCTTGACAGACGAGAAAGCCTAGAGACAAACAAACTCATCCTGCTCCTTATATCAGCAACCATTTCCAGAGCATAGCGGGAAAGTTGGATGAACTTAAGGCTGTACTCATGCACACTCATAGATTTCTGCTTAAGAGTAAGGAATTCTTTTACCTTTGCCTCTCTTAGCTCATGGGGAAACAAACGCCCCATGAAAGCAGCCTCGAACACAGCCCATCTCACAATTGGTGGACTCTCAGCTCTACTCTTCTTCCATTAATCGAACCACGCCATAGCAACACCCTTCAGTTGGTACGCAGATAGTTCCACTTGCCCAGTATCAGCAACATGCATAACCTCCAACACCTTTTGTAACTCTTCCACGATATTTTCCAAATCCTAAGTGACATTTGAACCAGTGAAGTTTGGAGGATTCATCCTTAAGAACTCACGGATTCTTGATGTATCATTCACATCCTGTAGAACCCCTCTCTATTGCCCAGCTTGGTTGGTCAGCACTTATGGTCCACTTCCGGATAGCATCCCGAAACTCTGCATTAGTAACATCTCCTTGGGGTTGCACTTCTGGTGCATTGGGTACCCCTTGCTCCTGTGGATCGACTATCCTCCTAGCATGACGACCTCGGACAGCTCTTCGCGGAGGCATGATCTGAAAGATATGTGTAAGCATGAGTTAGAAAGAAACTTTATAGAGATGAACTCTATCGCATGAAAAGATTTTGAAAGATGAAAGATAGTTCCCAAATCTCGCATCTTTCTAATTATAGATGTGGCGTGCTTCACATCGATTACTAGGACTCTGCAGACACGACTTCATAGACACCCTAGGACTCTCGAACTCTATGCTCTAATACCAAGTTTGTCACACCCCGAGCATACACCCTAGATGTGGCAGGCACTCGAGAACCATTATTGGCTTCAAGAGAACCCTTGACATGGATTAACCCTTAGCGGAAGACTTACTCATAAATAAGATAAACTTTACTCAACTGTCTCAAAAGAAACTGAGAATGTTTTAAAAGTAAACATTCAACTAGCCAAAGAGGCAACTCATGTCTCAACAGATATAACTAAAAATGAAAAGACTCATGAACTACTATATATCTATTTATGAAGCCTCTAATACTATGAGGGATGTTGAGAGAATACCCCCGATCATCCTAATAACTAAAATAACTGAAAGTAAATAAGAGATCCTTCGGAAGCAAGCAACGTCACCAACAACTCTAGGACTCAACTTGATCAACGAAGCACTAGTTGATGATCCTGGTTACCTGTATCTGCATCATGAAAGATACAGGCCAAATGCTGTCAGTACATGGAATGTACGAGCATGCAAGGGTTAATCTAAAACATAACATAAACTTGAGCTAGAATTGAAGAAATAACTTACCTCATCTCAACTCAACTCAACCTTAATTCAATTCAATATACAGCAATAACAATAATGCAATATAAGGAAAAGCCTTTTAAAATGTAGATAACAACTCAACGTATTGAAAATACAATATAACTCAGTTTGTATGTAAAAATACAAAATAAACTCTGTTTGGGAGATTCTCTAACCGACAACCATCACTATGAGCTATGTGATGATACAACATTTCGCCCATGTTGTCAGAACTGTCATATACCTTGCCGGGGTATAGAACTCTTCAACTAAGTGGATTCACTATTCTTTGCTAAAAAGCAATAAGGAATCATCTAAGAAGTATGACCCATTCTACAAACGTTGGCTACATGGTTTATGAGGACTGTGAATTGTTAGAACTCTCCCCCATATCGATGCTTAATAATACTCCCAAAATATAACTTAGGTCATTATTTTTTAAAGAAAACATTTCCTCTTCCTCAACTCTGAGATTATTACTCAAAAGGTTTCTCTTAACAAAGATAGTACTCAAAACTGCTCATGAACTCTTTTAGAAATCGGTGTTTCCTCTTTCCTTAAACGTAAAAATATTTTTCTTAGGAATAGTTCCTATATATAATTTTAAAGAAAATTAACTAAACTATACTCTTCCTCAACTCAAGTGCCCAAGTCATAAAACAAGTTTTAATTTTTTTTTGCAAAAGACTTCTCAAAATACTCTCAAGATTTTACTCCTAACTCTACCTTGAATTGGAATTATGAATTCAAGGTTTATGCTTTGGAATGTAGGACCTCTCAATGATTTAGGAAGGTTAAGATAGTTGTTCCTAAGAACGAGCGAAGACACATGTTTAAGAACACTGGCGCGACACAGATATGGAATTAAATTTTCGATCGCATAAATATTTTTGAGGCACAAGACTCTTGTCCTCTGTGCGACGCGGAGAGGGTGTGACTATATGAAAATTGAAATTTTTAATTGTCTCTGCGACGCATACCTAGGCACAATTATTTTCCCAATTTTTTTTGCCCTCCCAAACTCGACTCATCTCACACCTAAAGCAGTTTCATTGACCAAATTCACAAAAATTCACAAACCCAAAACGATTTTGAATGAACCCATATAAAAATCTATCAAGGAACTCAACTTATTTGAAAAACTCATACATCAAGAATTCAAAGACTTTCAATAATGGCTAAAACTCAAAAACTTCTCAAGAGCATCAAATTCTTTAACTTTGAGAATGAATTTGCATTAAAATAACATGATTGGTGTGTGGGTGAACGTACCCAACACTATGAGTACTCACATACCTCTTAGGGATCAAACCTGTAACACCTCAGATTTCCAAATGAAGAAAATCCTAGATTTCAGAAAAACTGGTTCCAGTACCAATGGAACCACCCACGAACTGTAGGTAGGAATCCCTAGTTAAGGTCCAAATTTTGATGGTCTCTAATCCCACCTACGGTCGACTAGTATGGTTTGTGGATTGACCTACGGACCGTAGGTAAGGGTCAACAACCTATTAGAGGAAAATTGTTGGTGGGTCAACTTCAAACGGTCATATCTTTTAGTACAAAATGAATTAGGTGGCCCATGACCTATAAAATTAAGTATAATTGAATCCTCTTTCCAACGCTACCAAATTTGCTAAAATCCAAGCTCGAAGTAAAAATTTATGCTCATTTTAGTGAAGCCCTCTCAGGCAGAGCATGAAAAACGACCCCAAATGATAGTTGGTAGTTCAAACGACGGCCCGTCAGTCCTGAAGTAGATGGCACTCATCAGTTTTAAGTCTGGGTCATTTCAGTCCTTTCCCCTATGTGTTGGAAAATTAAACTACGTCGTTTGATGCCTGAACTATGTCGTTTTACTCAGAGTAAGCCTAATAACCTAGTCAGACATACCCAGAACCCTCATTCTCCAAATGTCATCCAAATTAGAATGAAAAGAACAGAAAGAGGCGCCAGTTTCTTTCAATAACAAGCAGCAGTATTCTTCAAGTTTTAGCCCCGAAATCCAAATGATTTCTCCATAAATTTCATCACCAGGTATCTGGGATTTCACTAGTGGTTTCCTTTCATCCACTAGGTCCCTAGAATTTAGTAAGTTCTGTGGTTCTCCATATCTTGTTTAGAACTAGGGTTTCTAAAACCATGGATAGTTAATGTGAGTTAGTTGTTGTAGTATCTTAAATACAAATAGATTATTCTTGGAATATTTTCTTAATTCCTTGTATGAAACTCAGAACCCTAGTTTGTATAAATTCTCTTAGTCCGTGAATTATACTTGCTAGGTGATGAGTCCTAGATTTGGACTCATTTACGACATTGTTTATATAGATTTATTGTCCTCAAATGCTTAATTTGTGCCAATAACTGATGTTAAATCCTTGATTTTTAGGTATATGGATTGAGGAACAAAGCAACGACACTAACAAGAAAAAAGTAACAAAACAAGCTGAAGAAATGAAGAAGCGCGAGCCTGAGGATCGCTAATAGCACTCGGCGTGTCACTGAGTAGCTCATCTGACCACTTAATGTTCCAGTGTACCAAGCCCTGAAGGAAAGAACCAAGTCGGCGATGAAAAGAAGAACTCAGCGGATCGCCGAGTAGTTCCGAGAAGCCAATATAGATCGTCAAAAGTTACAAACCTTGAGGATGTTGAATGCCAAGGTGAAAAGGCAATGGAAGAGGTCATAGGGTGGCTTGCCGAGTGGTTCGAGGAGCCTGACTTACTTCACCTGCTGGCCCTTCCTGGCTTATTTTCGGTGATTATATATTAGATTTTGAACATGGAATTTAGTATCAAATTTTTGGACATCTATTATTGAATTTTAAATTTTAGTCTAGAAAAGTTTTCTTTGAAGTTCCTAAGGAAACTTGAAGGTTTTGAGACTCAACTTGGAAATTTCACAAGTGGGTCTCGAATTTTCTTCGAATTGGAGCATTGTACATATTGTATTCCTCTTACCCAGTTGATGGCTAATCGATTTGGAAAAAGTTTTTATCTTTTTATGATGTTCGGTTAAAACCCCAATTCTTGGGGTGTGATCATACGATTATGGGCTGATTTAGTTTATGAGTATTGCTAATTGTTCATTTAAATTCTATTTAAAAGTGAGTTTAATCATTAATTGTGGTTTAATTTAAGAATTGTAGTTGCAAATGCAGTTTTATGTTTTGTTCTTGGTTTTAGAACTAAGATTATTGATTGATGATTTGTGGGTAATGGATTGAGGTTGGTTTAGCTCGAGAGAGTATATCCTAAACCCAATCCCACACATTTATCTCGAGAAAGTGAATGGATTAAAATGTGGGATGCTCTTAATTTGCATGCTTGTTGATGTTCTATAGAAATCACCTGATTCGGGGTAATTGTTCGAGAGAAAATTACTTTCCTTTTAGTCTAGCCTACTCACTAATATCTAGCTATTTACTAATAGTTGCAGTTACCCATATGTCTATATTTGCATATATTTGATCACATCCCGAGAATCTATCTCCTTATTGTTGTCTAGAATCGTTGGTGACTGCTTCTAGTTGATAATTTCAAACCAAAATACCCCTATTTGACATTCGTGTCAACCCTTTTACTTGATTGTGTCTTTTTCCAATAATGTTTATTCCTATGGCTGATTAGACCCCTTTCATACTTCTTCATTGAATTTAAAACATATATTGCTCCTTTCGGGATTCGACCTCAACTCATTTAGTTGGGTTTATACTGATTTACGATCGTTGACACTTAGAATTGGAAGTAGTGTCTTTGAAACATTATTAATCAAAATGGCGCCACTGTCGGAGAGTGGTCTTTTTTGAAATTCTTTTGGTGAAGTTGAATTGTGTTCTTTTTAGCCATAGTTGAATCTACTTACTTTTAGTTTTGGTTTTGTGTTGCTTGTGTTAAAACAGATGAGGAAATGAGCGTCAACGGGAGTAATGGTAGCCAAGG
>NW_006238969.1:913822-914987 GCF_000226075.1 Solanum tuberosum | reverse complement strand
GATGCTCTTAATTTGCATGCTTGTTGATGTTCTATAGAAATCACCTGATTCGGGGTAATTGTTCGAGAGAAAATTACTTTCCTTTTAGTCTAGCCTACTCACTAATATCTAGCTATTTACTAATAGTTGCAGTTACCCATATGTCTATATTTGCATATATTTGATCACATCCCGAGAATCTATCTCCTTATTGTTGTCTAGAATCATTGGTGACTGCTTCTAGTTGATAATTTCAAACCAAAATACCCCTATTTGACATTCGTGTCAACCCTTTTACTTGATTGTGTCTTTTTCCAATAATGTTTATTCCTATGGCTGATTAGACCCCTTTCATACTTCTTTATGGAATTTAAAACATATACTGCTCCTTTCGGGATTCGACCTCAACTCATTTAGTTGGGTTTATACTGATTTATGATCGTTGACACTTAGAATTGGAAGTAGTGTCTTTGAAACATTATTAATCAAAATGGCGCCACTGTCGGAGAGTGGTCTTTTTTGAAATTCTTTTGGTGAAGTTGAATTGTGTTCTTTTTAGCCATAGTTGAATCTACTTACTTTTAGTTTTGGTTTTGTGTTGCTTGTGTTAAAACAGAGGAGGTAATGAGCGTCAATGGGAGTAATGGTAGCCATGTGGGTCACTAAGATGACATCGAGAACCTCAATGATGTCAATGACCCAAATCTGTGGGTGGTGTTGGTGCCATTTGTTTACCTCTAGCTGAAGGAAACGATGTGTTCCACATCACAAGCACCATGTTGCAGATCCTACAATTGAATAGTTTGTTTGGAGGTTTGGCTCATGAGGATCCCCTTTAGTCTTGAAAAGTTTTCTTTGAAGTTCCTAAGGAAACTTGAAGGTTTTGAGACTCAACTTGGAAATTTCACAAGTGGGTCTCGAATTTTCTTCGAATTGGAGCATTGTACATATTGTATTCCTCTTACCCAGTTGATGGCTAATCGATTTGGAAAAAGTTTTTATCTTTTTATGATGTTCGGTTAAAACCCCAATTCTTGGGGTGTGATCATACGATTTTGGGCTGATTTAGTTTATGAGTATTGCTAATTGTTTATTTAAATTCTATTTAAAAGTGAGTTTAATCATTAATTGAGGTTTAATTTAAGAATTGTCGTTGCAAATGTAGGTCTATGTTTGTGTTCTTGGC
>NW_006238969.1:864159-913531 GCF_000226075.1 Solanum tuberosum | reverse complement strand
TCCTTATTGTTGTCTAGAATCGTTGGTGACTGCTTCTAGTTGATAATTTCAAACCAAAATACCCCTATTTGACATTCGTGTCAACCCTTTTACTTGATTGTGTTTTTTTCCAATAATGTTTATTCCTATGGCTGATTAGACCCCTTTCATACTTCTTTATTGAATTTAAAACATATACTGCTCCTTTCGGGATTCGACCTCAACTCATTTAGTTGGGTTTATATTGATTTACGATCGTTGACACTTAGAATTGGAAGTAGTGTCTTTGAAACATTATTAATCAAAATGGCGCCACTGTCGGAGAGTGGTGTTGTTTGAAATTCTTGTGGTGAAGTTGAATTGTGTTTTTTTAGCCATAGTTGAATCTACTTACTTTTAGTTTTGGTTTTGTGTTGCTTGTGTTAAAACAGAGGAGGTAATGAGCGTCAATGGGAGTAATGGTAGCCATGTGGGTCACTAAGATGACATCGAGAACCTCAATGATGTCAATGACCCAAATCTGTGGGTGGTGTTGGTGCCATTTGTTTACCTCTAGCTGAAGGAAACGATGTGTTCCACATCACAAGCACCATGTTGCAGATCCTACAATTGAATAGTTTGTTTGGAGGTTTGGCTCATGAAGATCCCCTTGAGCATATAAGGAATTTTATTGATGTTTGTGGACCTTTCTCCTTTAAGAACATTTCTCAAGAATCGGTCCTGCTGAGGTTGTTCACATTTTCTCTATTGGGAGAAGCATCAAAGTGGTTGGCTGAGTTGCCAAGAGATTCTATCACTTCGTGGGACGAGCTTATTACCGCATTCCAAGTGTGATTTTTCCATCCTTCGAAGATGATGATTCTTAGGGACAGTATTCAAAGCTTCAAACGTTTGTAGGGTGAGCCAATCCATGAGATTTGGCTAAGTTTTAAGAAGATGGTGCTGCAATGCCCAACTCATGGATTGCCTGATAATGTATTGCTGCAATACTTCTACAGAAGCCTCGATTCGGTGAACAAGGGAGTGGCTGATCAACTTTATTCGTGAGGTTTAATGCAACAGCCTTATGCAGTAGCAACCCAACTCCTTGATGGCATCACCAAAAATTACCGAGATGGTACACTCGTGAGGACCAAGTCTCTCCTCTCACTTATAAACTGACAAATGAGCATATTGAAAAACATCAAGAGAGAGACCAAAACATGGCAAAAATGATGACCCAACTGGATATCTTGGCCAAGAATGTCGTAGGTGTTGGTACAATGAGTGTTAATGTTGTCGGTATTAGTGGTGTAAACCCTGAGGAGGCCAAATTCGAAGCATTGTACAATGAGGAAGTGAACTTCCTAGACACCCAAGGAGGAGGCAATCGTGCTAACTACCCAAGGCCGGGTGGAAACCAAGGTTGGAATAGAGATGAGGGCTGGAGAGATCGTGATAGAGTGTGGTGTGATCGTAACGCCTCTTGGAAGGAAAGATAAGGGGAGAAGGATATATATGTGCCTCCCCATGAGCATCAAAAGCCCAAAGATTATGAGGGTGGTCGTAAGGAAGACATGCTCTCATGAATACTCAACAAGGTTGAAGGGTCCGATTTGAAGGAAATGAAGGGAGATGTATCGACTCTCAACCAGACGGTGACCTCTCATTCCATCTCTATCAAGCAGTTGGAGACCCAAATGGGTTAAATTTCTTCGCATCTAAACCCAAGATAACAAGGGGGGTTGCCTAGTGATACTATGGCAAACCCCAGGAATGAAGCTTGAATGGGTTTTTGCGTCATGTCACAATATTAACTAAGGCGCTTCTTGGGAGGAAACCCAAGTTTTAATTGCTTTGTGTTTACTTTTAAATAACGGGTGTTGATTGTGCAGGTTGAAAAGTGGTATGTGTAGGAAAAATCAGGTTGGCGAGCCAAGCGTCCAGTCGGTGACTCGCCGAGTAGGTCGGCGAGCCCGATTAGGAAGGTTGTTGGAATCACATAAATAGCAGGTGGGAATCTGTAAAACCAGTGAGCCTATGGATGACTCGGTGACTCGCCGAACAGGTCAGCGAGCTCGATTTAGTTTGCCATTTGTACCCCTAAATTAACTGGAGGTCCTTGAAAACTCGGTGAGGTAAGTTACCACTCAGCGTATCACCAAGTGGTTCGGAGAGGTCGACTAATACCGCCAAAAGGGTTGCAAACTAAAATGTTTTAAAAGGCCAAAAGGTTTAAATTTTCAAAATCTTTCATATTCTCTCATTTCTAACCCTGTACACTCACACCCACACTTCGTATTTCCCGTACTTTTGCTATTTCTCTTGTTGTTGCTCTTGATCTCGTGTTTGGATTTGGATTACATTGCCGCCTAGCGTTTCAAATTCTTCATTTGTCTAAAAGGTTGGTTTTCCGACCCTGAACTCTTGATTTGTAGTTGAACTCGAATGCATTTGGTAAAATCTTGTTGTTGTGTGCTGGGCATGTGTTGAAATCGTAGTTGATGTGTTAATTTACCCGTCGTAGTTTCATAATTGTGCTTAAATTACTTAAATTGTTGATTTCCCGAGTTTTGTGATTTAAAATTAATCATAAATTATTAGGTAGCGGTAAATTTTTGTTGGGTCTAGCTGTGTGAATTCTCACTAACCCCCAATTGCGCTAAATGACGTACTTTGCTCAATGATGGAGCGTTTGTCGTCATTCTTAAGGGCAAAAGTCATCAAATGGCCAATTTTGGCCACACTGGGGAACTCTGAGAACCCCAGTGGCATGGGTCGAATGGGTCTGAGTCTAATTGCATAAATGTGTAGTTTGATTTTTATTTTTGGGGTTGCGGAATTAAATTTGGGAAACGGAGTTGAAATTTTGCATGTTGGGCAGTTTGGCGAGCTGAGTTAGCTCGCCGAACCATTCAGCGGTTCGCCAACATTCCCCTTGATCGCCTTTAATTTCGTGTTTTGGCAGAGTTAGAGTCTATAACTTTGAGCGGAAAGTCTAAGCTCGCCGAGTTCACTCGGCGACTCGCCGAAAGATCCCTTGATCACCCTTTTTGCTCCCCTAACCCCTATAAACATGCTGTAAAATTCGGCGGGCTAGTGAGAGCTCGCCAAGTGGTGTTGGCGATTCGCCAAAGGGCCTTGTGCATCACTGACTGGTCATTTTTCTAGAAAACTTTCAAGTCAGTCTTTTTGGCGATTCTGACCTGGCTCGCCAAAGTGACTCGGCGAGTCTTTCTGCAACATGATTTCTACAACTTTTCTTGAACTTTATCTAATTCTTTTTAATGTGTTTTGCAGATATGGCTAGGAACAACTGGGACGAGAGTGGCATGCTGCCCTGCAAACGAGCACGGCGCATCGTGATTAATGAGGGAGCATCTACTCCTTCTAAAATGTGAAAGAAAGTACGTTCAAAGGGAGGCAAGGGCAAGGGCAAAAATGTCCGTAGGAGAGATACCGGAGCACAACTCCGGCACTGATGGGGAGTCTTTTGATTCTGAGGATGCATTCTCTGAGCCTGAGGATGACCAACACTTAAGTCCTAGTGAACTAAGATTCGTGCCAGAGGTCATCAAGGACCATCTAGGACCTCAGAGTCTACCCCACCTGCTGATAATACAGTGCCAACTCTGTCACAGATGATGGTTCCACCACCATCAGTTCAGGGTCCTCCTCCCCGGCTACTCAACAGACTAAAGGTCGAGGGGCTCAGAACTATTGTTGAAAAGAAAAGATTGTCCACAAACGATATGGTGGACAGGTACCCTCTTGTGTGGGACACTCTCCGGTTCCACAAATTTGACATTTTTACCAGGCCCCGAGGCCCCTACATCCCTACATGGGTCAGAGACTTCTACACCGCCTATGGTGATTTAGTGCCCAAGGAAAAGAAGAAGGCCAGCACCTTTAGACCAGTGGCATCTATACTGGTACGGGTGAGAAAAGTGGAATGCAGCAGTGATCATATCAATGTTGTACTTGACAGAGCTACAAGATTTGAGAATGAGTACGAGAGCTTGAACATATCACAGAGTTTAGATGACCCAAAGGGATTTCTTGCTCCCCTCATTTCTGACACCACCCCGAGGTGGATTGAGGTTGGAGCCCCAATTGAGAGGAAAGATTTAAATATAGCAGCCCAATATTGGTTCGGGTTCATCAGCATTTCTATCATGCCCTAACAGAATGAGTCCATCCTCCGCCACCCAAAGGCGGCCTGCCTCAGATCCATCATCGCCAAGAAACAGCTCCACTTGGGGCTGATCATAGAATAGGAGATGGCCATGATTGCCAAACAACACCATACTTTCCCTCCTTTCCCAATGATGATCACAGAGCTATGTTAGTGGGCTGGAGTCCCTCGAAATGAGAAGAAGGACATTGAGGTCACACCTAAATCCTCCACAGATATCCGGCGCATAGAGGCCGAGTACACATGGGATGAGACGGATATGAGGAGAGCATCTCCGGTGGATACATCCCTTGAGGTTGATGTTGGGTCTATACCTGCAGAGGCATCTTTAGCTACACCGGCCTCCGAGCCTTGATGTACACCCGCTACCACTCATTCCCAAGCCCCAGGCTCTTCTGCTGCTTCCTAGCCTACTAGGATCACTCAGGACATGCTTCTCAAGATGGAGAACCTAGCCCATTCTTCTGATGAATGGGCTTCCCGGCTAGGGGCCGAGGTGTCGTGGATGATTGAGTGGGCCATCTTAGCTACTTTGACACCCCTCCGGACATCTATTGACGCTCTCACAGTGAGAGTAGAGACTTGTGACATTCAACAGATGAGAGGTGGCAAAAAATTTTGAACAGGTCAAAATCATTTTGCAATTAAAATAAACGGAGCCACAAGCTCAAACATCCACAGAAAACAGTATTTAACACAATTTAAGCACAAAGACCAAATATTAACAAAATACAAACATCAACTAGCACACAAAGGTGGGCCTCACCCCACCACAAATGAAAGCAATTTGTCCTCAAATGCAATTAACCCAAAATCCAAAAGTCAAAATAAAGTAAGATAGAGAGGGAGGTAAAGAGGAATCATGTCTACACAGTCGCTCCATCTGTCTGGGAATCAATGCCAGGTGTAGCAGTGTGGGCTTGGGCATTAGTGCCTAGAGTCACCTCAAAGGAAATAGCAGTGCCAGATCCACTAGGGGCTGCTGTGGACATCTCAGTCGATGATGTCTGGATCACCGGCTGCACAATCATCCCTAAAAGATCTGACAAATCTCTAAATATTCTTTGCTCTCGGTTCTCCATCATCTCCTCCTCATGTACTACTATCAGCTCCTCGTCGATCTCTACATCTGACTCCTCATATATTGTGCCACTCCTCTGTGCATCTCCGGTGGTAGCTGGAGGAATCCCTGAGGTCTTAAGAGCATCCTTTTCATATGCACCCCGCATCAATAAGGTGAAGTTGGTAGACTTCAAATAGTCTACGTCCTTCCTCAAATCTGCCACTTCGGCTTTCAAAGACGAAACCTCGAATGTCTTCCCCTGTTTTCTCTCACAAGTAGTGACTCTAGTAGCTATATCATCTACATAGGCCCTCGGGGGGGTCAGTGCAGCCAATATTGCATTATCAATCATCCTTGGAATGGATTTCTGCAACCGAATCGCTCTCACATCCGCTGAATAGGCCAGCTGTCCCATCTTCAGGATCATGGCTTAAGTAATCCTGGTAGGCTGGGAGGAGGAAGAAGCATATGGGACCTGTGAAGAAGAGGAAGGAGAATATGTACCTGAAGGCTCAGAGGCCGGAGTAGGTGAAGGTTCCTCTGCTGGTAACGAGTCAACATCAACTTCCAGGGAAATATCTGCCGGAGCTCGTCCTGTCAACCTCCTCTCATGTGAACTCGGCCTCAATACACCAGATGTTAGTGGAGGAAGATGGGGTAACCTCAATATCCCTCAGAGTATCCCGAGGTATTCCAACATTCTAGCACAACTCTGTGATCAAGATTGGGAATAGTAGAGAAGTCAGCTTCTGATTGGCCCTCATGGACATCTCTTGTAAAATTAGCAGCCCCAGAAAGATGCGCCTCCTAGACATGATAGAACAAAGGCAAGCTGCCTTAGGATAACGCAAAATGGACTCATTCTGGAAAGGCATGATGGTGTTGCTGATGAAACCAAACCAGAACCTAGTAGTGATGTTCAAGTCCCTCTTCCCAATAGGTGCCCCTGCATCCATCCACCTCGAGGTGGTGTCAGAAATCAGAGGAGCCAGCCAACCCTTCAGATCACCTAGGGATTGAACAATAGGCAACCCTTCATAGCAAAGTGCAAAGTGCAGAGGTCTATCCAATACAGTGTTAATATACTCGTCGTGGCACTCAACTTCCTTGTCTCTGACCATGACCGACTTTACAGGCCTATACTCGTTTTCCTTCTTCTTGTTCATGGGCACCAACTCCCCATAAGTTGTGTAAAATTCCCTAACCCAATAGGGAATGTAAGGTACTCGAGGCCTTGTGAACTGCTTAAACTCATGGTATCGGAGGGTGTCAATCACATCGGGATGCTTGCCCTCCAGACCCTCCGTAGATAATAGCTTTTCCTCTAGGATGGTCCGTACCCCCTCACCTATCAGTCTATTTAGTAGTCTGGGAAGAGGGACTGCATGAATTGCAGGGGCCACTAGAGATGCCTGCACTGGCACGGAGTCTGTTGCCGAAGGAGTGGCAGTTGAGGGGATATTGGTGGATGCGGACTGAGATCTGGCTTAGAGTTCATCCCTTCGGTTTATCAGAGGTTGCTCATCTTCTGGATCTAAAAATTTAACCTGGGTTTCAATAGCTATTCCTTTTCTAGCTATGTGTTTCTTCCTTTTTCCTTTATCTCTCGGTGGGAGTTCTTCTCCTCTCCTCTTTGGAGGATTTGACCCCTCCCCCCTCGTTTATATTTATGCCCTATACTTTTGTCTTCGGTGGCATGGTTAGATTTGTACGTACCATATCTCCAAAAGATCGGGAGAAATTAGGAGAGAATCAAACACAAGCACAAAAAATCTATTGCAGAGGCTCGCCGATCTAGCCGGCGAGTTTCCAAACCTCTTTGGCGAGCCAGATCGGCCTTGCCGAAAGGATTGGCTTAAAAATTAAGGCAAGTCGGCGATATGAAGGTCCTTTCAGCAAATCACCGACTACTTTTGGCAAGCACGGATTTGTCCACCGAAAGTTACAGTGCAACAAGAGTTTCAGGGGTGCACACAAAGGTCGATTAATCAGACTTTCGGTGGATCGTCGAGTGCTTTTGGCGACCTCAACCTTTCTCACCGAAAGTCACATAATCCAACAAGACATATAGCATGAGATTAAAGGTGATATGGGATCATTAGGTGAACCGCCAAGTGGTTCGGCGAGCTCGACCCAGCTCGCCAAACAACCCAAACGTGCCTATTTCTAACCTACCTTCTCGAATTCAACCCCGCAACCTCCGATAACAAAATCGAAGCATTCACTAATGAAATTCAAGCAATCCCCGTACTACCCATCACCCCGGGATACTCAGAGTTTTTCCAATTTTGCCAGGTTTAGCCATTTGACGATATTTGCTCTTAATAGTGTTGTCACCCGATCTATCATTGAGAAATTTTCATCATTTAGCATAAACATGGGTTACTCAGACTTCACCCAATCAATATAATAGACAGGCAAGCACAACTCAATGTAAATTCATTCATTTAAAAGCACAACAATTTGGGGCTTTAACGATCAAAACAATAAGGGCAAGATATGCAAATTAAAATAGGCATTTACGCATTCTAATTCTATCAGAGAGGCCCAACACACAACAATACGATACAGTTATTGCAAAAGAGTACAAAATTTTTGAATGTAAACTGGGGATTCAGAAACCAACCTTAAATGCCGATTAAAACGCGATTGAAAAGCTAGGTGGCAAAGAAATCCTAGTTACGAGCACCAATCAACCACTAAAATACTAATGGAATATAAAATATTGAAAATACTACCTTGGTGTGAATTTGTGAGGTTTTAAAAGCGAGGGAAAGTGAAGGAGTTCAAATTCTGAGACCTTTGGCCATTATAAATCGTTCAGTTTGTATTCGTTCGGCGACGTTAGTCGCACTAGCCGATCCACTCGGTGATCCGCTGAGTGGTCACTTGGCTCGTCGAGTTTTATAGGAACTTCAGTCAAAGTGAGGTCCAAACGGTGATCTTCATCAGGCATGCCGACCTCTTCGGTGATTCGCCGACTAATCATTTTACTCGCCACTATGCATTTTCCAAACACTTTCAATATTTAAACCAGCACTACTAACACACCGTTATTTATAAAAGTAAACTAAAGCATTTAAAACCTTGGCTTGACTCCCAAGAAGCGCCTTAGTAAACGTCGTGGCACGACGCGAGTCCTTACTTCTCTCCATTGGTGGGGTTGGTCCTAATGTTACTAGGTAACCCCAATAGTTTATTTGAGTACAAAAGAGGCATTGCATAACTCATGAGTGTCCTGATTAGCTGGATTGATCTACAATGGGAGCCAATCATTTGAGAATGATTTGGAGTGTGTCCTCGAATAGATTGTTCTCCCTGTCTCTAGACTGTTTCCGCTCATAAGGGGGTATGTACTTCCCTTGGCTCTTGCACTAGTTTTCCACCTCTGATATTTTGGTAGCTAACTCGTTCAGCTGAGTTACCAGTGCGATTAACTTGTAGTCTCTCTCGACTTCTTGACTCGTCTCAGCTGAGTTGCCACCATTTCTCTTAGCCATGCTCAGGGCATCTGCCTACATCACCAACTTCAAAGCAAAACAAAACTAAATATAAAGTTAGAAAACTACGATTATCAAAAGCAAAATTCATCTTAACCAAAAACATTCACGTAACACCACTCCCCAGCTGCGGCGTCATTTTGATACATGCGTAATCAAGACACAACTTCCAATGCAAGTGTCTACAATCATACAATAGTAGAGTAACCCAACCAAGGGTTGGGGTAGAGTCCTAAGGGAGCGGTATCTAAAAATTAGTGATTAAGCATGAAAGTGCTAAAGCTAACCGTAGCTAAAAACTTTATTGACTGAAGACATGACAAATTAAAGGGTTTGACTCGAGTGTCAGTTATCAATGGGGGGTTTTGTAAACAATTCAATAAAAACAAGCAAAAAAATGTAAATAGTATTAATCAAGGAGATGAGATTCTTGGGATGTGAGAGGAATACGGGATAAACAAAACTATTGGGTACACTCTTTTGATAATAAATCTGTTGAATATTTGTGACTAGGCTAGACTATAGTGGGGGGTAAAATTCTCTCTCGAGCAACCTACCCCGAATCAAATGGGTTCCTCTCGGACACCCACTTGACGCATGAAGAACAACCTCCGCCTTAGCCCACTCATTCTCTCGAGTTGAGTGTGTGGAAGAAGGACTAGGGTTCACTCCCTCGAGATGACCTCATGTCGACCCACTTCCACCGGCCATCAATTTAGTAGTCTTAGTTTTACAACCTCTCTCTCTCGCAAGCCGAAAACACAAATGTGAAATCGTATTTGCAACTACAATTTCATTAAGTTCCACCACAACTACTAAACGAAATCACATTTACACAACAAATAAACCATCAACAAACAAGACCCAACAGATAATCTAACCCATATTCACGAAATCACACCCTAAGAATTGGGATTTTAGCTACACATGCAAAAGATATAAAAATATATACCAATCTCAGTTTCCATCAATGGGTATGCAAGATTATGTCTTAAAACAAGTCCAAAGTGAAGAATCCAGAAGACCCAAGTCCAAAATCTTGGAGTTTAAACCCTTTGAATCTTTAAGTTCTTCAAAAACCCTCTCCAAACTTAGAGAGAATATTGTCTCCCCAAAATTGTATCCTAAATTTAATACAATTAAAAAAAAACTATCTAAGAATAAAAACTGAACTAGTATTTATAGTTTTCAGAAAATGTGTTGTGAAGGATCACTCGGCGAAGTTAGTCTGGATCGCCGATTAAATCGGCAATTTTCCCTTTGATAGGTTTCATCGCCGTCTTGCTCTATCCTTCAACATCGACGTGTTTGGATCATTGGGCAACATAGTACAGCTTCGTAGAACATCTCAAAGATACGCCGACTGCTCCTTTTCACCGCTGATTTGATCCTTTCCTTCAGGGCTCAGCACACTAGAGCAAAAGGCAAGTGTAAAATCCTTTTGGCGATTCGCCGAATGGGTTCGGCAATTCTCAGATCTTCATTTCTTCGTTCTTTCAGTTTCCTTTGTTCCTTTTAGCTAAATAGTGTCCATGCTTTCCCTCAAACTCCAAATACCTAAAACTTAAGGGTATTCATCAGATATTTTGACAAAATATGCATTTGGGGACACTAATTCTATCAAAAGAAATCCCTAAATGAGTCCAATTTGTGGACTCATCACCTTGCCAGGGATATAAAGGCAAGACTATTCGATGTATACTCCCCATTAGTAGGACCCAATATACCTTGCCAAGAGTATAAAGGCATGAATGACGTGATCACTAAAGTTGATGCCCAACAGAGGGGACTGATAAACCTATGAGGCACGTAGTTCTGGGACTATGAGGGTACATTGAACCCTAGTCCAACTCGGTCTAAGCCTACTCCCAACTGGAATGTGTATAAACAACATAACTGACATACTGGATAGCTCAATGTTCTGACATGCAAATCTGAGAATGCAACATTTAAATACTGACAATGAAACATTCTTAATTGGAGCATGTATATCTATTTAAGCTGACCTAGCAAGTGTAATTAATGAACTAAACGTATCTACACAATTAGGGTTCTGAATTTCATGCAAGGAACTAAGCAACAATGTTACAAAACCATGATAATATGATTAAGGATACTAGAATAACTAATTCACAACAATTCTGCAAGGTTTGAGAAACCCTAGGTTTAAACATGATATAGAGAATCAAGAATTTAACTGAATTCTAGGGACCTAGTGTATGAAAGGAACCCACTAGTGAAAAGCCACTACCTGGTGACAAATTTCACTGA
Organism: Solanum tuberosum; assembly: GCF_000226075.1. Lineage (NCBI taxonomy): Eukaryota > Viridiplantae > Streptophyta > Magnoliopsida > Solanales > Solanaceae > Solanum > Solanum tuberosum. The sequence continues at coordinate 902,544 of NW_006238969.1, read as the reverse complement.
GAAATCCTTTGATTTTTGGGGCTGGAACTGAAGAAAACATGATGCGTTCTTGGAAGGGTTTAGAGTTGCCTCTTTCTCCTCTTTTGTTCTAAGTTTGAATGATTTTTGGTGAACAAAGGTTTTCGGTATGTCTGACTAAGTTATTAGACTTATTCTGAGTAAAACAACGTAGTTTAGGTGTAAAACGATGAAGTTTAACTGCCCAATGCATAGGCAAAAGACCTAATTGACCCTAACTTAAAAGTTGTCGAAGGCCACCCACGGAGAGACCTACTGGCCATAGGTCGACCTACCATCCGTAGGTGGGGTCGTCGGTCAAGTCTACTCGACAAGGCTTCACTAAAATGAGCATAACTTTTTACTCAGAAATTGGATTTTAGCAAACTCAGTGGTGTTGGAAAGAATTCAATTATGTATCATTTTGTAGGTCCTACGCCACCTAATTCCTTTTGTACTAAGAGGGATGACCATTTGAAGTTGACCCAACAACAATTTCCCTTTAATAGGTTACTGATCATCACCTACGGTCCATAGGTCCAACCACTGACCATACTCGTCGATCGTGGGTGGGATCAGAGACTATGAAGATTTGCGCCTTAAAGATGGAACCCCACCTATGGTCTATGGTCCCACCTACGGACTGTGGGTGGTTCCATCGTTACTGGCACTAGTTTTCTTAATACTTGGATTTTTCTTCATTTTGAGATTTGAGGTGTTACATTATCCCGCCATTGGGAAAATTCGTCCTCGAATGAAGTCTAAACTAGCTGGGTATGGAGGGGAAAAGCTGAAATCCCTGCCATTAAGTACTAGAAACTGATATCTAATAGAACTGAGTTCCAACAACATGAAAATACACTTAAAATGCAAGAACAACTGGAGAAACATGATACTAAGACTGAATTTACGAAAGAGTGAACTGAGAGACTGGAGAGGAAACTATTATCTCAAGCTGAAATAGAATCGAAAGGAAAGAGATAAGGATACTTGGCCTTCATGGCTGCTTCGATTACTCATCCACCTTAGAAACACATAAGTGACCATCTCCCCTTGGGAGAAAACCTCTACTTTCTGTTGTTGAACTGCACCTTCCGACTGAAATAATATAGGATCACTGTCTTGTTTTTCCTCAACCTCCGCTACCAATGAAGGTTCTGATCTATTATGGACTATCACACCACCATCTGATGTGTCCGTAAGGCTCACTCCTAACCGAGCAAGCCGATGAATATCTTTTGCTAATTCCTTCCCTTTTCCTCAACATGTGTTACACCACCCTCTAGATCACCTTTTCTGTCCTTAAGGTAAGAGATAATTTGACCTATAGGCACTGAGCTACTACCCTTCCATTCTAAAACTATCTCGTTGGAAACTAAAACCGAACGATCCTAGTTCTACAATCGACTGAGGCATAATAAGAATGTAAATAATCCATGCCTAGAATGATATCAAAATCTACCATTTCTAGCTCTACAAGATCTGATGAGGTGACTTTCTACGAGACTGTGATAGGGCAATTTATGTATGACTGTCTAGCTATAACTTGGTCACCAACTAGAGTAAAGACTTAAAAGGGTTCTAAAAAAGTTTCTGGACTAACACCTAAGATTTCTGCTATAATGAGAGTTACAATGATAAGAGTAGCCCTTGGATCTAACAATGCCTAAACATCTAAATGAAAGACTCATAACGTACCAGTGACCATATTAGAAGAATCTTCATGATACTGGCGAGCCTGGAGAGTATAAAACCTACCTTGGCACTGACCGCCACTTGTACCAAATGACACACCCTGTTGAGTTGGGCGACCTGTTTGTTCTGTTGGGACTGTAAACTGAGCCCTACTATCGTTACCTCTTTGCCCCTGCTTGGCAGAAGGGCAATCCTTCACCCTATGACCAGACTGACCACATCGAAAGCATCCCACATTTCCTGCAAAACACTCACCCAGATGGTTCTTACCACACTTTGGAAAAGTTGGGTAGGTCCTATTTCCTGAAACACTTCCATGAGACTTAGAGCCTAGTGCCCTACTATTCTGATCCTGTCAAAACTGTTAGTAATTTCCACCACCCGATTTCTGCTGAGAGTACTTATTGTTCCATGTTCTAGTTTTCTTGTTGACCTTAGCTATTTCCTTAAGCTTGTCTCCCTCAACCTGTTGAGCATGAGTCATGAGCCTAGAGATATTCATATCTCCTAACTACATAGCATTCCTGCACTTTGTCTTCACTAAGTCGGATACCCCAAATAGAAACTTACTCATTTGTGCCCTTGGATCGATAACCATATGTAGAGCATACCTAGAGAGTTGGGTGAACTTAAGTCCGTATTCTTGGACTGACATAGTACTTTGCCTCAAATTCATAAACTCCTGAGCCTTAGCCTCTCTCAACATAGCATTCCAAAACTCTGCATTCAAAACTTCATGGTCTAGGATTGGGCGAATTGCATTAGCGTTGTGTACATTAGCATTCCTTCGGTAAGCTCTACAAGGAGGCATGATCTAAAACCCATAACGACGAATTAGATAGGAGATCATACCCGCGCATGATAAGAATAGAAAGAAAGTGAAATTTTTTCTAAAACACATCGTAGACTCCGTCTCATTAGATGTGGTTCACTTCACACCTATGAAAAAGAATCTACTTATTGCGGATTAAAGACATCTTAGGACTCTTGAACCTAATTCTCTCATACTAAGTTTGTCACCTCCGAAGCTACCCTTTGACATAAACACGGGACCTAGGATCACGTGTGACCCCAAGCTAACCTGAAGCTAGCATATCATAAGCATACTAAAACAATTGAATAAAGAGATACAATGTGGAAGCTAAAACAAGAGATAACTGAAAGATCAAACTCAACAAGTCACGCTAATTCTAAAATTATGTCTAAAAAGCCTATACTGACTAGAGTTGTTGGGACATGCCACTAGCTAACTCTAGAATAACTGAAACTGAAATGAAAAGACTAAATCTAAAGAAAGCATGTCTATTGTCCTCAAAGTATAAGGAATCACCACTGAAGTTGTTGAAGTGAAGATTGAGAACCGATCTAGGTGTGATCTGGATGTTGAGTACCTATTTCCTAAAACACTTTTCTGAGACTTAGAGCCAAGTGGCCTACTATTATGATCCTGTCGAAACTGTGAGTGATTTCCACCACCCGATTTCTACTGAGAGTACTCATAGTTCACTGTTCTAGCTTTCTTGTTAACCTTAGCTATTTCCATAATCTTGTTTCCCTCAACCTGTTGAGCATGATTCATGCGCTTAGAGATATTCATATCTCCTAACAACATAGCATTCCTGCACTCTGTCTTCTCTAAGTTGGATACCCCAAATAGAAACTTACTCATTTGTGCAATTGGATTAGCAACCATATGTGGAGTATACCTAGAGAGTTGGGTGAACTTAAGTCCGTACTCTTGGACTGACATAGTACCTTGCCTCAAATTCATAAATGTCTAAGCCTTAGCCTCTCTTAACTCCCTCTAGGTATATCTGACTAAGTTATAAGACTTAATCTGAGTAAAACGACGTAGTTTAGGTGTAAAACAATAAAGTTTAAGTGCCCAACGCATAGGAAAAATACCTAATTCACCCTAACTTAAAAGTTGTTGAAGGCCACCCACAGAGGGATCTACTGGATATATGTCGACCTACCTACCGTAGGTGGGGTCGTCAGTCAAGTCTGCTCGACAGGGCTTCACTAAAATGAGCATAACTTTTTACTCAGAGATGGGATTTTAGAAAACTCAGTGGTGTTGGAAAGAATTCAATTATCTATCATTTTTGTGCAAAGAGTGACGACCATTTGAATTTGACCCAACATTAATTTCCCTCTAACTGGTTACTGACACTCACCTACGGTCCGTAGGTGAAACCACAGACCGTACTGGTCTATCATGTGTAGGATCAAAGACTATAAAGATTGGAGCCATAACGAAGGAACCCCACCTACAGTCTGTGGTCCCACCTATGGTCTATGGGTGGTTCCATCAGTACTAGAACCAGTTTATTGAAAACTAGGTTTTTCTTCATTATGAGATTCGAGGTGTTACATTGCAGATTTGGCCGCCTATCAGTTGAAGGGAGTGACCTACACTTGATACCAGTAGTGGGAAGATCACAAGTCTATCATTTAGATGTTTATGCATTGTTAGATCCAGGGCCTACACTTTCTTTTGTAACTCCCTATATAGAAATTAATTTCGGTGTCAGTCCATAAATTCTCTCAGAACCCTTCTCACACTCTACTCCAGTTAGTGACCGAATTATATCTAGACAGGTATACAGAAACTGCCCTGACATAGTTTCTCAAAAAGTCACCTCAACAGACCTTGTAGATTTAGAAATGTTAGATTTTGATATCATTCTAGGCATGGATTAGTTACATTCCTATTATGACTCAGTCAATTGTAGAACTAGGATCGTTCGGTTTTAGTTTTCAAACGAGCCAGTCTTAGAACTGAAAGGTAGTAACTCATTGCCTATGGTTGATTTATCTCATACCTTAAGGCTACAAAACTGATTTCCAAAGGTTATATCTATCATCTTATTTGGGTTATGGATTTGAACTCCGAAACCTCAACTCTTGTATCAGTCCTAGTCATAAATGAGTTTCCAGAAGTGTTCCTAGAAGATCTTCATGGATTTCTTCCCAAATGGGAAATCGACTACGGAAAAGATCTCATTTATGATACCCAGCCTATTTCGATTCCTCCTTACATTATGGCTCCACCCGAGCTTAAGGAATTGGAAGACATTCTAGATAAGGGCTGCATCAGACCCAGTATCTCTCCATGGGGTGTTCCAGTGTTTTTCATAATAAAGAAAGATGGTTCTCTCAGAATGTGCATTGACTATCGTCAGTTGAACAAAGTCACAATCAAGAATAAATATCCCATCATCAGGATTGATGACTTGTTCAACCAACTTCACGGTGCTAGTTGCTTTTCTAAGATAGACCTCAGATCCGGCTATCATCAACTCAGAGACAGAGATAGTGATATCCCAAAGACAACCTTCATGACTCGGTATGGTTGCTATGAATTTGTAGTTATCTATTTTGGACTAACGAATGCTCCTGCAGCTTTCATGGACTTAATGAACATGGTGTTCAGAAATATTTGGACTTGTTCGTCACCATCTTTACTGATGATATCCGCATTTATTCTCGGAGTGAGGAAGAGCATATGATTCATCTGAGAGTTGTTCTGCAGACTCTCAAGGATCGCCATCTATTCACTAAATTTAGCAAATGTGAATTTTGATTATAGTCAGTTGCTTTCCTTGGTCATGTGGTATCTAGCAAAGGAATACGAGTGGATTCTCATAAAATTGAGGAAGCACAACACTGGCCCAGACCCACCTCTCCAACTAAAATCATAAGCTTCTTGGGTTTGGTCGGTTACTATTGAAGGTTTGTTGAAGGATTTTCATCAAGACCAAGTTAACTCAAAAGAAGGTCAAGTTTTAGTGGTCAGATGAATATGAGAAAAGCTTCTTAGAACTGAAGACTAGATTGACTAGAGCTCATTTCTTGATTCTACCATATGGTTCGGACGTTTATGTGGTTTATTGTGATACATCCAGGGTCGGCTTTGGTTGTGTGTCGATGCAACAAGGTAAGGTCATAGCTTACGCTTCTAGAGAGCTTAAGGTCCACGAGAAGAACTACCCAACTCATGACCTCGAGCTTGCAGTTGTAGTGTTTTCCCTAAAGATTTAGAGACACTACTTGTATGGTGTTCATGTTGATGTGATCACAGATCATAAGAGCCTCTAGTATGTGCTCACCCAGTAAGATTTGAATCTTCGTCAGAGGAGATGACTTGAATTCCTCAAAGACTATGCCATAAATGGGCTATATCATCCAGGTCAGGACAATGTAATGGATCATGCCCTCAGCAGACTATCCATGGGTAGTGTGGTACATGTTTAGGAAGAGAAAAAAGAATTAGCCAAAGATGTTCACTGGCTTGCTCGCTTAGGAGTTTGCCTTATGGGAACGTAAGATGGTTGTGTGATAGTTCAAAATGGGTTAGAATATTCATTGGTAGCGAAGGTTAAGGAAAAACAGGATAACGATCCTATATTACTTCAGTTGAAAGGTGCGGTTCTTCAGCAAAGAGTTGAGGTTTTCTCCTAAGAGGGAGATGGTATGCTTTGTTACAAGGTCCCTAATGTGTTCCTAATGTGGGTGAGTTGAGGACGAAAATCCTTACAGAAGCCCATAATTCCTGGTATTTTATTCATCGAGATGCCACTAAGATGTACTGTGATCTACGGGAAGTCTCTTTGTGGAACGGCAAGAAGAGAGACATTGCAAATTTTGTGGCTAAGTGTCCTAACTGTTAACGAATTAAAGTAGAACATCAGAAACCAGGAGGTGTGACTCAAGAGATTAGCATTCCTACATAAAAGTGGGAAGTGATAAATATGGACTTCATTACGGTCTTACCTTGTATTTGCAGACAACATGACTCCATTTGGGTGATAGCGGACAAATTCACTAAGTCAGCTCACTTTTCGGCTATCAAGATGACAGATTAAGCGGAGGATTACGCCAGACTTAACATCAGTGAGATAGTCAGGTCACATGGGGTTCCCTTGTCTATAATCTCAGATAGAGGTCCTTAGTTTACCTCTCATATCTAGAAATCGTTTTAGAAAGGTCTTGGTACTCAAGTAAATCTCAGTACAACATTTCATGCATGGATAGATGGTCAGGAAAAATTGTACCATTTAGACATTAGAGGACATGTTGAGGGCTTGCGTGATCGATTTCAAGGGTAGTTGGGATGATCACCTACATCTCATAGAGTTTGCCTATAATAACAATTTTCATTCCAGTATTCAGATGGCCCCTTATGAGGCATTGTATGGGCATAGATGCAGGACTCCGGTTGGTTGGTTTGAAGTAGGTGAACTAGCCTTGATTGGGACAGATTTGGTTCATGAGGCTATGGAGAAAGTTCACCTCATTAGAGATAGACTAAAGACAGGTCAAAGTCATCAGAAGTCCTATGCAGATGTGAGGAGAATGGATTTAGAGTTTGAAATCAATGATTGGGTTTTCAAGAAAGTGTCACCCATAAAGGGGGTGATGAGATTTGGCAAGAAAGGAAAGCTTAGTCCTAGGTGTGTAGGTCCTTATAGAATCCAGAAAAAGGGTTGGTAATGTGGTTTATGAGTTAGAGTTGCCAGCAAAACTAGCAGCAGTTCACCCAGTCTTTCATATTTACTTGTTGAAGAAATATGTTGGTGATCCGGCATTGATAGTACCTTTAGAGAGTATGGCTGTGAAGGATAGCCTCACCTATGAAGAGGTTCAATTGAAATTCTTGACCGTCAGAATCGTAGGTTGAGAAATAAGGAAATTGCTTCAGTAAAGGTTTTGTGGAGGATTCAGTTCGTAGAAAGAGCTACTTGGGACGCAGAAACAACCATGATGCCCAAGTATCCTCACCTCTTTCCTTCCGATTTAGTTTCAGCATGCGGTAATAGTTTCTCTCCGATCTCAAAGTTTACTCTTGTGTAATTCAGTCTCAGTATCTTGTTCCCTAAGTTACCCCTGCATTTTAGCATATTTGCATGTTCATGGAACTCAGTCCAGTTAGATATTCGTTTCTAGTACCGAGTTGCTAGAGATTTCAGCCCTTCCCTCCATACTCGGATTTTTTAGTCTTTATTCGAGGACGAATGATCCCAAGGGGGAGATATTGTACCACCTCATAAATCTAACTAAAACTCAACAAGGGGGAAAAGGTTGACCACGGAGGGGTCGACTGGTCGTGAATAGGACCACCACTCATCACCCTGATCGTGGATCACACCCAACAAAAATATGGAGGACCATGGACCCCTACACGGGCCGTCAGGTTGGCTATGGAAGTAGATCAAAACCACCCAAAGCTCTGTGAGGAACCACAGACCACAAGTCGGTCTGTGGAACCCCACATGGGCCACTAAAGAGCCCGTAAAAATTGACCCAGTACCACTCTAACTTCTTTGAGGAACCACGGTTGCCCTTACGGCCTGTGGTGCTACACACATCTGTCAGTGGGCTCGTGAAGGAAACTTCGTCAGCTTTAAGTAAAGGTCATTTTGGTCTGTTCCCCGATGCGTTAGGCACTTAAACTGCTTCATTTGATACCTAAACTACGTCGTTTTACTCAGTTTAAGTCTAATAACAGAGTTAGAAAAAACCTAGAACCCTCATTCTCCTAAAATCAACCAAATTAGAACGGAAAAAAAAAAAAGGAGACAGTTTCTCCTAAGAACAAGCAACGGTCTTCTTCAAGTTCAGCCCCGAAATCCAAAGGACTTCTCCGTAGTTTTCATCACCAAGTATGTGGGATTTCACTAGTGAGTTCATTTCACCTATTAGGTCCCTAGGATCCAGTCAATTCTTCAGTTTCTCATAAAATGTTTAGACCTAGGGTTTTCAAAACCTTGGAGATTCATTGTGATTTCAACTACTATAGTTTCCACGATCTAAATAACATGTTTCTTGGAATATTTGCGTAGTCTCATAAATAGAATTCAGAACCCTACATTATATTACTTATCAACACTCATAATATTACTTGCTAGGCAAATCAGTCAAAAATTCATGCTTAGATTTCAAATGCCATATATTTCAGTTTATTTATGTTGCATTCCGAGGTAGCGTGCCTGCATTTTGAGCTACTCGATATTTTAGTTGCATTTTAGCTTTACATTCAGTTTGGAGTATACTTAGCACCGAGTTGGACTAGGGTTCAGCATACCCTAAAATCCCAGAACTACGTTCCAACGTAGGTTCAGAAGTCCCCTCCGTGGGCATCAGTTTTAGTGATTACGCCACAATCATGCCTCTATACCCCTAGCAAGGTATATTGGGTCTTCTCGAAAAGGTATATACATCAGACTCCATGTTTAGATCACATGGTTTATATTAGTTAATAATAGCTCCCACAGTCATACTCTTATTGCATTGACCATGTTATTAGCATGTACTTCAATATATAGTTCAGCATGTTATCTTCATGATCAGTACTTGGTCATTGCATCTAACTCAGTTTTTAATTATACTTCAGTACATCTTGTTTCCATGTTCAGTCTATATTGCTCAGTTTATATTGTTTAGCTTAGTATCTATATCATGCATGCTTAGTACATTCAAAGTACTAGCGCATACTTTGTGCTACATCATTGTATGATGTAGGTTAAGTCGCTCAGTATCCACATCACGCTTAGTTCGACTTCTAGCCCATATTCAGCAACATTAGTAGTGAGTCCTTATAATTTGAGGATGTTTCTTTATGCTTTCGATTTAGGTAGCTTATTATTAGTCATTTTAGTATATTTAGAGCTAGCTGGGGACTTGTTGCAGCAGCTCATCAGTATTAGAGGCTTTCAGATATAGAGTCAGTGTTCAGTTGTTTTTGGATTGTTTCCTCCAAATATTCAGTTATCTTTTCATTTGGAGTCCTTTTAATTTTGACTTATTTTACAATTATGCATCCCCTTACTTAGTTATATTTTCAGTATGCTTGTGATATGCCAGACTCAAGGTTAGCTTGGGGTCATTTTTTATCCTAGGTCTCGTGTTACGTCTAGGGGGTAGTCTCGGGGCATGATCAATTAGTTCTATATAAGTGAGACCGGTGAACCTGGGGCTTTGATACCAACTTGTCGCGAGCCGATTTATTGAGTTATGATGGTACCTACTATAACCCGCTAGTAGGCAAGCAAAACCATAACCCAGAACAACAAGTAAAGGGTGCGAGTGTAAAAACAAGAAGAAATGAAAACTGAATAGCATAACCAAAAGAAGAAGCGGAAGCAAACAAAAATATACATATAATAAAGGATTCCTCCCTGAACCTCGAAGTCACAAGTATAGAGCTTCTAAAGTAAAATAGTACATGTCCCAAATGTTAACCCAAAATAAAAGGATGGTCTCAAAAAGAAAGAGATGAGCCAATAGAATCAAAATGGAGACATGCAAAGTCTAGGACGCAATGTGCTCTCCCTCACCTCCGAACTAAAACTGCAATAGGCTCGAATCTCAGTGCTGGTAACAGGTGCTCAAACCTGCATCACAAAAGATATGCAGAGTGTATCATAAGTACTAAAGCAATATGTGCTTCGTAGGAATCATAGACCGACTGAGCAAGAAAAGTAAACTAATAAGAAATTATAGAATCTAACATAGACAAAAGTCAAGAGCTGAAACCTAAAAGAAAAGCACACGAGCATACTAAGAATAAAAATGGTATAATTAAAACTAGCTAAACCTAGCTAGCCCCCATCAACCCAGAAGGTATATTCATCTATAAGTTAAAGTAATAACTTTAACGAACTCCTATAACCCCGACAGGTGTAAAGAAGAACTAAGAACTAAACCCGAAACTTGAAGATAGTAAAAAAAAACTAACATAGCCTTACACAAACCTCAACATTGGTAAAAGAATCCAAGGATCTAATGATGTCACCCAATAAGACGTTTAATATGATCAACAGGGAGTCACCCAGTCAGACCTTTCATCTGATCAAAGGGGATATGAGACAGAACCTCCAAATTAAAACTCTAGAGGGATCAAATGAGATATGAAGTACTACCTCCCAATAAGAACTCTAATTGGAGAAAAGCAAGATTCAAGCAGGGACAGTGCTTGACTAAAAATAGGTACATACGGGAGACTCAAACGAGGAGTGATAATCAATGTACAGGCTCGAACTGTAGAAAACAAACTCCAATTACTTGAAATGCAATTACCAACACCACACATGTCCAACTATAGTACGGGAATATCTAAAACTCGTTAGGGACCAACTCCAGCTCATACTCCACAAGTTGATGTCATATCAACGATAAGCCCACAACGGACCGCGTAAACACTGAGTCGATCACTAGGATAAAACTAAGAAATAAAAGTTCAAGTAGAGCCTCATTATCGCCTAACGAAGGATCATTCTATCAGACCCAAGTCTGCTACATTAGTTTACTTGGAGTTAAGCCGTCTGAAACGATGTCAGGGAAAAACTAACACCAAGCACCTCCAAATAACACAAGTCTATGGAAAGCACTAGTATAAGCCAAGAATAAAGCAAAACATGCTGAAATCAATTAATAATCACAACAACTAAGGCATGCAACAATATAATGATGATCACAAATAGTAACCGACATGCTTCCAATTTTGAAAAGCCTGATAAAAAGTTAAAACATGGATTCTAAGTATTTTAGCACGCTAAACTAGGTACCCACCCCAAATTTACACAAATCAGAATTCTTTCACATATTCATTCTCTATCTAAGAAATAAGAAGTCGTAGTCTACCATTAGACAGAATGTGTGTGCTCCAAACTCTAACTCTAGAGCTTTTCCCTTTAGAACAGCCTTTGAATGTTGTTATTCTATAAATAATATATTCGCAACGTTAATACGGTCATTTAGATACTAAATTCATATAAAATGGAGACGGACCCAAATTGGAGTCAAAATGAGGACTATGGGACATGTGCCAAAAATTCTAAAATAAACTACAACACCTCAGAAATTGGAAAATAAAGTTGGAAAGGAAAAATTGTAAAATTTTCACTGGAGCAATGAACAACGAATCCAATCTACAAAACATAGGAAGTCTTATAGGTTTTAGAAAGGAAATCGTAGAAGTTGAGTTGAATTTATTGAATTTCAAGTTTCTAAAGTTTGACCTATGACTTGACATGATGAACCATAGGGACTTGGAGGAGATGTAGATGGCTTTTGTATAAAGCTTTGAATTTATTTAATACCTTATACCTACGGAACGATTGAGTGGGTTATTATTTGTTCTACATGTCGTTTAAGGAGTCTCGTATAAAGTTCAAGACTTAGTGAAATTTTAGACTCAAAGTGGGATTCTACGAAAGGGGTCTATGGATTATAGACCAGAAGATAGACCATAAAAAGGTCTCATGGAAGTTTGAAGATTTTTGGGTTTCTGAAGTTAGTTTTACGATAGACTAGTACGGGTCGTAGAAAGCCCTATGGGTCGTAGGTCTAACCCGTAGGATGGTTTAATAGTTAATATCTATTAAACCATGCATTTTGACCCTAATTTTGTATTCTATAACTACCTTTCAATTCCTAAACCTACCCTAACCCTCTCATTCTCTCAAATTCCAAAATTTCATCTAAGTTCATCCCCGCCCAATTCCCTCTCAAGCTCAAGGAAGAAAAGCTAGGGTTTTAAGCTTCAAGTACTACAATCTCCATTTGCTATTATGGCTTTGATTATTGATCTATATCGAAATTCACCAATGAATTTAATTCATCCATTAGGTCCCAAAATATCTTCAACCTCCAATTTAGTTTTGCCCTATTCAATTAAGGTTTAACCCACACTACAAGAAAAATGGCCAATAGCGAAGGCAAAAATATGGTCCCTAATAGTGAATTTTTGGTCCTTAATGAGAAATAACTACCAGATTTTCCTGATCGCCACCCGTCCCAAAAGGCTTCGCCGCAAAAAGTATTTAACGACGGGAAAAAAATAACTGGTCCTTAAAAGTATACAGCGACTAGTTAAAATGTAGTCCCTAAAAGTCCTTTACAGACCATATATTTGGTTCCTGGAGGAGTTTTAGGGACTAACTTTCTGGTCTATAGAGACACTTCAACCTGGTCCCTATAAGTCTTTATTCAAATGTATTATCCAATTGATATTCAATTTGCAATAAACGAGATGACAAAAGGATAATTTAAATTATTATGCTTTCACATATATATATATATATATATATATATATATAATATTGTGTGCATATTCCCTTGATAAAAAAACTCTACAGCTAACTTTCTAAACTATAGTATAAAATTTGTCGACAGTCCTAACAAAATGTCAACAAGTTATATATCCACAAAAGCTTCATTCTTATTATCGCCGGTACCCAAAACCTGTAAAAGAAAGTATTAAAAAATTATTCTTTAGCAAAATTATAATAATCAAGTACATAATTAAGAAGAAAGTCGTGTAAGAACTGACACAAATTAGAAACTAGAAGAAAGTTATGCAACTTTTTTGTATCAGTCAAGAGGTCAATGTGGAGGCTAATCCAAAGGTTCAAAATACAATTATAGGGACACATTTTCACCATCAAAATGTGAAGTAGTATACTAATACGTAACTGAGGTACAATAAGTTAAGGATATGTTCTTTATTGTATAACGTTATCTCATTTAAGTAGAGGTCAATTTGGAGAAAAGTCCAACAGTGTAATAATTTCTCCATCAATAATAATGACACTACAGTTAAATTCCGTTCAGCAAAACTTATCCATTAATAAGAAAAGCTCTGTGAACTAGCTCAAGACTATAATGCTTGCGTAATCAAGACACAACTTCCAATGCAAGTGTCTACGATCGTACAATAGTAAAGTAACTCAACCAAGGGTTGGGGTCGAGTCCCAAGGGAGTGGGCTTGAGAATTAATAGAAAAATAAAATTAAGTTCTAATTAGTCATTGCTAAAAACATTATCGAATCTAAACATATTAAATCTAAAGGGTGACGAAAGCGTCAATTATCAATGGGGGTTTGTGACAAGTAAGCAAAAACCGCAAAAATGCAAAGAGTACTAATCAAGAAGAGAGAATTATTGGGAAGTGATAGGAATACGGGATAGACTAAACTATTGGGTACATGCTTTTGATAATAAATCCGTTGAATATTTGTGAATAGGCTAGACTATAGTGGGGGTAAATTCTCTCTTGAGCAACTTACCCCGAATCAACTCGGTTTCTCTCAAACACCGGGTTGGCGCATGAAGAACAGGCTCCGCCTTATCCCACTCACTCTCTCGAGCTGAGTGTGTGGGAGAAGGACTAGGGTTCACTTTCTCGAGCTGAATCTCATGTCGACCCAATCCCACCGGCCATCAATTTATTAGTCTTAGTTTTACGACCTCTCTCTCGAGCAAGCTGAAAACACAAAGGTGAAATCGTATTTGCAACTACAATTTCAATAAGTTCCACAACAACTATTAAATGAAATCACATCTAAACAACAAACAATCATCAACAAGCAAGACCCAACAGATAATCTAACCCATATTCACAAAATCACACCCCAAGAATTGGGGTTTTAGCTATACATGTAAAAGAGATAGAAATTTATACCAATATGAGTTTGCATTCAAATGGGTATGAAGATTTAAGTCTCAAAAGAAGCAAAGAGCGAAGAATCCACAAGACCCAAGTCTAAATTCTTGGAGTTGAAGCACTTTGAATCTTCAAGTTATTCAAAACCCTCTCCAAACTTAGAACTAAAAATTCTATGTTAAAAATTTCTATATTAAAAATATGATATTAAGCTACAACTCTCAACTAGTATTTATAGTTTTCAAAAATCTATGCGGCAACGGATCATTCGGCGTCGTCAATCGAGATCACCGATCAACTCGGCGATCCACCCTTTGGTAGATTACATCACCGTCTTGCTCTATCCTTCAGCATCGTCGTGTTTTGGATCATTGGGTGACATAGTACTGCTTCGCAAAACTGCTCGGCGACACGCCGACTGCTCCTTTTCACCACCAATTTGATCCTTTCTTTCTGGGCTCAGCACACTGGAACAAAAGGCGAGGATAAGACCTTTTGGTGACTCACCGAATGGGTTCGGCGATTCTCAGATCTTCATTTCTTCATTCTTTCAGCTGCCTTTGTCCTTTTTGCTAAGTAGTGTCCATGCTTTCTCTCAAACTCCAAATACCTGAAGCTTAAGGGTTTCATCAGTTATTGAGATAAAATATGCATTTGAGGACACTAATTCTATCAAAATATAGCCCTAAATGAGTCCAATTTGCGGACTCATCAACACCTCCAACTTAAACTTTTGCTTGTCCTCAAGCAAACTCAAGTTCAGCCGTTCAAAAAGGGTATCTCGAACAGTGCTACATAAGACTCAATCATGAATGCACAGAAAAAGAATCAATCTACTTATGCAAAGATCATATTTGCACTCAAAAATTCAAGTTGTGACTCACCAATATCAAAGAATCTCATGCTCACAATACTTGCTTCAAATGCAAGTTCAAGCTCAACCAAAGTGTTCATATGCCCTCACACAAGGAATGATTCCATATTCACACACAAAGGTTTAAAGCTTCGAAATCAGATGCAACGCTCACACTCACAAAGATGAACACAATGCATAATTTCACCCATAGGTTTGCTCGTATTTTTCAATCAACACTTGCTTCAGCTCACTCAAAATCACAAAGGTCTTTTCAAGGCTTGTAATGGGGCTAAGTGCAAAGGTATGGTCATTTAGGCTCAGTGACTTTCATCCTCATGAAATGTAGCGCTCTCAACACTTCATTTCCATTTCTTTCATCATTTTCATTAGTGCTCATAAGTCATCCTATTATTCACTTCCCATGGATTGTTTGGGAACCCCATTTCTTTCATACTTTTCAACTTTATTCCACAACTTTTCTTTTTCTTTCTTCTTCTTTTTCTTTCTTCTCTCTCTTTTTTTATATGGAGGGGTTCCATTTTTGTTAACACCATGGGTTAAAGGAGACTTTTCTTGCACTTCTTGATTTTCCCTTCTTTTTTCACCACACCCCCAACTTAGGCTCGCTATTCGACTAACCACAACTTCATGAAGATTATGGGTGATGGATAAAGAAAGGTCATTATTTTCATCAAGTTTCTTCCAAAAAAGGTAAGGCTCAAGGGGTGTTCAAAAGCAGTTCACACACTCACAAGGTAGGCCACAAAAGAGGTATATGTCAAATTGGCTCACACTCTTCTAAGTTGTCTAAGATCATATTAAGAGATAGCATCACTTAGTTGACCGGACCAATGGGGCAAATTCTAGGATCCATCATGAATAGTTCACAAGTAAGTTCATCACAGTAGGCATTGAAACTATATGTCAAACAAGACTCCACATTTTTGCTAGTGTGCAACGATCATTACAAGAGACTCGATTCAACAATAGGCTAGTCACAACGAGATGGAAAGAGTTCACATATTGTCTATGCAATTTCATTTGGCCTCATCGTAGCAGCACATTTATGTTCGTTCAATTATGAGCACTATTCAAGTCATCGGTATTGATCGAAACCGAGACTCAAATTTTACAAAAAGAACAACCACATCCAACACACTAGAGGTGGCAAAAAAATCGAACGGGTCAAAATCATTTTGCAATTTAAAACATGGAGCCACAAGCTCAAACCTTCCACGAAAGCAGTATTAACACAATAATAACTTACAACCCAAATACATAAACAAAATACGATTCACGAATAGCACACAAAGGTGGACGTCACCCCACCACAAACAAAAATAATTTCCCTCAAATGCAAATAACAAAATATCCAGAATGTAAATTAAAGGAAAATAGAGAGAGGGGTAAAAAAGGGATCCTGCCTATGCAGTCTCTCTATCTTTCTGGGCCTCAGTGACCGATGTAGTACTCTGAATATGGGCATCAATCCCCGAAGTCACCTCTAGGGAACAGCGGTACCAGATTCACCAAGGTATGTTGAATGTCTGTCTGCCAGAAAGATATGCACCGCTCTGCAAAATCCCCTGGCCCATGATGGAATATTAGGGTCCAGGGTAATGGTCTTCCTGGCAGAAGTGGGCCTTTTTCCCTTGCCTTTCCCAGTAGTTGTGGGCAGTTTCGCAGCTTTGCCTTTCGACGTAGCTGTCTCCTCATATATCACACTCCCTTTTGAGTTCTCTTGGGCTTGTTTTATTCTTTCCACAACTTTTGATCTAGTCATGTTTGCAAAGTCTTTGGTATCGACAAAGAGAAGATTGAAACACTAGGCGGCAATGTAATCCAATCCCGAGCACAAATCAGCACTAATAAGCAAGAGGGAAACTCAAATTCTTATGCTAATGCAGTCCAAACAGGAGGTGTCCATTCCTCCACAAATCCAGGAGACAACCTGTTGAACTTCTTCACCAGTCAACCTTTTAGCAAGGCACAATGTGAGAAATTGGCCAAAGCTTTTCAGACCATGCAGTGTGATGATCCTAGTGCTGGAAACTCTGAGGCATCTGCTAGTGCAAATATGGCTGGTACAGCTACTGTTTGTAATATATTTTTTTCTCTTTTTTCTCAGCATCAAACCAGAGATGATGGTAACATCTTTGGCTCTTTCTTTTCTCCTTCAAGCAAAAAATTTTGGATCATTGATACTGGGGCTTCACAACATATGACGTTTGATCGAACTCTTCTGCATAACCTTAAATATTTAGACTCTCCAATTTCAGTCACATTTCCTAATTCCTACAAACTCAAAGTGCATGTAGTAGGTAGTGTGCATCTGGCTAGCGACTTAGAGCTCCACAATGTTCTATTTATCCCTTCTTTTAAGCAAAATCTTCTCTCTGTTCATAGGCTTTGTGAGCAGTTTGATTGTGACTTAATTTTTTCTAAATGTGGATGTACTATGCAGGTCCCTTCAATGAAGAAGGAACCTCTTTTTGGTGAAGCCAATACAGGGCTCTATGTGCTGAGAAGCGACACCTCCCTGCAGCATTCTACCTCAACTTCGATCACTCCAAGTCTGGGCCAGTCTAGTTTATTGTCACAAATTCAGAGTCCTATGTCTAGTTCTTTATCTCAAGAGTCTGTTTCTTCAAGGCTTTCAAGCCATTCTGTCTTCAGTCCTGTTTGCAATACTATTTCAGCTATCAATAAAGATGTTTCTGTTTCCAATGTTTTCTCTTCTTCTAAATTATGGCATTATAGACTTGGACACCTGCCTTATGCGGCTATGAAACATATACATACTGTCTCTTTTACTGAGAAGGATGACTTTCCTTGCGATATATGTCCCATGGCTAGACAAACTAAGCCACCATTCCCTCTTAGTTCTATCTCTTCAACTCGTTGCTTTCAATTACTACATATTGACACTTAGGGGCCTTTTAATACTCCAACTTACAGAGGTGAAAAATATTTTTTGACTATAGTTGATGATTTCTCTAGATGTACTTGGACATTTCTCTTAAGTACCAAATCTGATTCTTTTTCCTCTTTCAAATCCTTTTTATCCTTTATTGATCGACAATTTTCTGTCAAAGTCCAAATCATTAGATCGCACAATGCCTTTGAACTGGGTTCTGGTTTTGAACATAAAGCTTTTCTACAATCTCAAGGAATTTTACATCAAACCACTTGTGTGGATACCCCGCAATAGAATGGCGTCGTCGAGCGCAAGCATAGGCACCTATTAGAAACTTGTCGGGCTCTTCTTTTTCAATCTCATGCCCCAAAGAAGTATTGGGGAGACTGTTTGTTGACTGCCACTCATTTACTGAACCGATTCCCTTCTAAAGTTTTACACAATAAATCACTCTACCAAATCCTTTTTGGGAAAGTTCTTGATCATAACTATCTCCGACCCTTTGGATGTTTATGTTTTACCTCTACATTGCCTCGACACAGGGACAAATTGAGCCCTCGTGCTGTCCCTTGTGTTTTTTTGGGATACCCTTTTGGGAAGAAAGGGTACAAGACCCTCAATTTGTAGACAAATCAAATCATCATCTCCAGGAATGTCAAGTTCTTTGAGCATATTTTTCCTTTCGCCTATTCAACTCCTCTTCAGAAGTTGTTTCCCGCCTCTTCTTTTCCTAGCACAGACTATTTTCCTCCGCCTACTTCTTCTCCAGTTACCTCTTTTTCTGACTCCTTTGCTCCACCTCCATCACCTACTCCTGTTTCTGACATTTCTCCATCTCAATCCCCTATTTCTACTGATGCTTCTGTGCAGGTTCCTACTCCGGTGTTACCTTCTCCACATGGCCAGGTATTGCGCAAATCACTACGGGTACATTCTGCTCCTAAATTTCTTTCGGATTATATTTGTAATTCTGCCTCTTCTCTTATTTCTCCTGACCCTCCTTGTATTCCTCTACATTCTTTTGCTTTTGCTGCACTTTCCCCTCACAATCAATCTATCATCACCTCTATTTGCCAAATACAAGAACCACATTCTTATCAACAAGCAATGTTGCACCCCGGATGGAAGGCTGCAATGTCTCAAGAGTTTGCGGCACTAGAATCAAATCATACTTGGGAAGCTGTCCAATTACCTCCTGGAAAAGTTGCTTTGCCTTGCAAATGGGTTTACAAGGTCAAACTAAAGTCTAATGGGACTTTGGAGAGACTCAAGGCGCGACTAGTTATTCGGGGATATACACAGAGGGAAGGCTTGGATTATTTTGAAACTTTCAGTCATGTTGTCAAGATGACAACCATCTAATGCCTTCTTTCAATAGCTGTTAAAAGGAAGTAGGATTTATTCCAGCTGGATGTCAATAACGCCTTTCTCATGGTGATTTGGATGAGGAAGTATATATGAGATTTCCTCCAGGATTGCCTGCTCCTTCTCCATCTACGGCTTGTCACTTACGTAAATCTTTGTATGGTTTGAAGCAGGCATCTCGACAATGGTATGCCAAACTATCTTCTGCTTTGAAGACTAGAGGCTTTACCGCCTCTCTTAATGACTATTCTTTATTTTTCAAAGTTTCTGGTCCTCTCATCACAATTATTGTTGTGTACGTTGACGATATTTTGCTCACAGGAAATAACTCTTCTGAAATTTCTGCCATTAAAACATTTTTGGATTCTGAATTTCAAATCAAAGATTTGGGGATTGCTCACTATTTTTTAGGACTAGAGCTTGTTCGTGAAGGGGGTGGATTGGTTGTCACACAAAGGAAATTCACTCTAGAGCTCCTCAAAGAATTTGATTGTCTTGATTCAAGATCTGTTTCCAGTCCATTGGATCCCACTCTCAAGCTGACATCAGAATGTGGCAAGCCTCTCCCAAATCCAATCATTTATAGACGACTCATTGGCAAATTAAAATTTTTAACCAATACAAGACCAGATTTGTCTTACACTGTCCAAACCTTGAGTCAATACATGCACTCTCCCTGTTCTGGACATTATGAAGCAGCGATGCATACATTAAGATATTTATGCAATGATCCAAGTTTGGGATTATATTTAACATCTGAGCCAACATTTCAACTATTGGCTTATTGCGATTCAGATTGGGCATCTTGCTCAGAAACCAGGAGATCAGTGAGTGGATTCTTCCTAAGTTTAGGAGGATGTCCAATTTCTTGGAAATCAAAAAAACAGCCAGTGGTGGCCCTTTCTTCTGCAGAAGCTGAATATAGATCCATGAGACGTATAGTGGCAGAAAATACATGGATAGTGCAGTTGCTAAATGATTTATCAGCAGAACCCTCTTTGTCGATACCTCTTCGCTGTGACAGTCAGGCAGCAATACATATAGCAAAAAATCCAGTCTTTCACGAGCGCACAAAGCACATCGAACTGGATTTTCATTTTGTTCGAGAAAAATTACTGGATGGGCTGATATCACTATCCTTTGTCACTTCTTCATCTTAGCTCGCAGACTTGTTTACCAAATATCTTGCAGGACCATTACATCGAGCACTTTTGAGCAAGTTGGGTCTCCGAACTTCGGGTTCCAACTTGAGGAGGGGTGTTGCCGGAAAATTCAGAGATAATGAAAAAGAAAGAAAAGAACCTACAGTCAGTGATGAAACAAAAGAGAAGAAAGAAATGAGACAGCTGGCAGTACATGTGCCTTGTTCTGATAAAATAAAAGAGAAGCATGAGCAGTATCATTTAGAAAATTCTAGAAAGGGTATAGGTGTAATTGCTATGTAAATAATTTCCTTTTTACTTTTTAATTATTTGAATTTGTTAGAGTTAGTTAGGATTTAGATTCCTTTTTTATGATAGGATAAGAATGAACAACTTGTATAAATAGAGAGGCTACTGTAGATGAATACATAGAGGATAATTTTTCCAATGCTCATTTCTTTCTTTAAGTTTTTCACTTTGTGACCAGGTTTGTTCATACCATTAACTCAAAAATTACAGAAGCCCATAGTCTGCAACAACCTTAGGTTTGTTTCTAATTTCTATGCTGCCTTAGGAGTTAGTACTGTATAAAATAAACTTTATCTAATTGGTTGAGATCAGAGGAGGATCTATAGCAGGTTCAACCTAATCCATTCAAACCATGTATATATCTCACATAAAAGAGTTGCAACAAACGTGGATGTATATAACATCATACCCATTTTGAAGTTACTGAGTTTTTATTCGTAGTAAAACATCTTAGGTCTCTATTGTATAAGAACTGAAAGAAGAGAAGTGTTTGACCACACGTTGAACTTTATTGACTGTTTTGGACTATTTGTTGTATATCATTTAAACTTTTGTTGTATTAGCTTAAGCTATGTTAGTTATGGACTTGTGGCAAAAGGATGATGCCTAATTCTAACTTCCGCTTTCCATATCCAAGTACATATTCAGTTGCCTCTGCTTGCTGAGCCTACTCATTCATAAAAAATATTACTCCCTCCGTCCCATGTTATATGAGGTACTTTGACTCAGCACAGAGTTTAAGAAAGAAAGGATGACTTTTAAAATTTATGGTCCAAAATGAATGATAGAAATTTGTGTGGCTGTAAATCATTTCATTAAGGGTACAATAGATATTTTATAGTTAGATTGTTACTTTATATAGAAATGCGTCATTCTTTTTGGGACTGACTAAAAAGGAAAGTGAGTCATATAAATTGGGACAGAGGGAGTAGTTTCAGAGCTAAATTATTAAAAGTGTGAGTTTAATATCTAAACTATAACTTATTAGTTTGAGAAACTGGAAAAGGGCCAAAATTACTCTTAGACTATTCGAAAAGGTTTTAAAATACCTCTCATTCACCTATTGGGTGAAAAATACTCCTTAGTCCACCTTTTTGGTCCGCAATTACCGTTTAAACTAACTGTCACGACCCGAGAGTACCCCCTAGTCGTAACATGGTGTATTCGACCCCGAAGGGGTCTTATACGAGCCACATAGTCATTCATTGCATTCAATAATGAAAATAGTGCGGAATAAAAAAAAACATATTTACATCCACACATTTAAACTTCATTAAAACAACTTTAAAAACACACAGCGGAAGTCTAAGTCTCACATGGCCATCTTAGACACAGTCACAAAACATAAGTAGGGACACGGCCCTTTACAATCAAAAGAAGTCTATTAAGTCTATTACATGAACAAAAGAACTTAAAAGTCTTGTCCTCGAATCCATGAGGACATACCAAGTCTTGGAGGAAAGCAATCCAACACTTCAAACTAGCTAGGAGGGATCACTTGCCGGAACCTACACTTATAGTAAAAATATGAAGAATATGGGTTAGTACACAAAAATGTACTAAGTATGATGACCATGCAAAACATGCTTTAAAAGGGACATTTTGGTTAGAAACCATGCATTATGCCACTTTTTGAAGTACCATGAATAGTTGCATAAAAGACATACAATACAAGCATAAACATCAAGTAAGTCATAATATTACCTTTAAACAATTCAACATGAAAACCTTTACCTTGGACCTTCACCTCAAGAAACCCTTATGCTATACCTCGTGCAATGTATGGATGGCGTCCCATACCACCATCCATACTAAGGCACCACATTAAGGTCACTTAAGGTAACTTATCATTCATTGCTTTCACCTTTGCACAATATTCATACATAAGAGGTATATCATTAATTAAGACATGACAAGGGAAAATAACTCGTAATATAACCCAAGTATAACATGCATAACATATTAAGCATTTAAGAGCCAACATTCTTTAATAACCTCATTTAGGCCACAATTGTATCACATACATTAGGATTTAGAGAAACTCACCATGACCCTCTCCAAGCCTACTCGTGCAATGTATAGGTAGCATCCCATACTACTACCTACACTTTGTAGAACCTATCAAGAAACCATAATGAAATCTCACATGATGGGAAGTAAGCATTTAACCGACATAGACCATGAGAGCTTGTCATGGAATCCGGTGTCATAAGTCCCCACACCGTAAAGAGGTGGTCTACTTGCCTAAGGAAGACCGGTATATAGCTTAATGGATCCACTAGCTACCTATGCGGGCACATAGTTTATGGGATAAGGTAGACGATCATTGAAACTTATGCCTAACTATTGGGGGAGTTTCCATCTAACCAAATCCACTCGGTGCTTAGCCAACATTCCCATAGAATAGTTCGTTATCTTGACATTATCACATATGAGAGGTGCCATTGGCCTACCAACTCCAAATTACATTCATTAACACGTGAAAGGGTGCTTTAAGCCTACCGTTTCAAGGTTCATTTAGGAAAGCTCATTAACTCCTCTTGAAAGGGTGCCATGGGCCTACCGGTTCAAGTCTCATCATTAACCTTCATGGAAAGGTGCCATAGGCCTACCGATTCCAAGGTTCATTACTATCATTAATGGAAGGGTGCCATTAGCCTACCGATCCAAGGATTCAACAATCAACAATATAATCATTTATACAAGAAAATGATGCATAAGCCCTACCAATTCAAGGTATACTTTATATTGAAGAATCCTTCATATTCTATCATCAACATTCATGAGTGTCAAATTGAGAAATAATCTTTCAATAGCAACACCTTTACGTTCATAACACGATCACATTATCTTCATTGAATTCTCATTCATATAATGTCATGATAACACTCCAATTTCTCATACTATGCCTTTAAGGCCCTAAGCCTCACATACCAATACACCAACAATACACCATAAAATAAGCATGGGTAATGACATACTTCAACAATCTAAAGACCTTTAAACAAGTTTGATTCATATACATTCATTAGCTAGCAACCCACTTCATAAAGGCATAAACTAGGAATAAAGAAAAATCATGGGTTCATGGAGTATTTTCATCTTAAATCGTCAATACAACAACAATATAACCATAAAGTGCCATTAGAAACCTTTTAAAACCATTTGGTGGAAGAACCCATGAGATTGAGTGAAAACCTAGATTTTTCATACTTTGAAATAACTTTGGATTTGGCTCCTTGAATGGAAAATTAGACAAGGATAAGAATTTTGGTCAAAAGGGTTTTATAATTTCTAGGAAATAATATATGTCATTTGGAAGAAATGGTCCAACACTTAGAAAATATTTTGGGCGGATGAACAGTAACCACGCGGGTGAACAGTAACCGAGCTTACTGGAATTTGCATTTTCTGCCGGACAGACTTTACGAAAATGGGCATAACTTCTTCGTCCGAACTCCGAATGAGGTGAAACGAAGTGCGTTAGGTAGCTAACTCAAAGGGCTTTCCATGGATATATTATTGGACACCCAAATAATTTGTATGCTAGGATATATGACCCTCCAAAGTAGACCCTCGAAAAAAGGCTTCACTTGGAAATTTCGGATTTTGATACGGTTGCTCTAAAATTTGGGTTAGACCCATTTCCCACTCAATTTGACCCCCTAAACAAGAATATGAAGTCGGATTTTCGAAAAACGAAATGGATCTTTTTATATACAGCTAAACAAGTTTCCGGTAACTTCCGAAGCACATTTTTAAGAACTTTTTGGGTCAAATTCAAATATAATCATTTCATTAAGTTCTCGACTCCAAACTCACATGTGAGGCTCTAGTTTCACTCTATCATTTTCCGGGTCGTTACACTAACAACATTTTATTTTTCATTTTTTATCATTATTAATTATTACATAACATCTTTCTATTGGATGAATTTAAATTTCAACCCACTAATTTTTTTTTCTACCCACCCAACCCATAAAGTATTTAAGATATTCATACTTAATAGATAATGGAGCAAACTTCAGATATCATGGATAAGCAAGAGGCAAAGGTATATTGTTCAACAAATATGCAGAACTAATTTCATATATTCCTGAATATCATATATATGATTGAATAAATTTATGTTAGTTATTATGTATTAGAATTATTTGAATCATGATTTCTAGTTTATTAGCACACTGGAAACAGGGAGAAAACTTCTATACTATGTCATCCTAATGTTGAAATGATAAACAAATAATCTAGTTCATAATGATCTAATATGAATTTAATCAATTATGAATATGATAGGAAGGAATAATTGAAAATTAAAAACCTGCATAACAACGAACATGACTACATACATGCATGATGAAATGATAAAAAAACTATGAAACTTTAATCTTATATATACTTAAAGGTATAGAAATAATTGAATTAAGAAGAATAATACGGGAAAAAATATTTAATGATAACGAATCAGAGGATATATTAAACCAACAATGGTATGAAATAGACCTACATGATTTAGACCTCGAAAGAATAGAATGGTATGATTTACAAATAAATTCAGATTAAAATGAACTACGAATATTTACAATATTGGACATAATCTATGGAAGATATAAAACTATTAGAACAATTAATGAAAGAAAATTTATATATGTATCTAAGAAATATGTGATGAATGCCTTGTGTAGTTCTGGTATTCCACTTATTTCTTCTCCGTCGTATGTGTATATGGTATTTAATAGTCCATAATTGTAACATGTCCTTACTAAATTGGCGTTAGTTTTTGGCTGTGCGATTAGCTTGTTATAACCTTCTAATTTTTGGGTTAGGTAGTCTTGACTTGGTTCTTTAGTTGTAGTGGATATAGGATTACGGTTTAAATAGGTTTGGATTTTGTATATATTTTCAATATATGTTCTCGTGACATGGTTATATAATTTTTTTCTCATTTTGTAGGCTATCTGCATAGGTAGAGGTTTGTGGTTCCATAGTCAATGTGTTTCTTGGCATTTTTGGAGTAAATGGTTTTTCAAATAGCTGGTTTAAGTTTGCATTCTTACGCTGTTTTTCACTAACTTGTTTACTTGTACCTGCAGCTGTATTTAAACAAAATATTTTATAAAAGGTCCTAGGATGTCTGGCAAGACGCGTTGAGAGGAGTCTTATTCATAATTGTGAAGCGCAACATTTTTATGAATAGGAGGATACAAAGCACTAAGGAAACTTCACTTCTTTCAGTACTCTAAAGTCATGTCATAGAGTTCTTATCTACAAAGGTCTCTCTCCTAACTCTTGTCCAATGCTTTTATGAATACGGTTCTTCAAAGATCTTACATGAGAAGGAACATGGATAATGATGTGGAGCCCAAGGTTCCTCAAGCCCCGGTTGATCCTTTGGCCAAGAAAGTGATTTTTGACAAATTCCATGCCACTTTCCATATGTTGGCTCAAGCAATGATCACCCAAGCTAATAGAGAAATCATTGTTCCCATAAACCCAAATGTGTATATGACGGTAATAATAATAATAATAATAAGGGACTACACTAGGATTAATCCTTTAGAGTTCCATGGGTTGAAAGTTGATTAGGATCCTCTCGAGTTCATTAATGGGATTTAAAAGATAGTTGGAATTATGGGAGTGTCAACGGTGCAAAAGGCCAAATTGTTCATTTAACAACTCAAGGATGTTGCTCCATTTTGGTTCAACCAATGGATTTGATCATTTCTTCTCTCCCCCATAAACCTAATCACCTATTTTCTTTTTACCTCTTTTCTTATTCAACAATTGCTAGATCAATTTTACACCAAATGCTTAGATTGAGTGCAATACTTAATTGAAGTTGAAGGATTCAAGTTGGAGCATTGATTTTTGAAAGAGGAGGCAAGGAAGAGAGAGGGGACTTGGTCAGCTTCAAGAAAAGGACATCTCCATCTTCTTCTTCCTCCCTGCTCCTTACCTCTACCAGTGTTTCTACTATACTAAACATCAAAAGTTTGGTAACGGCGTCTGTTTATTGACTCCCTTACGTTGATGGCTCTTCCCTCTCCCTTCTAACTATTTCAAATAGTGCTAATCCTACTATCATTGATCAATGACTTTATGAAGATATCATATTTTTCTTGGAATTGTCATCGGTGATGTTACAGCTCTGCAGTTCAGGTTGACACCTGCTGCCTTTGCCCATAATTTTTCCCCCATTTTCAATAGCTATACGTTTTAATTTTAATGATATATTTTTAGAGTATATATTCAAATGGAGTGTGTTGTTATTCAGTTGAAGAGGGAGAGGTAATAAAGCTAAATCGGCTTGCTGATATTCTTTTGTACATATCTAGAAGTAAATTAATTGTTACTTGGTACTTTCTCTGTCCCTAATTACCAGTCCATTTTTCCTTTTATAGTTGTCCCTCATTACTTGTCCATTTTGACAAATCAAGAAAGGACAAACATTTCTTACCTACTATACTCTCAATTAATTGCTTTGAAAAATGTAGAATTTCTTGAAAATCTTAAGTTTTTAATTCATCTACTTCATAATTAATAGGGATACAATGGTAAACTCATTATGTCAATTATTATTTTCTTAATAGGTGTGTCAATTCAAAAGTGAATAAGTAATTATGGACAGAGGGGTGTTAAATTTAAGACCGGATGACATTTCAGAATATGTAAGATAAAATTCTAAGGAATTCTGGAGTTTCCACTAACCTCTCCATAACTCTAGATTCTTCCCCCTTATTTTATGTCAAAAGTGAAGGGCAATGTGGGGGGTCATAACACTCAACTCTAGATCCCCCCCCCCCCTTATTTTTATGCCAAATTTGAAGGGCAAAGTGGCAGGTCATGACACTCTCCCCCACCCGATGCTGCGACAACCGCGTCACATTGTTGCTGCATGGACGATTGAGTCTTGTCTTCTCACATGTGGGACCATCAGTTTATTGACTCATCAATGCATTCATATCATACACTATTTGGGTATAGTAATTTATACTCTCCATGTTTAATTTTATTTGTTCATTATATTAAAAATAAATATTTAATTTTATTTATTCAGTTAAGAAATATCTATCTATATATAATAGGAGAAGAAAAAAGTGACACGTATTGGCACCACAAAAATTCACAATTATAAAATTAAAAAGATAATTTCAATTTGTTTAAAATTTGTATTTAAAATTAACCAAAAAAAAATTAAAAGAAGTAACCAACTAAATTATTCCGTGTTTCTTTTTTCCCCTAAAATTAAAATTGGTTAATGTTTTATTAATTTGAATTTAAAATATTTCAAAAAAGAAAAACTGAAAAAGTTTGATAAGGAAGACTCATTATTAGTAACCAACTAAATCATTATTAGTTTGAATTTTGAGTTTTTTAAAAAATAATTAAATATATATAATTAAGAATTGATTAACAAAAAATTTCTATTTAATAATGATAATGATAATGAATTACTAATAATTATAATGATAATAATCATCTTTCCACAACATCTAAACAAAAAAATCTACACAAAAAAATTCTTATCACAAAAATTCATAATTTTAAAATTCAAAAAATAATTTCAATTTGTTTAAAATTTTTAATTAAAATTAACCAAAAAAAATAAAAAGAAGTAACCAACTAAATCATTCTGTGTTTATTTTTTTTTCCTAAAATTAAAATTGGTTAATGTTGTTTTAATTTGAATTTAAAATATTTAAAAAAGAACACTGAGAAAGTTTGATAAGGACAACTCATTATTAGTAACCAACTAAATCATTATTAGTTTGAATTATGAGTTTTAAAAAAAATAATTAAATATATATAATTAAGAATTGATTAACAAAAAATTTCTATTTAATAATGATAATGATAATGAATTACTAATAATTATAATGATAATAATCATCTTTCCACAACATCTAAACAAAAAAATCTACACAAAAAAATTCTTATTAAAATATTTATTAGATAAAAATAGTAATATATGAGAAAGCCAAAAATTCAGGATAAGTTTTATCTTAATATCGGTAAAAGAGTTTTTTCAATCACTATTTATTTATAAATAGAAATAAAGATTGCAAAAAGTGAGGGTGATTATTAATTATTTTTTAAAAGAAATGCACCACTTTAGTCCGTGGAGAATTTTAAGGAACAATTTCAATCAGTAGAGAATTTTAAGGAATGATTTCAAATTTTAAAATTAATGTAAAAGCTGAAAAATAAAAATAACAATTACAAACATAAATTTCCTTATGATAATAATAATAAAATAATAATAATAATAATTATAAGAATAATAATCTATAAATAGACTACTCCACCAACTTCTTCAAAAACGTGAGATGTAAAAACAACAATTCCTTTGTAAATCTTATTTTCAAGTTTTTTTTTCTTAAATTTTTATCCAAATTTTTTTCAATTCTTTTGATTTTATATAAACTCAATTTAATGAGAAAATTTGTATGAAGTTTATCTCAAATTTATAGGTGAGCTTTTTCTTTTTCTTCATTAATTTCAATCCTATTACTTTGAAATTTGACAATAAACAACAAAAGAAATTGACATAGAGTAAACTACATGATGCAAAGAGAAAAATTGCATATATTTATTCACTACTTTTAATATTAAATACCAAAGAATATGAGATGCAATTTGATTTTATTATAAGTAAATGTAGGTTCTGATTTTTCTTTGTAAAAAGTTTCTACCATCGATTTATCTATAATTTGAATGAATTAAATTAGTGTTCTTTTTCAAAGTTACTATAATAAGTATTGAATTTTGTACGTCTTTGAGTACTTCCTTTTATGTATTAAAAGATGATTTTAAGGGAGAAAACATGTGATGGAATTGAGAAATCAATATAGAGGATAGAAAATTATATATGTTAGATTGATATATTTGCAAACTCAACACCAAATAATTGTATTTATTGGCACTAGCACGATACATACATACATATATATATAATTCTATGAATTAAATATACGAAAAATAACTATAATGAGATTTTGCATTTCAAGACATTACTTACAGATTCACAAGATTATCATCGACAAGACACGATGTCCATCATTTAGGCATTTAGAAAATTAGCAAATGAAGATTACATTTATTCTAGAATTTTTGATAGATATTAAAATATATCAATTCCACTAGAATTAAGATAAGTACTATGTTTTATTATTGTAAATTGAGAGTATTTATATGTAGGATATACATATGAAAACAATAACATGATTTAATGTTAATATTATTGGCAGGATATACATAAATTTGTCCTTTATTAATGTCACGATCCAATCCACCGGGCCGTGCGGGCACCTACATACTACCACCTAAGTAGGAGAACCCTCATATCCCAATAGTCAAAACGTGCAAAAAATTTAAAAGAAACAAAGATAATTATAATAACGGGATTTTATAAATAATACTTTTTAAAACAATTTCACGTTAAGACTTTTAAAGTAACTAACACCTCCAATGATCTAGTCTAAACAGGTACAAGAGCTACTAAGAGTACAAACTGGACATAATAAATAAAATACACAACTCCCACCATGCGAAAGGAAAGTAGAGGCTGTTGGAGAACTCTTTGTCTTCATCTAATGAAACATCACCAACCTGCATCCAGACTATGTCAAAAAGAAATAGCAAGAGTAGTATCAGTACAAACCACACGTACTTGTAGGCATCATCGGTCAACCTGATACCCACCACATAACATAAGAAATCAACTAGTAAGATCATGCAATAAAACCCCTCGCTTCTCCACCTTTACCCTCTCTCGAAATACCACTGAATTACATTAGTACTCTAACTACTAACCACCTTCTCGGTCAACCTACTTACTAGGTTCTTGATCATAGCCTAAAGATTCTAACACATAGAAAAGTCCCCAAATACAACTACAAGCATTCAATTAACCGCTCATGTCCTACCCTTACTTTCTCTTCATATTACCCCGCCATGGCCACATGGTACATTACGTCAAGCTTTCTAACCACTAAACACAATTCCCTTTCTGCAAAGTGAAATCCACCTAAGCATTTACATCACGTACACTACCTCCACTTCTCACACTTTCCATACACGGATAACACTTCACTCTCGATTATTACTACTCTTGGAACCTTAGCCTTCCCGGTTCATTCACCATGAGATGCACAACGAGTCAAATCCACATAATAGAACAACATATAGAGATCATCACAATAATTTACCCTTTAGGAGCAATGCAATGTCAATACCATCAAGAATTATGAACAACTTCACAATTTGACAGGTTTACAATTCTGTCAAGTCATTGGCCCTCTCATAGGACCCAAACCCAAATTGTTAGCAAACCGGAACGTGGTACCCGATTCAATGATTATGCCAGAACGTGGCAACTGATCCCATAATTATGCTAGAACGCGGCAACCGATTCAAGTTAGTGTGTCGAAACGTATCACCCGATCCATTCAACAACCACAATCACAATCACAATGTATATTGTCACAATCATACAATAAGAGGTGATTCATAGCATGTAGTTCTTCGTTCCTACTTATTTGCATTAGGTGTGATCAAACGGCTTCATTCACATATATGCACGTATCATAATGAAACGACGACAAACATACATCACACAATCACAGAATCACAATCATCACCTATCAGTATACATCAAAGTATATCACATAATACTAACTCGACCATACCCAGTCCTAGTTCATTATTTAAGGCTTCTTCCTATAATTTTATCATCTTACGTTGGGTGCACAAAGGCCTACGCATAATTCCTACCATTGATTATCATTATACTACATAGTGGGTACAAATTTATAACTACTCAATTAATAAACCTAGCCTACCTGGGCGCCAAGCAGCTGCACGGAGTTATAGCTCCCATTCTGGTGTTCCGGATGACACGACAGTGAATTTGTCTAAGAATCCGTAAGGTTTTGATCTCCTTATGCTAGGAATCTCCTTCTCCTTTCTTCCCAAGCTTAGAGTAACTTTTTGGAGGGTTTCTGGGTGATTTACGTCTAATCTAGGTATTTTAGGAAAAAGGAGAAAATTAGATTTCACGTTATTTACATTCTGCCTCGCCTATCCCACCCTGGCGCTAGCTTACCCTATCGTGGCGCCGCCGCCCTAGAGGCTTCTGCCGCGCCTTGGCGGGACAGTGGCCTAGTATTACTCGAAGTTTCACTTTTCCTAATTAACGACGGTTTAGGTCGTTACAATAGATACCAATTTACTCCTCGTTCATCACACGCCCCATTTTCGAAGTACTTCTAACTATATAATTGGTTCATTATGGGAACCACGACGGATGGTGACTCCTCCAATTCAACACACATATGATGCTTTACTTAAGGACCAGTTAGGAATCTGAGTCAACACACGAAGAAACGAACGCGTCCACTTACACAGCCTGACCCGCCAGGGCGGCATCCCTTTCGCTGAAACGGGGCCGCTGTGGCGAGGAATTTCCCGCTGAGGTGGGAGATCGGAAACAGTAAATGGGAAAATGGGGAAAATTTTCCTCATTTCTCCCCTCTTCACTCAAACTCTCCCAAATTCCTCCCGATCACTCTCCTCCGAACGTCAAAACTCAGGTAATGTTCTTGTTCCTTACGCATTTTACTTCTATACTTGATTAACAATGATTGTATGATGATTAAATGATTGAATTTAAACGGTTTTTGGGTAGTTATTCGAAAATGACTAGGTTGCTTGATTCATTATGAAAATGTAGCATGGGTACTTCTCTTACGTCCCTAACATCTCCACAACGTACTGGGCGTCAGGATTTCGTAAAAATACAGTTAAATCGGCACAAATACGGATGGGGGAATTTGAAAGGTCTTCTTGAGATAAACTCGAATTTGGGCATTGTTTAGGGGTTTGTTTGCTAATATGATTGCATATTTAGGTTCTAGGGTAGTTAATACACTCTGATCTGCTGGAATTCTGTCGAAAACAGGGAATTTGGGACGAAGAGGTGCCATTATAGCGCCTGGTGTTCGTCCCAGATGGAGGCCACACTGGCGACCTTCATCCCGCTATGGCGGCCTTCCTATTCCTGCCCTGGCCAGATTTTGGCCGCTGTGGCGGGATATGTCAGACAAGTGGGATGTATCCCTTAACTCAAAAATTTCTCTCTTCTCATTTTAGCCTTAAATTTTCTATTCCTATCGTGTTCTAACTTATATCTAACTTATTGCAGGCTCTCTAAATGGCAGGTATAAATGAGGAAAACTTACCTTTCATTCGTTTCCCCGATGTCGCGAGTCGGGAAAGGTATCACGACAATAGAAATATAAGATTCTGCTGCGAAAGAGGTTTTGCTTTATTCAAGCGGGAGGAGAAGGCACCTGCCTTTTATGCTCGACTGATGGAGTTCGGATGGACTCCACCCACTGATGCTCCCTCGGATGCATGTTTCACTTGGGTGAGGGAGTTCTACGTCATCCTGCTTACTGTGCGATGGGACGATCCTCACACCGTCATCTCTATTCAGGGAGTTGACATTCCCCTGAACGCCCCTGATATAAATGAGGCACTAAAGTTGCCCGAGGTCTCAAATGCGGAGTACGAGGCAAAGCTGAGAGAGATGGACCTGGGTTGGCTGAGGGACACCCTGATTGAGCCTGCACACCGGAACCAGGTCTACTGGGCTTCCACAAAGGGCATCACTAGCACAGACTGGTCACCTGATGCTAAGAGGTGGCTACACTTAGTTACTAGGAGGATCTGTCTGTCGGGCAACCGTACTGACATGACATTTTCTCGGGCCTTGGTGGTGGTGTGTGCCATAAAGGGTATAGAGCTAAATGTGGGAGCGCAGATCATTTCAAAGTGAAAGATGTTCTACCGCGGCAACAAAAATGCCTTCTTCTTACCGGTACTCATCACCGTGCTGTGAAAACGGGTGGTGGTGCCACTTCTTGACATAGATGAGGTACTTCCTATGGATCCCCCCTTAACCCTATTTTGATTAGGTCAGGTTCTACTTCCGGGAGCAAGAAGAGGAGAACGAGCAGGGTTAGCAGTAGTAAGGCGGTCGTGGTTTCGGACGATGAGGCCCCACTCTCAGGTTGACAGGTTGAGGAAGATCGGGAGGCCGTCCGGAGGAGGTTCGGGAGTGCCTTTACTGACTTCTCCCCGGTTCCACCCAGCACCGCCCTAGAGGTCAAGATGCTCCGTAGCGAGCTACACCTGGAGAAGAGGAACGGTCTAGATCTGGAGAGGGATCGTCTGATGGTCTGGATATAGAAGGCCGTGAAGACCATATTCACTTGCGTTGCCCCTGATCAGGAGCTTCCCCAAATCAAGAAAGGAGATTTCAAGCACTTTACTTTTATGAACGAGGCAACACCGGCCTGGTACCTCCGGAGGATCTATGCTTAGATGTTGACACCTCCAAGTCTAAGGTTCTTGATTTGGCTTTTCGCCCTTATTGAGATTGTAATTTGGACAAAACTAAATTCTCTTTTGCTTCTCCTTAACCTTTTTGTGAGCATGTGGATGCTTGTTTTTGCTATTCTATATAGTTTATATTAATAACTAGGGTTTATGACTTGTTCTTCTGCTACTGAGCACTGATTGAATTGTAGGGATTGGTTCGTGTACGATTCGAGGTCAATAGTTCTGACTAGGAAAAGATGGGAGACATGCTGAGATTCTGCCTTGCCCTACCGTGCTCTGGCGGGAGAAATCCCGCACTAGCGGCCTCGCCTTGGCGGGAAAAGTCCCACCCCAGCGGCCATAACAGAAACAGAATCCCTGTCAACAATTTTTCTCGGGTTCTTTTCTTTTCTAAATTCCCCAACAGTTTCAGCTATAACACACTTGTTCCCAAGATGCACCCAGACATCCACACGATTATTAGTTGGTCGCAACGCACGTCCATATTTTGTCCTACGAATTACTCGTGGATTATCTAGACCCTCGCACCAAACTTAGTTATGACTTCTTCCCTCAACGGATTTCACGATACTCAAGTAGTTACCACTTGCATAATTTCAACAATTCAGCCAACATATTACACATCTCAAATTCAGACACGCAACACCTTGCACATAATTATACCACAACACTCGCAAAAATACTTTTCTCATCATTTGTTAATTCAGACACCCAAAGCAGTCATTCACATTCACAGTTATTTCAAACGACAAGAAGCACGCGTTCGCAGTTACACACTAGACACCACAACAATTTCACCTTATTAGTTAATTTGTTCCATAGATGACCATTACTGATCATCCATGCCTTTTACAACCTCTAAGGACAGACACCAATTGGAACCTTCTCAATTCCAATTTACTTTGTTTGTGTCCCTTCAGTCGTAACCGCGAAGCCATCTTTGACGATTAATCAACAATTCGAAGTGCTTTTCTTGCGTATTCTTGATAAACCACGTCTAGTTCACTTCATTGAGATATCAATTGGAATGGAGAGATACCAATTGGACTCAACTAATACCACAAGTGACACTCGCACGAAAGGAGAGAAAAGATGAGATAACTTCCTAGAATGCTTGATAGCTTCCCAAAGATTAGATGTAGAGGTCAACACACCAATCCGCAGGAGTCTATTCCACATGTTGCTCTTGTACTGGGAGACCGATAACCTGGGCTCTGATATGAATTTGTCACGACTCAATCCACCGGGACGTGCGGGTACCTACATACTACCACCTAAGTAGGAGAACCCTCATATCCCAATAGTCAAAACGTGCGGAAAATTTAAAAGAAACGGAGATAATTATAATAATGAGATTTTATAAATAATACCTTTTAAAATAATTTCAGGTTAAGACTTGTAAAGTAACTAACACCCCCAAGGATCTAGTCTAAATAGGTACAAGAGCTACTAAGAGTGCAAACCGGACATAATAAATAAAAGACATAGCTCCCACCATGCGAAAGGAAAGTAGAAGCTGCTGGAGAATTCTTTGTCTTCATCTAATGAAACATCACCAACCTGCATCCAGACTATGCCAAAAAGACATAGCAAGAGTAGTATCAGTACAAACCACACGTACTTGTAGTCATCATCGGTCAACCTGATACCCACCACATAACATAAGATCAACTAGTAAGATCATGCAATAAAACCCTCTCTTCTCCACCTTTACCCTCTCTCGAAATACCTCCAAATTACACTAGTACTCTAACTACTAACCACTTTATCGATCAACCTACTTACTAGGTTCTTGATCATAGCCTAAAGATTCTAACACATAGAAAAGTCCCCAAATACAACTACAAGCATTCAATTAACCACTCACGTCCTACCCTTACTTCCTCTTCATATTACCCCGCCATGGCCACATGGTACATTACATCAAGCTTTCTAACCACTAAACACTATTCCCTTTCTGCAAAGTGAAATCCACCTAAGCATTTACATCACGTACACTACCTCCACTTCTCACCCTTGCCATACACGGACAACACTTTACTCTCGATTATTACTACTCTTGGAACCTTAGGCTTCCCAGTTCATTCACCATGAGATGCACAACGAGTTAAATCCACATAATAGAACAACATATAGAGATCATCACAATCATTTACCCTTTAGGAGCAATGCAATGTCAATACCATTAAGAACTACGAACAACTTCACAATTTGACAGATATACAATTATGTCAAGTCATTGGCCCTCTCATGGGGCCCAAACCCAAACTGTTAGACCGGAACGTCGTACCCGATTCCATGATTATGCCGGAACGTGGCAATCGATCCAATGATTATGCAAAAACGTGGTAACCGATCCCATAATTATGCCGAAATGTGGCAACCGATCTAAGTTAGTGTGTCGGAACGCAACACCCAATCCATTCAACAACCACAATCACAATCATAATGTATATTGTTACAATCATACAACAAGAGGGGATTCATATCATGTAGTTCTTCGTTCGTACTTATTTGCATTAGGTGTGATCAACCGACTTCATTCACATGCATGCACGTATCATAACGAAACAAAGACAAACATACATCACACAATCACATAAGCACAACCATCAACTATCAGTATACATCAACGTATATCACATAATACTAACTCGACCATACCCAGTCCTAGTTCATAATTTAAGGCTTTTACCTATAATTTGATCATGTTACATTCGGTGCTCGAAGGCCTACGCATAATTCCTACCATTGATTATCATTATACTACACAGTGGGTACATATTTATAACTACTCAATTAATAAACCTAGCCTACCTGGGTGCCAAGCAGTTACACAGAGTTTTAGCTCCCATTCTGGTTTTCCGGATGACACGACGATGAATTTGTCCAAGAATCTGTAAGGTTTTGATCTCCTTACGCTAAGAATCTCTTTCTCCTTCCTTCCCAAGCTTCGAGCAGCTTTTTGGAGGGTTTCTGGGTGATTTACATCTAATCTAGGTATTTTAGGAAGAAGGAGAAAATCATATTTCGTGTTATTTACATTCTGCCGCGCCTATCCCGCCCTGGCGCCAACTTACCCCGCCGTGTCGCCGCCATCCTAGTGGCATCTGGCATGCCTTGGCGGGACAGTGGCCCAGTATTTCTCAAAATTCCACGTTTCCTAATTAACGATGGTTCGGGTCGTTACAATTAATTTCATGGAAGACTTGAAACATGAGCAATTAATTTGCTTACGATACTTCAAATTAGTGTTATTCTACAAATTTTATCCAAGTAATTTATTGGAAACAACTTCAAGAAACAAATGCAATGAAAAAATAAAGTTCTCATACAAGTCTAACAAGTGCAAAAAATAGAGTGTTAAAGAATAAATGGTGAAGGGATTTAATTCGAATTTAGTTGGGCTTCAATGTGGATATCGAACACCGGATGGAAAACCAAAAAAAAATAGTTTAATCCTTTAATTTGTGTTGTTCATTTCTCACGTATCAGTACCAAAAAAATAGAATTTATAAATTATTAAATACAGAATAAAAAATTAAGTTAGAACCATTCATGAATTCATAATATTATTTTTAAAAGAAATATAAAACAAGGATAAAATAACAAATAAATGCATATATTTTACAGAAGTTTTTAATTTTTTAAAAATTATTAAAATTTTAGATTGTAAGTTGAAAAGAAAGTTATAAATAAATAAAGTATGTAAATATAGTTTGTTAATTTATACTAACAACTACTTTATACTATCTCCAATTGCTCTTAGCTTAAATAAGTAATTAATTAATATTATTTTCTATAAAAAAAATTATTAAAAGGACAAAGACTTATAAATATTTGAACTATTTGATATTTTATGAAATTAATTTATCCGTGCAACGCGCAGGAACATATACTAGTAGAAATAATTTATGTTAATCTTCGCATATACTCTCTTAGTTTTTATTTATATGTTGTTCTTACTAAAAATAAATGTTCCTTAATACTTATCATTTTACAAAATCAATATATATAAAAGTGGACAGTATGGACAACGAAATGCAAAAGCTAAGGACTAATGAAGATAATCTGAAGTCTAAAGCTAGTCAGCAGCATGACTATAAAAATGCGGAGCTACGTCGATCGGAAGACGGAAAAAACCCAGAGCTAAAAGGAGACGATGGGAAACTCCTTAAAACCCATAACGTTTGTTTAAATACAGCTGCAGGTACAAGTAAACAAGTTAGCGATAAACAACATAAAAATGCAA
>NW_006238969.1:862389-862719 GCF_000226075.1 Solanum tuberosum | reverse complement strand
TCGTATTTATATAATATTTCTATAGTTGTAGTAGCTAATTCGCCATTTGATTTTTTATTACTTCTTAGAGTTTTTAAACTTTCATCTGACAAGTTTTGTAGCCATAATTTTACTGTTCCTATAAGCGTTCTTTCTATATATCCTGGAGCTATAGATATATAGATAACGAAGAATAAAGATATATTATATTCTCGTTATCTATAGAGAGCTAAGGATAAAGATATGGTATCAGAGCTATAGCCAGGATTATTTCGTTATCTATAGAGAGCTAAGGATAACGAGAAACTAAGGAAGAAACATACTAGTAGAAAGTTAAGAAAAATAAAAAGA
>NW_006238969.1:841605-859026 GCF_000226075.1 Solanum tuberosum | reverse complement strand
TAATGAAAACTATGAACAATATAATAGAGAAAGGACTACATGGGATAAAAAATTAAATAAAAGATGGACGCCTAATCCAACAACTGGACAACATGATTTTTTAGATTTAGACTGTGTAGCAGATATAAATAAAACAATCCAATTATGGATAGGATATATATCAAAACAATTAATAGATAACAAAATAGTAATGACAGAGGCACCAGGATATATAGAAAGAACGCTTATAGGAACAGTAAAATTATGGCTACAAAATTTATCCGAGGAAAGTTTAAAAACGTTAAGAAGTAATAAAAAATCTAGTGGCGAGTTAGCTACTACAACTACGGAAATATTACATAAATATGAAGTAGCTATAAGAAATGAATTTAGTAGTATGACAACAGAAGTAGAAGAACAAAACAAAGAAAAAATCATAAACCAAAATCTAATGACAAAATTAGCAATATGTAATATGTGTTATATAGATGAATATACATGTGCATTTAGAGAATATTATTATAAAGGAACATATAACATAGAAGAAAGTAAAGAAATAAGAAAATTATATTTTACAAAATTAAACTTTGAAAGTATGCATTTGACCATCATAATAAAACTAAGTAATTATTTCATGTTCATTAATCAAATAAATTAATCAAAATAAAATAATTCATATTCATTTAATAAAATTTGACTTCAAGAACCTAAAACCTAAAATGGTGACAACTAAATAGGACTAACAATTAAGTGACACTAGACTGCTTAATGATTCTTCATAATTAAGTTACCTAATTATGTTTACTTTTACTTGGAAATTAATCAATTCGTTGGGAAAACTCATTGAAACTAAAGTACCCATATAGTGCTCTCTCTCTATCTCTTGGAAAACATGTATTCTTTCTTTGGAACTTTTCTTGCTTAATTAAAGATCAAGAAATATATTATTCTTTTACAAAAATGTTGTGCTGATTAAAATTGTTGTACTTAATTCCTTTGTTTTAATTTTTTTTTAAATATATCAAAATATTCTAATATAATATTATGGGTTTAACATATTAGGTGGAAAGTTGTAAAAATAAAAGACATTCTTTTTTCAAGCTAACTAAAAAAAATAAAATTACATTCTTGTAGAGGCATATTCATGGATAATATTTATATAGTTAATTCATATTCATAGATAGACCATGTAATTAGCATCAAATTTAAATGTTAATTAAGTACTACTAACTAGCTAGACAAGCATATCAACAGGATAAGCACGAAGATTAAAGAAATATAATCTAGGATTAATCTCAAAACTAGCTCTTGGAATTATAATATTTCTGCCTAGAGCTTTCATCATATCTTTGCTTGATCTCCAGCAGCATGTAAAGAGATGTTTCACATTGTTAAATAGTCTAACACATGTTATTTTGAGATCATCCACTATATTAAGCAGTAATCCGCCATGTTAGTAGCAACAATATATGAAGATAGCTAGAAATACCGCGATTATGAAATAAGGTAAAGCTACGTAGAACCAGTAATTGATCTTCTCGATTCTTGTCTCTGGTGGAAACAACTCGTCGAACCAATTCATAAGTTGTCCACATAAACTCTTCACTTGCCAAGTGAAATTGTCAAGTTGCTACTAGCGCTTGCCCACCAAAATTCTCAAGCGCTAGTAGCACTTGCCAACCAAAATTCCTCACTTGCCCAAAAGCCTTTTGTAGCAACAATAGTACTTGCCAACCAAAATTCTTAAGGGCAAGTGACACTTGTCCAAAACATTTTGCACGGATAATAGTACTTGCCAACCAAAAATTCTTAAGGGAAAATGACACTTGTCCAAAATCATTTTGCACTGACAATAGTACTTGCCAACCAAAATTTCTCAAGGCAAGTGACACTTGTCCGAAAACATTTTGCAGTGACAATAATACTTGCCAACCCAAATGTAACGACCCGTACACAAATAAGTGAAACTAGAGCCTAACTAGTGAGTGTGTTTGTTTTTCATGAGGTTTGAGGTGGTTTAATGTTGTCCTGAGTCATGGTTGAGGGGTTTAGGGGTTAAACGTCAAGGTACGACTCTCCAAGGATCACCCTAGGGGTCCTTGAGGAGGGCCCTTAGCCTAACCCCAAGGTTGCCCCAAATGAAGAAGAGTTGCCAAAACTTGGTGACCTACGGAAGGGGACCACGCCTCGTGGATGTCCTCCGTAGGTCATGGCCCTCCAAATCAAGTCTCAGCCACAAACCACGGATGACTAGGATGGGGCGTCAACAAGACCACGGTCCGTGGTTTGGTGGTCGTGGTTCAAACCTGTGTTTGCTGTCTTGGTTTGGCCTAACTGGGGTGGATTGGTAAATTTACCCCAAGTCTTAATTAGTTGGGGGATGGTTATTTTAAGTTATTCATGATTTTAAGAGTATTAAAAGCATTAAACTCTATTTTTCATCTATTACTTCAAAAACCCAAAATAAAAACCTCCCCTCCCCTCCAAAAGTTCTCTCTCTAGAAACCTCCATTGGAGGTGAAGACTTCAAGCTCTCAAGGTCAAATATTCATGGTTTTCAAGCGGATTTTGTGGGTAATCTATAGCAAGGTATGGTGGTCTTGATCCTTGTCTAATTTTCCATTCAAAGAGCCAATTCCAAAGTGATTTCAAGTTATGAAAATCTATGGTTTTACTCAATGTCATGGGTTCTTTCATCAAATATTTTTAAATGGTTTCTAATGACAAATTATGATTGTATAAGTATTTGATTGATGATTTATGATGAAAATACTCTACGAACCCATGAATTCTCTCAATTCCTAAATTGTGCCTTTATGAAGTGGATTTGTTGATTATGAATGCTTGAGGTTGAATTATGTCTAAATTGCTTTGGGATATTGAATTGTATCATTATCAATTCCTTAATTGTAGTGAATTGTTGGTGTGTTGGTGATTTGAGATTCATGACCTTGAAAGGGCAAGTTAGGATCAAATTACATGTTGAAATAGAATTGTATTTGATCTATTGATCCACTTGAAAGGTGGAGGTGTTTAATTACTATGTATATTGTGATCATGGCCTTGAAGGCATATTTTGAGGATTTGAAGTATTATCATAATATTGTATATATGTATGTGAATCCAATGAAGTTAATGTGATCATGTTGTTAATGTAAATGTGTTATTATTGAAAGGCTATTTCACAATTTGACGCTCATGAATGATAATGATGGAATGTGAAGGGTTCTATAATGTAATGTTGTATATCTTGAATTGGTAGGCTTATGCACCCTATTCTTGTATAAATGAATTTCAAGGTTAGTGAAGTATCTTGAATTGGTATGCTAGGGCATCCTCTTCTTGTATAATGAATGTATCTTGACTTAAATATCTAAAGGAACATGAATTGGTAGAGCTAATGTTGGTAGCCTTTTCATGAATGAGTAAATGAATGTCTTTGTTTGGTAGACCTAATATTGGTAGCCTTTCTATAAATGACTAATGAGGTATTTTAGACTATGTCTTGAACCGGTAGACCTAATGGTGGTGGCCCTTCATGATGAGTCTACAAACCAATGTGAATGTAAAACCTTGAAGCGGTAGACCTAATGGTGGTGGCCCTTTCTTGCATGAAATGATGAACCTAGAAGCGGTAGACCTAATGGTGGTGGCTCTTTCTAGGGAAGTCAATGAGCTATCCTTAATTTACCTTGAAACGGTACGCCTATTGGTGGTGGCCCTTTCTTGTGTAAGGTGCTTTAGGTCGGTAGGCGTAATGTTGGTGGCCCTCTCAAGTACAACTATGTAATATTAATGAAAACTACTCTATGGGAATGTAGGCTAAGCATCGAGAGGAAATGGTAAGATGGAGGTTCTCCCAATGTTGGGCAGAATCTCAATGAACGTCTTTCATATCCCATTACTATGTGCCCACATAGGTCCTAGCTAGTGGATCCACATATGCTAGATGAATCTGTCCTCCTTCGGCAAGGAGACCACCTCTTTACGATGTGGGGCTTCATGACACCGGATTCCATGATTTGTCTCTCATAGTGTATGTCGATTAAATGCTTATTCCCATCATGTGAGATGTGCATTATGGATTCTTGAGGAGTTCGATGAAGTGTGGGTGGTAGTATGGGATGCCATGCATGCATTGCACGAGTAGGCTTTGAGAGGGTCATAGTGAGTTCTCTAAGTCGTAATGACAAATGTATGAAAGTCCTCTAAATGAAGCTATTGAGGAATGTCGACTCTTATATGCTTAAATATAAAGATGCATGCTATACTTGGATTGTATTATAAGTTACTTCCTTGTTATGATTTATTGTATATGAATGTGCCGTGCCTTTGGTGACTTCAAAGGAGTACTTAGTGTGAGTAGTAGTATGGGATGCTAGTTGCACATTGAACAAGTATGTCTTAGAGTTGTCTTAGGTGATGGTCCTTATGTGATGATTATGACTTATGTAATGTTTATGTCTCTTATGTATGTGTGAGTATTGTGTGAAGATGGAAAGGTTGAATGGTAAGTTCACTTTTGGTGACCTTAAGGTGGTACTTTAGTGTGGATGGTGGTATGGGACGCTATCCATACAATGCACAGGGTATAGCTTGAGGGTTACTTGAGGTGTAGGCTTAAGGTGAATGTAATGGTTTACATGGTGTTTATGTTCTAATGTGGTGAAATGGCTTGTGTGTTGGATATGTTTGAATATTATGCCTCTTATGTTCATGTTCATGAAGGTTTTATCAAAATGACATAAATGCATGACTTTCAAATAAATGTCCGTTTTAAGAATGGTTTTTGCATGGCTTCTATACTTAGTACTTAATTGGGCTATTCATATTTCTCAATTTTTACCAAAGTGTACGGTAAGGATATATTGGTGTTCAATACTTGAGGAATAGGTTTCTAAGGAGCTTGGAGATGAATACTTGGTGAGTCCTCATAGTTTCAAGGACAAAATCCAT
The DNA here is from genome assembly GCF_000226075.1 of Solanum tuberosum. NCBI lineage: Eukaryota > Viridiplantae > Streptophyta > Magnoliopsida > Solanales > Solanaceae > Solanum > Solanum tuberosum. Next base: position 854,091 of record NW_006238969.1, on the reverse strand, counting down.
TATGTGCTCTTTATGTCTTTTAGTTTATGTTAAAGTTTTTGTATGGGCTAAGTCCCAATGTTCTATTCAAAGTATTAGATGGTTTGAGACGAAGTCTAGAAAGTATTTCACTTGCTTTTTAATGAAAATAATTTCCATTGTAAAGGAAAGTTTTTAGTTCCTCTCTATTTTCCTATGTTCTTATGTTCAAGAATGCTATGAGGCTTGTATTATACCCCTTCGAGGTCGAGTACGCCATGTCGCTTCCGGGGTGTAGACTCGGGTCATGACAAACATGGTATCAGAGCACACGATTTTGGAATGGTCTTAGGATGTCTCAAACCTCATCTAGTAGAGTCTTGTTCATAATGTGAGGCGCTCCCCATTATGAATATGAGGCTATTAGGTGTTAAGAAAGTCTCACTTCTTCATTCTTCTAGTTGTGCCATAAAGTTTTAACTCTATATTGTCTCTCTCTTATTCCTTATCCGATTGTCTTTAATGTATGACCACTTGAAGGAGTATGTTAGAAGGTGTGAGGGAGGAAGGTTGGTAGTGATGCCAACTATGGCTATGTGACTTGATAGAGTTGACATGATAGTTTGTGATGTGACTTTAGTATGCATGGGTTGCTTTATGGTTATGTGTGTTGTTGGTAGAATCCGACTTAGCTATGATGAGTTTTGAGGCATGTCGAAAGAGTTAATGAAATGTGGTGTTTTAGAAATGCCAAGGTGTGATGAGTATGAAGGTTTAGTGATGTTTTGCTCCGACCTTAGAATTGAAAGAAGTGAAGTTTAGAAGAGTTTGTATAGGCTTACTCCCAAGTGGGGGGATGATGTGCTTAGATGGTAAGGCCTTTGAGTGTTCTTGATGTTCATGAGTTAGGCTTGCTTGATGTTCTCACCTTAAGAGGTGTAGTTAGTTTGAGGAGTTTAGACCTGGTGTGGTAGACTCATATGATACCTTGAGTGGTGTTGGTAAGGTTGTTTGTGAGCAAAGAGTTGCTTAATGAGAACCTTCTTACTTTAAAGTCACCGGTATGTTGATGGTTTCTTGTAAGTTGTGAATGTCTTGATTTAGGTTCCTATGTTAGGTTCATGATAAGCCTTAGTTGGGTTTACTCCTAAGTGGGGGATAGTATGTTGAGTAGTAAAGTTGTGGAGAGTTCCGATATCCTTACCTCTTTCTTTGTGTGCCTATTCAAGCCTAAGACAAAGAGTTCCTTCTTGGCTTGTTTCATGTTTTTTTGAGTCATTTGTGATATTGTGTTTCCATGGTCTCTTTATGTTATGCATGTTCTTAATGAGTTTATGTTTGTATAAGAAAATGAGTTTTCATGAATTATGTTCCTCATGTTAATATGCATTTAGTATGAGTTGCTTTTATGCTTCATGAGGTTATATGTTGAACATGCCTAAATGTGCTTTTGAGCAAAGTTGCATAATGTGTCTAATGATGTTATGATGAGCATGATGTGATTTGGAGAAGGAAGTTCCTCCAATGAAATGAGAAATGATGAAGTTTTCATGCATACTGAGTTTGTAGATGTAGTTCCTACTTTCTTGTATTGCATTGAACATGTATAAGTTGGACTTGATGTTTCCTCCTAAGTTTTGTGCATTGTTTATAATGTTGCATGTATGATGGGCTGCTAGTCTTGAGTCGTTAACCTCTTAATGTGTTAAAAGTGTTATTCGAGGACGGATGTTTCTAAGTGGGGGATAATGTAACGACCCGTAAAACGAATAAGTTAAACTAGAGCCTAACTAGTGAGTGTGTAAGTTTTTCATGAGGTTTGAGGAGGTTTAATGTTGTCCCGAGTCATGGTTGAGGGGTTTAGGGGTTAAAAGTCAAGGTACGACTCCCCAAGTACCACCCTAGGGGTCCTTGAGGAGGACCCTTAGCCTTAACCCCAAGGCTGCCCCAAATGAAGAAGAGTTGCCAAAACTTGGTGACCTACGGAAGGGGACCACACCCCGTGGATGGCCTCCGTAGGTCATGGCCCTCCAAACCAAGTCTCAGCCATAAACCACGGCTGACTAGGACGGGGCGTCAACCAGACCACGGTTCGTGGTCTGGTGGTCGTGGTTCCAACTTGTGTTTGCTGTCTTGGTTCGGCCTAGCTAGGGGTGGATTGGTAAATTTATCCCAAGTCTTAATTAGTTGGGGGATGGTTATTTTAAGTTATTCATGATTGTAAGAGTATTAAAAGCATTAAATTCTATTTTTCATCTCATTACTTTGAAAACCCAAAATCAAAACCTCCCCTCCCCTCCAAAAGTTTTTTCTCTAGAAACCTCCATTGGAGGTGAAGACTTCAAGCTCTCAAGGTCAAATCTTCAATGTTTTCAAGGCGATTTCGTGGGTAATCTATAGCAATGTATGGTGGTCTTGATCCTTGTCTAATTTTCCATTCAAGGAGCCAATTCCAAAGTGATTTCAAGTTATGAAAATCTAGGGTTTTACTCAATCTCATGAGTTCTTTCATCAAACATTTTCAAATGGTTTCTAATGACAAATTATGATTGTTTTAGTATTTTATTGATGATTTATGATGAAAATACTCTATGAACCCATGAATTCTCTTAATTCCTAACTTGTGCCTTTATGAAGTGGGTTTGTTGATTATGAATGTTTGTGGATGAATTATGTCTAAATTGCTTTGGGCTATTGTATTATATCATTATCCATGCCTTAATTGTAGTGAATTGTTGGTGTGTTGGTGATTTGAGATTCATGGCCTTGAAAGGGCAAGTTAGGACCAAATTACATGTTGAAATATAATTGTGTTTGAGCTATTGATCCACTTGAAAGGTAGAGGTGTTTAATTACTATGTATATTGTGATCATGGCCTTGAAGGCATAGTATGAGGAATTGAAGTATTATCATGATATTGTATATATGAATGTGAATCCAATGAAGTTAATATGATCATGTTGTGAGTGTAAATGTGTTATTATTGAAAGGTTATTTCTCAATTTGACACTCATGAATGATGATGATGATAGAATGTGAAGGGTGCTGTAATGTAATGTTGTATATCTTGAATTGGTAGGCTTATGCACCCTATTCTTGTATAAATGAATGTAAAGGTGAATGAAGTATCTTGAATTGGTAGGCTAGAGCATCCTCTTCTTGTATAATGAATGTATCTTGATTTAAATGTCTAAAGTAATATGAATTGGTAGACCTAATGTTGGTAGCCTTTTCATGAATGAGTAAATGAATATCTTGGTTTGGTAGACTTAATGTTGGTAGCCTTTCTATAAATGACTAATGAGGTATTTTAGACTATGTATTGAACCAGTAGACATAATGGTGGTGGCCCTTCATGATGAGTCTAGAAACCAATATGAATGTAAAACTTTGAAGCGGTAGACCTAATGGTGGTGGCCCTTTCTTGTGTGAAATGATGAACCTAGAAATGGTAGACCTAATGGTGGTGGCTCTTTCTAGGGAAGTCAATGAGCTATCCTTAATGTACCTTGAAACGGTAGGCCTATTGGTGGTGGCCCTTTCCTGTGTAATGTGCTTTGGGTCGGTAGGCCTAATGTTGGTAGCCCTCTCAAGTACAACAATGTAATGTTAATGAAAACTACTCTATGGGAATGTAGGCTAAGCACCGATAAGATATGGTAGGATGGAGGTTCTCCCAATGTTAAGCCAGATCTCATGTAACGTCTTTCATAGCTCATTACTATGTGCCCACATAGGTCCTAGCTAGTGGATTCACATAATCTAGATGAACCGGTCTTCCTTCGGAAAGGAGACCACCTTTTTACGGTGTGGGGCTTCATGACACCGGATTGCATGATTTAGCTCTCATGGTCTATGTCGGTTAAACGCTTATTCCCATCATGTGAGATGTGCATTATGGTTTCTTGAGGAGTTTTTTGAAGTGTGGGTGGTAGTATGGGATGCCATTCATACATTGCACGAGTAGGCTTTGAGAGGGTCATAGTGAGTTCTCTAAGTCTTAATGACAAATGTATGAAAGTCCTTTAAATGTATGAAATTCCTCTAAATGAAGCTATTGAAGAATGTTGACTCTTATATGCTTAAATGTAAAGATGCATGCTTTACTTGAATTGTTTTATGAGTTACTTCCTTGTTATGATTTATTGTATATGAATGTGCCTTGCCTATGGTGACTTCAAATGAGTACTTAGTGTGAGTAGTAGTATGGGATGCTACTTGCACATTGCACAAGTATGACTTATAGTTGTCTTATGTGATGGTCCTTATGTTATGATTATGACTTATGTAATGTTTATGTCTCTTAAGTGTCGGTATTGTGTGAAGATGGAAAGGTTGAATGGTAAGTTCACTTTTGGTGACCTTAAGGTGGTACTTTAGTGTGGATGGTGGTATGGGACGCTATCCATACATTGCACAAGGTATAGCTTGAGGGTTACTTGAAATGAAGGCTTAAGGTGAAGGTAATGGTTTACATGGTGTTTATGTTCTAATGTGGTGAAATGGCTTGTATGTTGGATATGTTTGAATAATATGCCTCTTATGTTCATGTTCATGAAGGTTTTATCAAAATGACATAAAAGCATGACTTTCAAATAAATGTCCATTTTAAGCATGGTTTTTGCATGGCTTTCATACTTATTACTTAATTGTGCTAACCCATATTTCTCCATTTTTACCAAAGTGTAGGGTTTGGAGATATTGGTGTTCTATGCTTGATGAATAGGTTTCTAAGTGGCTTGGAGATGAAGAGTTGGTGAGTCATCATAGTTTCAAGGACAAAATCCATTATGTTCTCTTTATGTGTTTTAGTTTATGTTAAAGCGTTTGTATGGGCTAAGTCCCAATGTTGTATTCAAAGTATTAGATGGTTTGAGACAAAGTCTAGAAATTCTTCCGCTTTCTTTTTAATGAAAATGATTTCGATTGTAAAGGAAAGTTTTTAACTCCTCTCTATTTTCCTATGTTCTTATGTTCAAGAATGCTATGAGGCTTGTATTAGACCCCTTAGGGATCGAGTACGCCATGTCTCTTCAGGGGTGTAGACTCGGGTTGTGACACCAAATTCCTGAGGGCAAATGGCACTTGACCGAGAACCTTCTGCAGCAACAATAGTACTTGCCAACCGACTTTTTTGAGGGATAATAGTCCTTGTCCAACAAAGTTTATCAGTTTCAGTAGCAATTGACCAACAAAATTTATCATTATTTGTACCACTTGACCACCCAAATTCATCAATATGAGCAAGGCTTCCTTCAATTTCTCCATCACAAAGCTCATTGTTTCCTCCATAACCATTTTTTTTCTATCTAGATCTCTGGATAGAAAGAAAAAGATTGTTTGTAAGAAAGTGTGATCTCTCTATACAATAAAATTGTATCTATTTTTCCTAGTATTTTACATTCTACATTTCTTTTAGACTCATGGCATGTAGGACACATCTTCCACTCAACTTTTCTTTTTAGTACAAAAGATAATACTAGTAATATTTTTTATAAGACTTTAACTTTAATGGTTCTTCCATTTCCATGATTGAAAGGAATCATTTGCTTTAAATAAATAATTATTTAGCTAAATACTAATTGACTATAAGTCTAAGCATCTGTTTGAATTAGCTATTGGGTTTTCTCGTTTATAGGTTAGAAATCTTAATTTATGATTTTGGATTTTGACTTTTGACTTTTATTAGTTTAGCTTAAAATTAAGTGTTTATATAAGCAATTCTTTAATTTATTCAAATAATACTAAAAAAATATTTTAAAATTAACATACTTAAAATAAATAAGCTCCAAATGAACTACTACTCGACATGCTAAGTTAAACATGCATATAGGAAGGAAGAAAATAAGTGAAAAGGGAACATTTGATAATAAAAGAAAATAACTTTATATAAAATAAAAGCTTCTGGTAAAGATTACATGGAATTATCAAATTTACTCAAGATTATTGTGCGCATGATTGTAGTAAATCATATTTTTATAAATACATTCACCAAAAAGGTAATTGACCCAAAAAGAGAAAAAGACAAAATAAGGTAACTCAATAATGAAGAATCTTAAAACACTTTCGATTTTCAAATTTCAATATCTACTCACAAAAATTTAAATTTTTCAATGTAAAATATATGTTATCAAATTTTAAAATTTATGCTAAAAAAAAGCACTCGATCACATTATAAGAAGCCACAACAAATAGAGTAATTAATCTTTTCGACTCTTGTCTCAGGTGGAAACACCCATTGAACCAATTCCCAAGTTGTGTTGCAAAATTCTTCAGTTCCCTATTAAAATTGTCAAGCACAAGTAACGCTTGACAAACATAATTTTTCAATGTCACTAATGCAGGACCACCAAAATGTTCAAGCGCCAGTAATTCTTGCCCACTAGAATTCTTAAGCATTACCAGAGCTTGTCAACCAAAATTCTCTAATGTCACTAATGCCTGCCCATCGAAATGGAAAAACGTCACTAGCGCTTACCAATCAAAATTCTTGAGAAACAGTTACCCACTAAAATGGTCAAACATTAGTAATGCTGGCCTACCAAAATTCTTCAACATCACTAGCGCTTGCCCACCACAATGGTCAAGCGCTAGTAGTACTTGCCCACTAAAATTATTTTTGAGCGTTACTATCGCTTGCCAATCAAAATTCTTATACGCCAGTGGCATTTGCCAAACTAGATAGCTAAATGGGTTGTTAACAATCCAGTAGATAGTGTAACCAAAGAGATATAATAAGTCATACACTAAACAAATAGAAGAACACTAAAGCTAAATAAAGAGCTAATTAACAGGACGAAATGTATATAATAACTAATTTGGTGCGACCGCATCATTGCCTTATATAGGCACTTAAGGATAATTGAGAGACTATTGAGGTCATTTACTTTTGGATTAATTAGTGTTATTGAATTAAGTGTCAAAATGAGATGTGGATGATCAATTTTATTCACTTGGGTAATATCAATGGTCACCAAGCATGCAAGGATTACTACCTCGACAATAATGCATTCATACACACAACATGTATATGTATAGGCTAAATTGTAAAGTCAAATCGAATCGACCAATCAAATCTTAATAGAATTTAATATAGGAAAATTTAGAACATTTTGATTGTTAGTTTTACGTTAATTGGAGAACTCAACAATTTTGAAGGCAAAGATACTTTGGAATTATGCAATTCAATTTGTAATATTTGGGGAATATCAACAGTCTATCTATCAAAGAGTCTCACACCGGATGAAAAAAGAGACAGATTGGATGGTCTCTTCTTATAGTATGATTTTAGATGAAAAAAATTAGCTAATTTTTATGATTAAGTTAAGTTCATAATCATATTTTTACGGTACCAATATTTTTCCAATAGAAAAGAGAATTTGTTTAATTACAAAAATCAATATTAATAATTCTTTTGTGGTTGATTATAATGTAAAGGTTAATAAGACAATCGACGTATAAGCTTTTATTTTTTTTTATCAATCTCCAACTCAAGATATCGTAAAAGGCAAAAGTTAGTACCAAACTATTTGAAGTAGAGAACATATCATTTGGTAGTGAAAAGGGGTGGACGTTTAATTTTTGTTTCGATATTTTAAAGATTTGAGTTGGGAAAAAAACTTAAGTATACAAATTAAGTACCTTAATTACCACTACATAGTACTAGTTTTTTTTTCACCTACATAACAATAGTTTTTTTTTTCAAAGTTAGGTTTTAATATTAATAAAAAAGTAGAATTAAAAAAAACGTTTGATTAGTGCTCTACGATTTCTGTTGTTCCCCATTTTTCTCAAATCTTTTACCTTCCATGATTTACTCAAATTGGTTATAAATATTCTCTCATATCAATAAAAGGTTCTTAACTGTCACGCTCCGAGCCTACACCCTGGGCGGGACTAGCACTCGAGAACTATTGCTGGCCCCAAGCGAACCCTTGGCCTGACTTACTTGCTTAGTGGAAGACTTAACTCAACAAAGATAAATCTATGTAATAAACTGGAATGTTATAAAGGAACATTCAACTGGCCATTAAGGCAAACTCAAGTCTCAGCATAAGATAATGACAATGAAAAGACTAAAGAACTAACATATGATTGTTTATGAAGCCTCTAAAATAATTGAGATGGATGTCGGGACAAAAAACACGACATCCTAATGAACTAAAGCTACTAAAAGGGAATAAAAGGGGTCCTCCGGAAGCAAGGAGGCTCACCAAAAACTCTGGAGCTCAACGAGAATCAACGATGCACAGGATGCTGATCCGGGTTACCTGTGTCTGCATTATAAGAAGATGCAGGCCAAATGACATCAGTACATTGAATGTACGAGTAAGCGAGGGGAATTCTAAAACAAGACATAAGCTTGGAAGGAACTGAAAAAACGTACCTGGATCAACCCAACTCAACTGATCTCATTTTAATATAAAGCAGTATAAAACAAGTGCAATATAAAGAAAAGCTTTTTAAAACATGGATGTCAACTCTGTGTATTTGGAAATACAATAATACTATGTATTTATGCAAAGATACAATATAACTCTGAAATCTATGCAAAAATACAATTAAACTATATATATAAGAATACAAATACTTATGTGGAAGTTTCTCTAACCGACAACCTTCATGTAAGAGCTATTGTGATGATACATTGTTTTGCCTCACGCTGACAGGGCCGTCCTATACCTTGCTGAGGGTATAGAACCTGAACTACTAAGTGGATCCACTAGTCTATGCTTAAAAGCACTAATGAATCAACTAAAAAGTATGACCCTTTTCTACCCATGGTGGCTACATGGTTTATGGGGGCTGGGGTTTTTCTGAACTCTCCCCTATATCGGTGCTCAATACCACTCCTAAAAATATTATACTATCCCTTATGTTTGAAAACATACTTCTTTCTGTGATTTGAGATAAATGCTCAAAACTTAGCTCAAAGGCTCTTTGGAAATCAAGGTTTCCTTTTTTGTTTAAATGTAGAAACAGTTTAAACTCTTTGGGAATACATAGTCCCCATATACTTCTTTGAAGAAATGAACTTCAATCTTTACTCTTTACTCAACTTGAACTTTAAGTCTTGAAACAAAGTTAAAACATTTTGAAAAGACTTTTGGAAAACTCTAAGAACTCTTCTACTTGACTCTTACTTCTCTTGACTTTGATCTTAACTTTCCTTGAATTGAATTATGGATTCAAGGTTCATGATCTCATGTTTATGGATGATTTCATGATGTTTAGATTTACCTTAGAGTGTTGGAATCAACTAGAAAACATAGGTACGTCGCTAAGGAACTAGTACGAAAAGATGGGGAAGAAATGGGAAGAACTGGCGTCCCTGGCGCTCTGAGAGGCCCGAGGCGCCAACTCTTGAAATTCAGAGAGTGACTTGGGGCGCTCTGGCAGGCGCGGTCCCCCAGAGGTCAAAGTTCAGAGTCCCCTTCTTGGGGCTCTGAGAGGGGCGGTGCCCCAGGACCCAGGTGCTCCTCGACTTTTCTTCTCCATTTTTCATCTCTAAACCCTCTAATTTCACAATTGGTTCTTTCCCCAAACACTTAGAATCGATTACATGTTCAAAGTATGAAAGATTCAACTCGAAATCACACCTAATTACATGAATTTGGATCCAAGAACTTATCAACAACTCATCAATCAAGATTCAAACGAAACTTTCAACAATATTCATTAATAACTCAATTTCTCTAATCTCAAGAACAACAATATGCTGAAATAAATCATGATTGGCGCATGGGTGAACTAACCCAACACTACGTGATCTCACATACCTCGTAGGGATCACCCCTTGACGAAATCCACAAGCGATTCTTGAAGGTCTTGACGATTCTTGCTTCTTCTCCTCTTTTCTCCTCTTCTTTTCTCTTCTCTCAAAACCCTAACTCTTTTTCCAAAAGCGTAAACTGACTAACATCAGTTTAGGCCCAAAATAATAACCAAAAATCGAAATAAAATAATTGTGTAAGGATAGACCATAATGCCCTTCTAAAATCTGGATTAAACTTTCCTTATTTGAACAACCCAACTTCCAATGGGGATATCTCACTCATATGAACTCGGAATCGCGCAAACTTAGCGGCGTTGGAAAGATTTTTCCAAGACCTTTGCTAAGATAACTGGAAATATACCTAACTCATCCTGATCTAGGAGTTATGGTCATTTGAAGTTGACTAAAAACCCAAACTTAACTTAACTTAACCAATTTTTCAGATTTCTATTATTTCTAAAAATCACTCTTTCTAGTTACGGGGTGTTACAATATCTCCCCCTTGGGAACATTCATTCTCGAATGAGATTACTCCTACTAGGCTAAGGGCGTAACATCAAACATGCAGTTCAAACACCCAACAAGCTTAATGAAATTACAACATGCCAACTTATAATTAAAATGCCAAGAAAAGGATTAGTACCTTCATTTGGAACTTCTCCGGATTTGAAGAGGTGTGGATATCTCTTCTTTATATCCTCCTCAGCTTCCCAAGTAGCTTTCTCAAAAAATTGGTACCTCCAAAGGACTTTAACTGATGCTACTTCCTTAGTCCTCAACTTGCGAACTTGGCGATCTAGAATCTAGACCGGAATCTCTTCATGAGATAAGCTATCCTTGATCCCAATATCTTCAGTTGGTATGATCAATGAAGGATCGCCCATGCACTTCTTCAACATGGAGATGTGAAATACCGGATGAACCGTAGCTAACTGTTGTGGTAGCTCCAACTCATAAGCTACATTACCAACCCTTTTTGATATTCTGTAAGGGCAAATATACAGGGGACTAAGTTTCCCCTTCTTACCAAATCTCATAACACTCTTCATAGGTGAAAATTTCAAGTAGAACCAATCATCTACTTCAAACTCTATTTCCCATCTCCTAACATCGGTGTAGGATTTCTACGACTCTACACTGTTTTCAACCTGAATCGCTTTCACCTTCTCTATAGCTTGATGAACTAAATCTGGTCCTATCAACCCAGCTTCACCAACTTCAAACCATCCAATAGGAGATTTACATCTTCTCTCATAAAGAGCTTCATATGGAGCCATTTGGATGCTAGAGTGGTAACTATTGTTGTAAGCAAATTGAATAAGAGGTAGGCGATCATCCCAATTTCCCTTGAAATCAATCGCACAAGCCCTCAACATATCCTCTAAGGTATGAATAGTGCGCTCTGCTTGCCCATCTATCTGAGGATGAAAAGAAGTACTTAAGCTCACCTTTGAACCCAAGCCTTTTTGGAATGACTTCCAAAACTGTGCTGTAAATTGCTCACCTTTATCTGAAATAATGGAGACCGGAACCCCATGAAGTAATACCACCTCTTGAATATACAACTTAGCATAATCTTCTGCTGAATGGGTAGTCATTACTGGCAAAAAGTGGGCTGATTTTGTCATTCTATCAACAATCACCCAAATAGAATCATGTTGCTTACGAGACCTTGGTAAACCTGTGATGAAATCTATATTAATCATCTCCCACTTCCATTCCGGAAGTTCTATATTCTGAGTCATACCATCGGGCCTTTGGTGCTCTACTTTCACTTGTTGGCAATTCGGACACTTGGCCACAAACTCTGCAATGCCTTTCTTCATACTACTCCACAAATAAACTTCTCTGAAATTGTGATACATCTTTGTGGAACTCGAATGAATGGAATATCTGGAGCTATGAGCTTTCTTCATGATCCTCTCTTGGAGTTCATCCACCCTTGGTACACACAATCTAACTTGATATCTTAATACACCATCTACCCCTTGTTCAAAATTCATAACTTTTTGCTTATGAACATTTGCCTTCAATTCAAGCAAAATAGGGTCTTGGTCTTGCTTCTCTTTTACTTCTGACACTAATGATGATTCAACCTCATTCATCACCACTACTTCTCCTTCTGTGGAATCCATTAGTCGAACTCCCAAGAGTGGAAGTCTGTGCACATCTTTCTCTAGCTCTTTCTTATCTTCCTCAAAATGGGTGGTACTACCCATAGACAACCTGATCAAGGAACCAATAACAACATTTGCCTTACCTGGGTGATAAAGAATACTCATGTCATAATCCTTGAGTAATTCTAACCACCTCCTTTGTCTGAGATTAAGCTCTTTCTGAGTAAACACATGCTGAAGACTCTTGTGATCGGTGAACACATCCACATGAGCACCATAAAGAAAATGGTGCCATATTTTCAAAGCAAATACTACGGCAGTAAACTCTAGATCGTGGGTTGGGTAGTTCCTCTCCTGAACTTTCAACTGTCTGGAGGCATAAGCTATAACTTGACATTCTGCATTAATACACAACCCAAACAAGATCTAGACGCATCACAATATACAATAAAGCCTTGCGTACCTTTTGGTAAGGTTAACATTGGGCAGTAGTCAACCTCTTCTTCAATTCCTGAAAGCTTTTCTCACAAGCTTCAGACCATTGAAACTTCACTTTTTTCTGAAATAACTTGGTCAAATGGGATGAAACAAATGAGAACCCCTCGACGAACCTTCTATAATAGCCAGCCAACCCC
>NW_006238969.1:803943-841426 GCF_000226075.1 Solanum tuberosum | reverse complement strand
AGGCACATTGGTCAAACCAAAGGACATAACCAGAAACTCATAATGACCATAACGCGTTCTGAAAGATGTCTTTGAAATGTCACATTCCCTTACTTGGAACTGATGATAGCTTGATCTGAGATCTATCTTAGAGAAACAAGTAGCAGATTTGAATACTCTATTCATAAGGTCCATGCATGCTCTAGGCACATTGGTCAAACCAAAGGACATAACCAGAAACTCATAATGACCATAACGCGTTCTGAAAGATGTCTTTGAAATGTCACATTCCCTTACTTGGAACTGATGATAGCTTGATCTGAGATCTATCTTAGAGAAACAAGTAGCACCCTGAAGCTGATCGAATTATAAATTCTCGAAAGAGGATACTTATTATTGATGGTAACCTTGTTCAACTAGCGGTAATCTATACACATCCTAAGGGAACCATCCTTCTTTCTCACAAATAAGACCGAAGCACCCCAAGGTGAGACACTTGGTCAAATGAAACCTTTATCTAGGAGGTCTATCAATTGTTCATTAAGCTCTTTTAACTCTAACTGGTGCCATTCTATATGGAGAAATATATATAGGACGCGTATCTAGAAGAAGGTCTATACCGAAGTCTATCTCTCTCAAGAGGGACTCCGGGAAGATCATTTGGAAACTCTATTACTACTGAAACTAACTGAATATGAGGTATCTCAACACTAGAGTCATTAACTAGGACTAAGTGATAGACACACCCCTTGGAAACTAACTTGCTTGCCTTAAGATACGAAATAAAATGACCCTTAGGCACTGTTGAATTACTTTTCCACTCTAAGACTAGCTCATTTAGAAACTGGAACTTGACAACTCAAGTTCTACAATTAACTGAGGCATAACAGGAATGAAGCTAGTCCATACCAAGAATGACATCGAAATCTACCATGTCTAACTCAACTAAATCAGCCATGGTACTCTTGTGATTGAAGAAAATGGGACAATCACGATAGACTCTCTCTGCTAGAATAGACTCACCAACAGGTGTAGAAACACTGAAGGGTTCACTAAGTTTCTCAGGAATAACTTCAAAATTCATCGCAGCATACGTAGTTACAAAGGATAAACTCGCTCCTGGGTCTAGCAAAGCATAAACATTAGAGTTAAAGACTTGGATCATAGCAATGACAACATCTGGTGAATCCTCTTGTTCTTGGCGACTGGTGATAGCATATAGGCGGTTTGCTCCTCCGCCAGTACCTAAAGTAACTCCTCTAGGTGCAACTCTGTCTAGTGGAGCAAATGAAGAACACTAGGCTCTATTACCCCCATTACCATTACCCTGCTTGTTCTTTGGACACTCTCGCATAAAGTGACCGTTTTGTCCACAGTAAAAGCAACCATTGGAGCCATCACGACACGTCCCTGAGTGATTTCTACCACACTTAGCACATGCAGGAGGCTTACTACCCCCTTGAGCCATACTACCCTAAGAATAGGTAGGTGGCTCTGAAATTCTGACTATTGTACTCACGGTTGTTCTTTTGTGCAGGTACACTATTAGATGATGGAGCAGGTCCATTCTATTTCTGTTGGAAGGATGACCGGTTGGCATTACTCTTTTACTGCCAGGACTTGTTCCCTATCTTAGCTCTTTTGTTCTTAAGCTCTTCTCTATCCCTTAGCTTCTCTTCCTCAACCTGCTCCACATAGACCATCAACCTTGCTATATCCATGTCACCTATTAGCATTGCAGCCTTACCCTCCTTACTTGACAGATGAGATAGTCCAGCAACAAACAAACTCATTCTTCTCCTCATGTCAGCAACCATCTCCGGAGCATACCGGGAAAGTTGTGTGAATCTCAGACTATACTCATGGATGCTCAATGAATCCTGCTTAAGTGTGAGGAAATCTCGTACCTTAGCCTCTTTCAGTTCTCGAGGGAAGAAACACCCCAAGAAAGCCTCCTCAAAGCACGCCCAACTCGCAAGTGGTGCATCCTCTGCTCGGTTCTTCTTCGATTGGTCAAACCATATCCTAGCGACACCCTTCATCTGGTATGCAACTAGTTCTACCCTCTCCGTATTAGCAACATGCATGATCTCAAAAACCTTCTGAAGCTCTTCAACAAAATTCTCTGGATCTTCAGTAACACTTGAACTTGTGAAGCTTGGTGGATTCATCCTTAAGAACTCTCGAATCCTTGAAGTGTCAGCCACTTCCTGTTGATTTCCTCTCTGTTGCCCAACTTGGATCAACATCCGGATAGCCTAACGGAACTCAACATTGGTGACCTCTCCTTGGGGTTGCACTTCTGGTGCATTTGGTACCCCTTATTCCTGTGGTTCAACATTTCTCCTAGCCGGACGACCTCTGATTGCTCTTCATGGAGGCATGATCTGAAAGACACGTGCAAGCACGAGTTAGAATGAAACCTTTTAGGGATAAACTCAAATGCATGAAATGAGTGTGATAATTTTCATAAATGTTGCAACCTCCTAATTATATATGTGGTGCGCTTCACACCGATAACTAGGACTCTACAGACATGGCTTCATAGACTCCCTAGGACTCTTGAATTCTATGCTCTGATACTAAGTTTGTCACGCCCCGAGCGAACCCTTGGCCTAGCTTACTTACTCAGCGGAAGACTTAACTCAACAAAGATAAATCTATGTAATAAACTGGAATGTTATAAAGGAACATTCAACTGGAGATTCAGGCAAACTCAAGTCTCAACATAACATAATGACAATGAAAACACTAAAGAACTAACATCTGACTTTTTATGAAGCCTCTAAAACAACTGAGATGGATGTCGGGACAAGACCCACGACATCCTAATGAACTAAAGCTACTAAAACCAATAAAAGGGGTCCTTCGGAAGCAAGAAGGCTCACCAATAACCTTGGAGCTCAACGAGAATCAACGATGCGCTGGATGCTGATCCGGGTTACCTGTGTCTGCATCATAAGAAGATGTAGGCCAAATGGCATCACTACATTGAATGTACGAGTAAGTGAGGGGAATTCTAAAACAAGACATAAGCTTGAAAGGAACTGAAAGAACTTACCTGGATCAACTCAACTGATCTCATTTCAATATAAAGCAGTAAAAAACAAGTGCATTATAAAGAAAAGCTTTTTAAAACATGGATGTCAACTCTATGTATTTGGAAATACACTAATACTCTGTGTGTATGCAAAGATACAATATAACTCTAAAATGTACGCAAAAATACAATAAACCTATGTATATAAGAATAAAAATACTTCTTTGGGAGTTTCTCTAGCTAACAACCATCACGTAAGAGCTTTTGTGATGATACATCATTTTTCCTCACGCTCCCAGGGCCGTCCTATACCTTGCCGAGGGTATAGAACCTGAACTACTAAGTGGATCCACTAGTCTATGCTTAAAATCACTAAGGAATCATCTAAAAAGTATGACCCTTTTCTACCCATGGTAGCTACATGGTTTATTGGGGCTGGTAGTTTTCTGAACTCTTTCCCATATCGGTGCTCAATACTACTCCCAAAAATATGATACTAGCTTTTATGTTTAAAAACACAATTCTTTCTCTTATTTAAAAAAAATTCCTCAAAACTTAGCTCAAAGGCTATCTTGGAAATCAAAGTTTCCTCTCTTGCTTAATTATGAAAGCGTTTACTAAGCTCTTTGGAAATCAAGGTTCCCTTTCTTGTTTAAATGTGAAAATATTTTAAACTCTTTCGGAATACATAGTCCCCATATACTTCATTGAAGAAATGAACTTCAATCTTTAATCTTTACTCTTTACTCAACTTGAACTTTAAGTCTTAAAACAAAGTTAAAACATTTGGAAAAGACTCTTGGAAAACTCTAAGAACTCTTCTTGACTTGACTCTTACTTCTCTAGACTTTGATCTTAACTTTCCTTGAATTGGATTATGGATTCAAGTTTTATGATCTCATGTTTATGGACGATTTCATGATATTTAGACGTACCTTAGAGTGTTGGAATCAACTAGAAAACATAGGTATGTTGCTAAGGTACTAGTACGAAAAGATGGGGAAGAAATAGGAAGAACTGGCGTACCTAGCGCTCTAAGAGGCGCGGGGCGCCAGCCCTTGAAATTCAGAGAGTGACTTGGGGCACTCTGGCTGGCGCCGCCCCCCCAGAGGTCAAAGTTCAGAGTCCCCTTCTTGGGGCTCTAAGAGGGCCGGCGTCCCAGGACCCTCCCCAGGTGCTCCCCGACTTTTCTTCTCCGTTTTTAATCTGTAAACCCTCTAATCTCATTTGGTTCTTTCCCCAAACACTTAGAATCAATTATATGTTCATGGTATGAAAGATTCAACTCGAAATCACATCTAATTACATGAATTTGGATCCAAGAACTTATCAACAACTCATCAATGAAGATTAAAACGAAACTTTCAACAATATTCAACAAGAACTCAATTTCTATAATCTCAAGAACGACAATACGATGAAATAAATCATGATTGGTGCGTGGGTGAACTAACCCAATGGTATGTGATCTCAAATACCTCGTAGGGATCACCCCTTGATGAAATTCACAAGGGATTCTTGAAGATCTTGACGATTCTTGCTTCTTCTCCTCTTTTCTCCTCTTTTTTTCTCTTCTCTCAAAACCCTAACTCTTTTTCCAAAAGCGTAAACTGACTAAGATCAGTTTAGAACCCAACTAATTACTAAAAATTGAAATAAAATAATTGGATAAGGAAAAGACCATAATGCCCTTCTAAAATCCAGATTAGACTTTCCTTATTTGAATAAAACAACTTCCAATGGGTAAATATCACTCATACGAACTTGGAATCGTGAAAACTCGTCGGAGTTTGAAAGATTACTCCAAGATCTTTCCTACGATATCTGGAAACACACCTAACCCATCTTGAGCTAGGAGTTATGGTCATTTGAAGTTGACCTAAAGCCCAAACTTAACCTAACTTAACCAATTTTCCAAATTTCAATTATTTTCAAAAATCACTCTTTCTAGTTACGGGGTGTTACATTAACAAATATAAAACTCTCTTTCTATTCATTTTTGTCAACTGTTCAATCATGGATACCAATAATTATTCAATCCTAATTCAACATAAAGGACGTTGGGATGCATAAAGTATCAATGATAATTCAATATTTAATTGATGTTTTTTTAAGTTGTTCGTCTAATTGAAAAAATATGATCGTTATGTTGTAGTATACTATGTTTGATATGCATTTTTTTTGTTACAAACAGAAAAACAGCGTTAAAAATTACTTTTAAAAAATTGATTTTTGTCTATCATGAGTCGTTTAATTAATGGTGTGATATAGGTTGTTGTTATTCACCAATTCTGTGTTTTGATTTTTTTTGTTATTAATTCTTTGATTTTTTTTGTAGGGTTTTGAGATTTGGAATAGAAAGAATATTTAGTGATTATCTGTTTTGGTAATTGGTTTGGTGAAATTCATCATTTTTAATTAGAGAAATGATGGACTGCATGTTTGGGGTTCTACTAATTTTTTTTGTGTCATATTTTTTTTGGTACATCATGATGGTGAACATATTAATTATATTTTGGTACATAATGATGGTAACCATATTTAAGTTAAAAGTTATCATGTCAGCAAAAACCATTCTTTAAAACATAATATATAATTTGAATACATTGAACTGACCATTCTCTTTGACGAGATGCACTACGAATAAGTTTTGGTCTGAAATAGGTAGATACGTTGATTACGATATTAAAGGAGTGATATATGATGAAAAGACCAAATATGAAGGCTTAATTACCACTATTGCTTCCAAATTAGGTGTGGACACGACAAACTTTCATTTAGAACTGAAATATGTCATGAGTGGTCCATCACCACTAATGAAGATTCATAACGATATGGGTGTCCAAATTTATTTAGATAAAAAAAATGCAATTTTGATTTCTTTTCAAATTATCCATTATGTGTAACGTGTGTGGATAAGGCTATGGAAGTCATTGATTATCAAATTGGTGTCCAAACAACAAGGCAAGATATTATCAGATCAAATACACTACGTTTGGTTGAGGTAGATCCAATTATGGATGTATTGAAGGAGATGAAGGAACTGAGATAATCTCAAATCCTCAACACGATTTGGTGGCATAAGATCAAGTTTATCTCAACAAGCAAATTATAACAACAGTTATGAAAAGATATGCATTTTTAAGGGAATTTTATTTCATTGCTAAAAGGTCAAGTACTATTGGGTAAGAAACATATTTTTGTATATTAAATATTCAATGTTATATTTCAACAACTTAACATGCCTATTGTGATTGTATTTTGACAGTTATTATCTGAAATGTCCTACTGTTGATTATTCATGGAATTTTAAATCATCGCGGATAAATAAGTCCAATTTATTCAAAGTGAGGAAATTCTGCGATACACATACATGTCCATTGAAGGATCGTGTTCATACAAAACGGCAGTCTAATAGTGGTGTGCTTGGTTCAATGTTAGTTGAAAAGTTTGTTGACGCAAAAATAATTTACACACCAACTGACATATGTGCAGACATGCTAAGAATACATGGAATTTTATTAACATACATTCAAGCATGGAGAGGGAAAGCAAAGGCTGTCAAGACATTGAGAAGTGACCCTACAAAATCATATTTCCATATACCGATGTATTTATATATATTGGAAACAACATATCCAGGGACAATTGTGAATCATAAAATAAAATGATGAAAATCATTTTTTATATTCATTTATAGCACTTGATGCGAGTATTCGAGGATGAGAATATTTTCGACCAATAGTTGTAGTTGATGGCACACATTTGAAATCAACTTATGATGAAACAATGTTGATAGCTAGCACATTGGATTCAGGAGGTATGCGGATTATTTTGTTAAAATAAACAATGCAAACTTATATATATTGTACATTGTACATGTATCACTCTTGGTTTGGTGAAATTTATCGTTTTTAATTAACGAAACTGGTGGACTGCACGATTGGTGTAATTCTGGTTTTTGTTGGTGTCATTCCGCATTGATTTTTTTATATACGATGATGGTGTATATATTGATCCTATTTTTGGTATATATTGAGTTAAGGATTTTCATGCATATATATATATATATTTGTACATTGTACACATATCTATTTTAGTTGTAACTTATGTTGTATAATCTGATTTGCTTATAGGACATATCTTGTCACTTGCATACGACATTGTTAATTTAGAAAATGACAATTCATCATTGTGGTTCTTCCAAAATTTCAAAACTGCATTTGGTGATAGAGATGGTATATGTTTTGTTTCTAATAGAAATAAGAGTATATGAAATGTACTGCCTCAGTTTATCCTGAATTTCGATATTATGCCTGTTTTTATCATCTGTGGACAAATTTGCTAAGGGAAACACACAGAGATACTAAAGAAGTGAGAGAATTATTCTTTGGTCTAGCAAAAACATACGTTGTACAAGAGTTTGATGAACTGATGAAACAAATGGATCAGATTAATTCAAGATGTCGTGCATAACTAGAGAAAGCAAATTATGAAAAATGGTCACGTTGCCATTCACCAGTAAAGAGGACTTGGACTTTAACGAGTAACATTGCAGAATCAATCAATAACACAATTCTTGTTGGAAGAAAGTTGACAGTGGTGTCTTTGTTGGAATTTATGCGCAAAACAATTGAAGCTTGGAACGAGAAATAAAATGAAGAAGGAAGAAAAACTACAACAACCTTAACCAATAAGTACAATGAAATGTTGGAGGATAACAATAAAATGTCGCATCGTATGATTGTAAGTATTAACAAGTCTTTAAGGTTGTATTGTATGTTGGTTTTTATATTGTTAATTTGGTTTTATTTCAAATGAAGGTACACGCATCAACTGAATATCTTCATACAGTTATAGATGGTGCAAAAAGGTTTACAGTCTGTCTAAATACTAGAATATGCCGTTGCGGACGATTTCAACATGATTATATTGTTTGTAGTCATGCAGTTGTAGCTATCAGATACAGAAACAAACATCGCGAAGATTATTGTTTAGCCTATTATAGTAATAAGGATTTTCAAGATAATTATGCAATTTCAATAGAACCATTGCCTTGCTAAAGCACTTGGAATATTCCATCACATATTTTGGAAGAGGTACTACTACCACCAATTACAAGAAAACAACCCAGCAGACCACCATGTAACGACCGTAAGAAGGGATTCAATGAACAAAAATACAAGAGGAGTAAAGTCACTTATAGTAAATATAGTACATCAGGGCATAACAAAAAGACTTGCCCCAAGTTTGCTTATCAGAATTAACAATGATGTATTATTTTCAGTTTTATAGTTGGTGTTTTCTTGCTTCTTGCAAAACTTTTGGATTTTTTTAAGAATGATAAATGCAGTTTTATCCAACTTTGGTTATTCTTGATTAGTGTATTCATATTATTGGTGATTTAATTGACATGTCGTTGGTATTGTTGTGTTTGGCTAAAAGGCTGGTATTAAATACCAACCTTGAATCTTGAAAATAAACAACACCTACTTAGAGTAGTTGAAACCAAAATTAATACACAATGTTTAGTTAAAAATTTTGGTATAATGTTTGAGTAATACCAAAAAATATTAACCAACAATAATGTTTGTTATAATGGCTAGAACGTACATGTTTGGTGTACTTGTGGTGAAATAAGCACAAATAATGTTCAAATTGGGGGTATATAGTGGCTGATATATTGGTATTACATACGGACCTAAAACATTGAATACAAAAAACATCTAGTTAAATTAAAGAGTTTGATTTGAATTGAAGCCAGAATTAATACACATTGTTTACGTAAAAAATGTGATATAATACTAAAATATGTCCCATTAATAATAATGGTTGTATATCAAAACTAGAAAGTACAATTGGTATACTTGTGGTGGAGTAAGCACAAACATTGGTAAAAATGTGGAGGTATTTATTGGCTGATAATCTATTATTTTGAATATAAAAACCACTTAAACATTGCATATGAAAATCACTACTTAACGTAAAATATTTTGATTTGAAACAAGAATTAACACACATTTCAAACGTACAAAATATTGGTATACAATTAGAGTAATACAACAAAATTCTGTCATATTAATGGTTATATATTGTGACTAAAATGTTATTACATAACAACATACATTGAAATTCACACATTGGGATTATATACCAATCTCACGCATTGTTGTATTACAAACCAAGCTCACACTATTAAGTTGTCACAAAAAATTAACCAAAATAATGAACCAAATAAAAGTAGTTAAACTCCAAAATGAACACAATATCCAACAATCGTATTCAAAAACACCAAAAAATAACCAAACACAACTAGAGTGTTATCCAAAAGTATCACAAAATATTAAAATCGAACAAGAAAATTCATGAAATTGTCTTAATGAAAATGCAAATTTTTAATCCTTCTTCCCCCTCTGGATTAACTTACAACCTTTCCTGGAATCATCATTTTCACTAACAGTATCAATATCAATTTTCCTCTTTCCGTAATTCCACAACAATGCTCCGTATCTCAAACGAAGATTTTCAGAATAAAAAACTGACATTGATATGTTAATATCTCCTCGACAAACATATTCAACAAAGAACAGGTATACAAACCACAATCAGTACAAAGATTAAATGACTCGAGGTTATGGAATATATCCTTCCAGGATAAAATGACTCACGACAAACAAATAGTGGTACCTCAAATTTGTTGTCCATCGAACCACTCAATGGCTTGAAATCACACTTGAAGATTTTGGAAAAGCAGAAACTTTTTTTTCTTACTATGTAGTGTTTTTCTTTTTGTAAACTTTGTTTCAAAAATTATCTCAAAAAACTTATGTCAATATCTGAGAAAGAATAAGATATTTATAGCCTATAGGTGAGCATAATGATTCATGCATGATATGTGAAAAGGTAGCCTAGAAATATGAAAGGTTGCATCAATATATGAAAGGTTGCATTCATCTTTCATTAGTATTCATGAATGGAATAAGTTCATTCATACTTGCAGCACTTTCACATATTTAATTCACCATTCTTTATTCTATGTACCATTATCCATTCACACATTATACAATGAACCCACCAATCCCCCACATGAATGGGAATGGCTATAACACGAAAGATAGATATACACGGACTAGTGTGTGATTACAAACAAAGACTTGTTGCATCGGGAAAAGTGGGTTTCCCTTTGAACTTTCCGTAGTGAACTTATATCGGATGCACTCAATCAATCAGTAGATGCGATATCTTTGAACCGTCGAACTTGAATGTACACCTAGACAACATAAGTCACACAACCAGCCCTTTACCATCTATGGTTCTCACGGTTTTGTTCGTTTCAGCCATGAACACTTCCTGGTTTCATGAGATCTTACAGAATCGGCCTTTACTAACATTCTCCTTCAAGTGGCCTCCACTTCACTCCCACATTGGTGATTCCTAAATGTTTACTCCTGTAGAGAAACTATTTGGTCATGCCTTGCCAAACTTAGAAACCATTAAAAACTTCAATATAAGCTTTATCCTTGGTTACTAAACATTGTCTTCATCATGAGAATGGGTTAGATTATTTGACAATATTGGACCGTCAAACACTACTTTGTTTGATCTCTTTGAACCTAGCTCTTGGGATCTCCAGTCTTCTAGGTAGAGTTACCATCATGCTTGACTTGTCCTAGGCCTTAAACCCATCCTCTTAGATGACCTTTCAACTCCCTCTCTAGTTAGGCCTTTTGTAAGTGGATCCGATACATTATGTTTTTGACCTTACATAGTCAATTGTGATAATTCCACTAGAGAGTAGTTCCCTAACGGTATTATGTCTCCGTCTTATGTGACGAGATTTACCGTTATACATCATGCTCCTTGCCCTACCTATTGCAGCCTGACTATCACAATGTATGCATACAGGTGCCAATGGTTTAGGCCAATACGGAATATCTTCCATAAAATTCCAGAGTCATTCACCTTCTTCACCGACTTTAGCGATAAATTCAGATTCCATAGTGGAGCGAGCAATACATGTCTGTTTGGATGATTTCCAAGAGACTGCTCCACCACTAAGAGTAAATACATATCCACTTGTGGATCACTATACTTTTCAATTACTGGTGGATATTTGTCATAATGCAAAAGTATAGTTTTCAGTATGTTTTAAATACCCTAAAACTCTCTTCAGTGCCATCTAGTGAGTTTGATTGGTATTGCTCGTGTATCGACTCAACTTACTAATAGCACATGCTATATCTAGTCGTGTACAGTTCATGATATACATCAAACTTCCCAACACTCTCGCATAGTCCAATTGTGAGTCACTTTCACCTTTATTCTTTCGAAGTGTAAAGCTCACATCTATTGGAGTCTTAACAATATTGAAATCCAAATACTTGAACTTGTTAAGTACCTTTTCAATATAATGAAACTATGACAAAGCCAAACCATGTGGAGTTCGAAGAATTTTTATTCCCAATATAACATCTGCCACTCCAAGGTCTTTGATTTCAAATCTACTAGTAAGAATTTGCTTAGTAGCATTTATGTCAGCTAAGTCTCTACTGATGATTAGCATATCATCCACATACAAACAAACAATGAACTTATGATTTGGAGTGTCTTTAATGTAAGCACATTTGTTACACTCATTAATCTTAAATTTGTTTGCCAACATTGTTTGGTCAAACTTTGCATGCCCCTGTTTGGGTGCTCTTTTCAATCCATAAAGTGACTTCACAAGTTTGCACACTTTTCTTTCTTTACCAGGAACCACAAACCCCTCGTGTTGTTCCACGTAAATTTGTTCCTCTAACTCTCTATTTAGAAAATCTGTTTTTACATCCATTTGATGGATTTCAAGATCATATACTACTGCTAATGCAACCAACATCTGAATAGATTTAATCCTTTTCACTGGTGAGTATGTATCAAAGTAATCAAGGCCTTCCTTTTGTTTGAAGCCTTTGACTACAAGTCTTGCCTTGTACTTGTCAATAGTACCATCAGCCTTCATTTCCTTTTAAAGATCCATTTTGATCCTAAAGGTTTATTAGCCGGAGGAAGATCAACCAACTCTCAAGTATGGTTATTCAAGATTAATTCAATCTCACCATTGACAGCTTCTCTCCAAAAAGATGAATCCGCAGAGGACATTGCTTCTTAGAAGGTTTGAGGCTCATTATCAATGAGAAATTTTACAAAATCTGATCCGAAGGAAGTAGCATTCCTTTGACGCTTACTACGCCTTGGATTTTCTTCATTTTGTATATTTTCTTTTGGTTCATCTTGAGGTCGCTTAGACCCCCCACTGGACTCTTCATGTCTAGCTTTATACGGGTAAATGTGTTGAAATAATTCAACATTATCTGATTCAATTACCGTATTGTCATGAATATCTGGATGTTTAGATTTATGAACCAAAAATCGACAAGCCTTGCTATTTACATCATATCCAACAAACACACTGTCCACAGTCTTTGATCCTATTTTCAACCTTTTGGGTATAGGAACTTGGACTTTTGCTAGACACGCCCACACTTTGAAATATTTCAAGTTGGGTTTCTTTCCTTTCCATTTTTCATACGGAATAGATTGTGTCTTGCTATGGGGCACTCTATTATGTATTCGATTTGTTGTAAGGATAGCTTCCCCCCACAAGTTTTGTGGTAAACTTGTACTTATAAGTAAGGCATTCATCATTTTCTTCAAAGTTTGGTTTTTTTCTTTTTGCAATCCCATTAGATTGTGGTGAATAAGGGGCGGTCGTTTGATGGATAATTCCATTTTCCAAATATATTTCCGCAAATGGAGATTCATATTCTCCACCCCTATCACTTCTTATCATTTTTATCTTTTTATCCAACTGATTTTCAACTTCAATTTTGTATTGCCTAAATGCTTCAATTGCTTCAAGCTTACTTGATAGCAAATAAACATAACAATATCTAGTGCAATCATCAATAAAAGTTATGAAATATTTTTTCCCACCACGCGTTGGTGTTGATTTCATATCACAAATGTCCGTGTGAATCAAATCTAAAGGATTGGAACTCCTTTCAAAATATTTATAGGGATGCTTAGCAAACTTAGCTTCCACACATATTTGACATTGTGTTTTATTGCACTCAAAATTAGGCAATACTTCCAAAATAATTAGTTTTCGCAAGGTCTTATAATTTACATGTCCCAAATGTTCATGCCATAAACCACTCGACTCAAGCAAGTAAGCAGAACAAGAACTTTATTATTAGCAATAACTATTACATTAGGCTTAAACAATCCCTTGCAAAGGTAGCCCTTTCCAACATACCTTTCATTTTTACTAATTACAACTTTGTCAGAAACAAATACACATTTGAATCCATTTTTAGTAAGAAGTGTAGTAGAAACCAAGTTCTTTCTTAATTCTGGAACATGTAGCACATTCTTGAGAGTCACCACCTTGCCAGATGTCATCTTTAAGAGAACTTTGCCCGTTCCTTCAACCTTTGCAGTTGCCGAGTTTGCCATGTAAATCATTTCATCACCTTGAGCGAACTCATATGATGCAAAAAGTTCTTTTTTGGCGCATACATGGCGGGTGGCACCAGAATATATCCACCACTCTCTTGTATTGCCAACAAGATTGCATTCAGAAAGCATAGCACATAGATCATCATCTTCAAATTCAGCAACATTTGCTTGATCTTTCTTCTTTGCTTTCTTGGGAGCCTTACAATCTGCAACCCTATGCCCATTTTTGCCACAATTAAAGCAACTACCTTTGAATTTCTTCTTAGGTTGACTACTTTGTTGTGCAGAGTTTTGCCTTTCTCTTTTTAGACCTTCCATCTTCAACAATATTGGCTCCTAATATTGTTGAATTTCCACAAGACCTCTTCTCTGCAACCTTGTTGTCCTCTTCAATTCTCAGTCTTACAATGAGATCTTCAAGTGACATCTCATTTCTCTTATGTTTTAAGTAATTATTGAAGTTCCATAGAGGAGGTAACTTCTCAATCATAGCAGCTACTTGGAAAGCCTCATTAATCACCAGATCTTCCGCAAGGAGATCATTAATAATCAATTGCAATTCCTAAACTTGAGTAACAACAAATTTGTTATCTACCATTTTGAAATCCAGAAACTTTGCCACGATGAATTTCTTCAATCCGGCATCCTTTGTCTTATACTTCTTTTCTAAAGCATCCCAGAGGTCTTTGGAAGTTTTCATATTACTGTACATATTGTACAAGTCATTATGAATCCCATTCAGAATATAGTTCTTGCCTAAGAAATCAGAATGCTTCCAAGCTTTAACAACCATAATGTGTTCACCTTACGTAGTTGAATTTGCTAATGCAAGAACACTTTCTTTGATGAATCTTTGTAGATTCAAAGTAGTTAAATAAAATAGCATCTTTTGCTGCCACCTCTTAGAATCCATGCCAATGAATTTTCCAGATTTTTCAGCCGATGCTATATCAAGTGCAATGCTTGTACGACTCGACGAGGCAATATTCATACAAATAATGAAATATATAATATGAAGTTAAATAAATTTTTGGAAACGAAATAAACATAAAATCAAACAAGAATGAAAGGAAGAAGAGTCAAGTCCTCTGAATTCACAGAGTTTTCTTAAGGAAATTATTCCCCTTAAGTACCCGAGGTTATGGAATATATCCTCCCAGGATAAAATGACTCATGATAAATAAATAGTGGTACCTCAAACTTGTTGTCCAGCGAACCACTCAATGGCTTGTAATCACACTTGAAGATTTTGGAAAAGAAGAAACTTTTTTTCTACTATGTAGTGTTTTTCTTTTTGTAAACTTTGTTTCAAAAATTATCTCAAAAAATTTATGTAAAAAATTCTATCAATATCTGAGAAATAATAAGATATTTATAGCCTATAGGTGAGCATAATGATTCATGCATGATATGTGAAAAGGTAGCCTAGAAATATGAAAGGTTGCATCAAAATACGAAAGGTTGCATTCATCTTTCATTAGTATTCATGAATGGAATAAGTTCATTCATACTTGCAACACTTTCACATATTTAATTCACCATTCTTTATTCTATGTACCATTATCCATTCACACGTTATACAATGAACCCAACAATACTTACATTGAATCATCAACTTATTATGGGATGTTTTCACGCTTCACGTAAGCCAAAGGATCCCCAACTGGTTTTTTAGAATAATATGCTAGTACATCAGTAGAAACTAAGAACAATGGTATCATTTTTGATAGTTTTTGCACCAAACACATGACTGCCTTGGTATGTTTTGTCCCAAAACCATTTAATGAATCATATATGTGAAGACACCTTCTTCTAATGAAAAAAAAAACAAGAAACTAGTGAAATGCATCGCTACTGTTCATTGCATACATGATCAACATCCACCCATGGAGTATTAGCAAGAATCCTATCACCTCTTATATATTGAGCAGCATCTTGATGTGTATTAATCAATCTTTCATATTTACCATTTGTTTCCCAAGCATCATAAATTTGTACAATCCACTTGATGAAAAATGGATCAGTTGTTGCAACTCTCGCACTATTATCACGACTGTACTTTCAAAACTTATGGAGATAGTTCATTGTGACATCAACATGCTGTATAAAGTGATGTGTTATAAGTTAGCAACCAACAAGATATATATAAAGATAACTTGATTTAACTAAAACACCAATGTTTGATCAATTACCTAAAAGACTATATATATTTAAGGATCTATGTTTGTATACTTTAGTTTTCTTCCCTATACATAAATCGCATATACTTTAGTTTCACTACCCAAAACAACAAATAAACATAACCAACATCATATATTAAATTTAGTTTACCATAAAGTGACAAAGTAAGAAATTTATCAAATCTCCCCAAGGTTTTCCTGGATAAGCCAAAGGATAAAACTAGTCAATCAAATTTACTCTGCAACCTTCAAACTCCAAAGGAGGATCAATTGGATTTTTGTCAGCTGTGAAGAAATTAGTTTTCCTGGCAAATAAAATATCTAGTTTGTCACGACCCAACCCATCAGGTCGTGCGCGAACCTACGTAACACCACCTAAGTAGGAGAATTCTCATATCCCAACAATTAAAAACATGCGGAAAATTAAATAAAATGGAAATAAAGTGTTCTAACGATATTTTATAAATAGAATTCCTTTAACACAATTTTGGTTAAGACTTGTAAAGTATTAACTTCCCTCAGGGATCTAGTCTGAACAGGTACAAGAGCTACTAAGAATACAACTAGACATAATAAATTAAGACACAACTCCAATAATGCAGAAGGAAAAATAGAAGTTGCTCGAGAATTTCTTCATCTTCACCTAATGAAACATCACCAACATGCATCCAAACTATGTCAAAAGACATAGAAAGCATAGTATCAGTACAAACACATGTACTGGTAGGCATCATCGGTCAACCCGACGCCCACCACATAACATAAGAAACCAACTAGTAAGATCATAAAATTAACCACTCGCTTCTGCACCTTTACTCTCTTTTGAAATACCTCGGGGTTACACTAGTACCCTTACTACCAACCACCGTCTCGGTCAACCTACTTACTAGGTTCTTGATCATAGTGTAACCGTTCTAGCACATAGAAAAGTTCCCGAGTACAATTACAACATTCCGACTAACCGCTCACGTCATACCCTTACTTTCTCTTCATATTACCAAGTCATGGCCACATAGTATATTAAGTCAAGCTTTCTTACCACTAAACACAAATCCCTTTCTCCAAAGTGAAATCTACCTAAGCACTTACTTCACGTACACTACCCCCACTTCTCACCCTTGCAACACACGAACAACCCTTGCTATAAATTATTTGACCCTTGAACCCTTGGCGTTTCCAATTCATTCGACAACACGCTATGCAACAAGTTCACTCAACACCAAAGAACAATCAGATATAAGTCCTCATAAACATATAACCACTATAGGGAATCACAATACCATTATAATTACGAACAAGGTTCAATTTCACAATTCTCAATCATCACAGTTATATCAAATCATTGGTCCTCTCATGGAACCCAAATCCAAGCAGTTAGCATACCGAAACGTGTTACCTGATCCAAGAATTATGCCTGAACGTGGTAACCGATCCCATAATTATGTCGGAATGTGGCAACCGATCCAAGTTAGTTATGCCAGAACATGGCAACCTATCCAAGTTAGCTATGTCAAAACGTGGAAACTGATCCATTCGACTCACCAAATCACATTCACAAGTATATATTCTCAGGTTCATACAAATTAGTCATGGTTCATGGCATTCATCATTCATCTATCTCATTTACAATAACTGTGATCAATAATGTAACATTCGTATATGTACATGTATCTTAATGAAGTAGGAACAACATACATCACACAATTACAGGATCACAACCATCACCTAACCCTAGATCATCATCTAAGGCTTTTTCCTAGGATTTAACCCCAATTATTTTGGTGCATGAAGGCCTACGCATGAATCCTACCATTGTTTATGGGATTTAAACTACTCAATTCATAAAAACCTAGCCTACTTGGGCGCCAAGCAACTGCACGAAGTTTTGATCTTTGATTATTGTTTTCGGGATTCGTAACGGTGATTTTGACCAAAAATCCGCAATCCATCGACATTTTCACCCTAGAAATCTCTCTCTCACTTCTTCCCAAGCTTGCAGCAGCTTATGGGGGTTTTCGAAGGTTTTTTACGACTAAATTAGGTATATTAGGGAGAAGGAGAAAAAAAGATTTCGCGTTATTTGCATTGTTTTCCAGATTTTTGTTTCTCGTAAATAATGACGGTTCGGGTCGTTACAATAGATACCAATTTACCCCTCATTCGTCCCCGAACAACCAGTGCACGAGACATCACACGCTCCATTGTGATTTACTTCTAAATTAAAAGATTGTTCCATTACGAGGTCACGACAATGGTAACTTTTCAATTAGTAGAGACAAGAAGGGTACTATGCCCGAAGACTAGAAGAAGAATGCGGCCACACACGAAGAAACAAAAGTGTTTAAACTACACGATTTGGCATGCCAGGATGACAAACCTTTTGTTGGGGCGGTAGCGCTGAAGCGAGATATCTCCCGTTGTGGCGGGAGATCAGAAACAGTAAAATGGGGAATGGGAAAAATGACTTTCTCATTCTCCCTTTTTCAAACTCACAACCACCCCAAAATTCCCTCAACTTGATCATTCCGGACGTCATTTGTAAGGTGATTCTCGCATTCCTTACACTCTTTACTTCCTTACTTGATTAACAACAATCGCATGCTGCTATTAGATTGTTTCGAAATGGTTTTGGGGTAGTTATTTTGAAAATAAACTTAGATTGCTAAATTGATATAAGAACGTAGCATAGGCACTTCCTTTACGTCTCCAACGTCTCCACAATGTTCTGGACGTAAGGATTACATAAAAACACGATCGAGTCGGTACAAAAATGGGTGGGGAAAGTTGAAGGGTCTCTTGGTGTAAAACTCTAATTTAGGCCTTATTTAAGAGTTATTTTGCTGAAATAATTGTTTACTTGAGTCCTAGGATAGTTAAAATACTCTGATATGCTGAAATTATGTCAAAAATAGGGCTTTTGGAATGAAGAGACGCCATGACCGCGTCTTCGGTTCGTCCCAGATGAAGGCCGCTCTGGCGGCCTTCAACCCGCTATGGCGACCTTCAACCCACCATGGCGGCCTTCATAATCCCGCCAAGGTGGGATTATGGCCTCTGTGGAGGGATGCGCTGATGCTTTTCGTGACCAACGACACTAACCTACGGTATGAGTGTCTACGATCGTCAATAGTATAGTAACCCAACTAAAGGTTGGGGTTGAGTCCCAAGGGAGTGGTTTTGAGAATTTATAGATGAATAAAATTTAGCTCTAACTAGTCGTAGCTAAAGACATTAATGATTAAAAACATAGTAAATTAAAGGGGGCGACACAAAAATGTCAAATATCGATTTGGGGGTTTTGTCACAATTAGAAAAACCAACAAAAATAACAAGAAAATCAAGTATGGATAAGAATTCTTGGGGCGTGACCGCAATACAAGTTGAGATAAGTAGTTGGGTACATGCTTTTGAAAGGGACTTTCTAATATAATAGTGACTAGGCTAAGTTTTAAATGGAAATAAGTTCCCTCTCGGGAAACTTACCCCGTTTCAAATGCGTTCTTCTCGGACAACCATTTGTCGCATGAAGACCAGCCTACGCCTTACCCCACTCACTCTCTTGAGCTGAATGTTAGGATATGGGACTAGGGCTCACCGTCTCGGGCTGAACTTCATGTCGACCCACTTTTTAGGCCATCAATCTAGTTGTCTTGGTTTCGCGACCTCCTTCTCGGGTAAGCCGAAAACACATGGGTGGATTTGTATTTGCAACTACAAACCCTTTATGTTAAACCACAACAACTAGGTGAAATTACCATTAAATTACATCTAACCTATCAGCAAGTAAGACCCAACAATAATATCAACACATATTTGCTAAATCACACCCCAAGAATGGGGGTTTTTAGTCCACACATCATGAAATAATAAAATACACCTAAAATGATACTAAAATCAAATGGGTATAAGAAATTAAACCTTGATTTTAAAGAAAAGGAAGAAGAATGGAGAAAGCCCACTTCCAACTTGGGGAAGATGAAATCCTTCTTTCTTCAAGTCTCCCAAAAACCCTCTCCAAACTTGAGAGAAAATATCCAAAAAGTACTATTCAGTTATGAAAATAATAATAATGGTTCGGAACTTATAAAATTAATAACAAGTTTAGTATTTATAGACTTCAGAAAATAGCACTGGTGGATCTTTCGGCTAATTTAGTCGATGCCGCCGAATAACTCGGCGACTCGCCCTTCTTCTTTTTCATCGCTATTTCATGCTTGCCTTCAGCATCTTCACATTCTGGACCATTGGGTGGTAAAGTACTGCTTCGCGGAACTATTCGGCGAAGCACCGACTGCTCATTTCATTGCCTTTTTGATCCTCTTCCTTCAGGGCTTTGCATACTGGAACAAAGGGCGGAGTCTGTCCTTTCGGCGAATCGCCAAAGGTTCTTGGCGATGCTCATGCTTCAACTTCTTCGTTATTTCAGCCTCTTTGTTCCTTTTTGCGCCTAAGTGTCCATGCTTCCACTAGAACTTCAAATACCTGAAACTTAAGAGTTTTCATCAGATATTGAGACAAAATAAGCATTCGAGGACACTATTTCTATCAAAGTAAGGTACTAAATGAGTACAATATATGAACTCATCATGCGCCAGACCAGTGGCCTGCACCCTTAGTACATAACTTTCTCTCTTCTTATTTTTAGCCTTAAACGACTATCCTATCATGTTCTAACCGATATTTAACTTATTGCAGGCTCTCTAAATGGCAGGTCAGAATGAAGAAAATCTACCCTTCATTCGGTTCCCCGATGCCGCGAGTCGGGAAAGGCATCATGACAACCGTAACATAAGGTTCTGTTGCAAGAGGGGTTTGTGCTGCACAAGCTATAGGAGATGGAGCCTGCCTTCTATGATCGTCTGGTAGAGTTCGGGTGGGTTCCACTGACTGAGGCTCCCCCAGATGCACGTTCTACTTGGGTGAGGGAGTTCTGCGCCATCCTTCCTATTGTGTGATGGGTTGACTCTCACCTCGTCATCCGTATCAGGGGAGTTGACATCCCTCTGAACGCCACTGCAATCAATTAGGCTCTAGAGGTGCCAGAGGTCTCGAACACTGAATACGAGGCCAAGCTGAGGGAGATGGATGGCTGAGAGACACTCTGGTTGAGCCTGCGCAACGGGATCAAGTATACTGGGCTACTGCAGAGGGCGTTACTAGCACTGATTGGTTGCCAGATGCTAAAAGGTGGCTGCACTTGGTGACTAGGAGGATTTGCACATCGGGAAACAACACCGATGTGACCTTTCCCCGGGCTTTGGTGGTGGCGTGTGCCATACCGGGTATAGAGCTGAACGTGGGGGCACAAATTATTTTGGAGTGGAAGATGTTCTATCGTGGCAACAAGAAGGTTTTCTTCCTATCGGGACTTATTACTGCTTTGTGCAAACGGGCGGGAGTGCCACTATTTGATGCTGATGAGGTATTTCTTACGGATCCCCCCCTTCACCCTCTTTTGGTCAGGTCAAGTTCTACTTCTAGGGCCAAGAGGAAGAGAATGCGTAGGGCTAGCAACAATAAGACGGTCGTGGGTTCGAACGATGATGCATGGGTCGGGGAGGATCTGGCTGCCGTTCGGGAGAGATTGGGGAGTGCTTATGCTAACTTCACTTCGGCCCCACCTAGCACTGCCTTGGAGGTCGAGATGCTCTGCTGCCAGTTGCGTCAGGAGAGGAGGAAAGGTCTGGAGAGGGATCGTGTGATGGTCCGGATATGGAAGACCGTGAAGACCATATTCACTTGCGTTGCCCTTGGTCAGGAGCTTCCCCGGGTCAAGAAAAGGGATTTCTAGCACTTTACTTCCCTGGACGAGGCCGTGGCAGGCCTTGTGCCTCTAGAGGATCTAGACTCGGATATTGACACCACCTAGTCTGAGGACTCTTGATTGGTTCTTCCCTGTCCCTTCTTGCTTGTAAATTTGAAGACAACTTTGTTTTTAGCTTTCGCTTTCCTAAGTTTTGTAGCACATGGATGCTGGTTTTCTAGCTGTTTTACGCAGCTAGTAATTAATTTCTAAGTTTTATAATCTATACTTGATTGCGGAACACCGGAAGGATTGCAGGGATTTGCCTGGATCCTCTTTGGGGTTGATAATTTGTAATTGGGGAATACAGGGGAGGTTGGGTTGAGGTTCTACCTCGCCCTGTCCTGCTTTCGCGGTGTTGCTATGTCGGGAATAATCCCACCCGAGTGATTCAGACGGACCCAGAACCCATGCCAATAATTTCAGGTTTCTTTTTGTTTTTCTAAAATTGTCCCAAGGCTCCCAGCCTCACCAAACAAATTTAGGATAATTCTCCAAGCTAGGAAAATCATCGTCTACCAGCAAATCAATCCCACGATACACGAACCAATATTTATTCTGTTATTTTAGCACAACAACCCACACATCCCCAGGATACACCTAGACACTCGCACGGTTATTACACAAGCGCAGGATATGTTCAGATCTGCCTCACAACTTGCCTCGGGGTTTTACCTAAACGCTTGTATCGAACCTATTCAAGATCTTCTTTTATCTACTAGTTTTCACAATACTCAAGCATGTACAACTCGCATAACTTCGATAAATTAGGCCAACACATTGCACATATCAAAGATAAGACACACATTTATAGTTCACATAATCACCTTATCACATTCAAGCAATTACCACTTCATATTTGCAGTTACCTCAGACAACAAGAATCACACCTTCACAGTTTCCAAGATACACACACATTCAAGTCCAAACTATTAGTTAGTTTGCTCCATGGATGATCATTACCGATCATCCATGTATTTATATCGCCCTTAAGGCCAGATACCAATTGGAACCTTCTCAGTTGCAATTTACCTTGCTTGTGTTCCTTCAGTCGTGACCACGACGTCCGGTCCACTTTGTGGAGATACCAATTGGAATCGGGTTATACCAATTGGAATCGGGAGATACCAATTGGACTCAACTAATACCACAAGTGACACTTCACACGAAAGGAGAGAATGAGTGGAACAATTTCCTAGAATGCTTCCTAGTTTCTTGTAGATTAGATGTGGACGTCAATACATCAATCTGCAAGAGTCTAGTCCACATTTTTCTCTTGTACTGGGAGAACGGTAACCTAGGCTCTAATATCAATTTGTCATGACCCAACCCATTAGGCCGTGCGGGCACCTACGTACTACCACCCAAGTAGGAGAACCTTCATATCCCAATAATTAAAAACATGCGGAAAATTAAATAAAATGGAAATAAAGTGTTCTAGACATATTTTATAAATAAAATTCCTTTAACACAATTTTGGTAAGACTTGTAAAGTATTAACTTCCCCAGTGATCTAGTCTAAACAGGTACAAGAGCTACTAAGAATACAACTGGACATAATAAATAAAGACACAACTCCCACCATGCGGAAGGAAAAATAGAAGTTGCTGGAGAATTTCTTCGTCTTCACCTAATGAAACATCACCAACCTGTATCCAGCCTATGTCAAAAGACATAGCAAGAGTAATATCAGTACAAACACTCGTACTGGTAGACATCATCGGTCAACCCGACCCCCACCACATAACATAATAAACCAACTAGTAAGGTCATGAAATCAACCACTAGTTTCTCCACCTTTACTCTCTTTTGAAATACCTCGGGGTTACACTAGTACCCTTACTACTAATCACCGTCTCGGTCAACCTACTTACTAGGTTCTTGATCATAGCCTAACCATTCTAGCACATAGAAAAGTTCCCAAGTACAATTACAACATTCCGACTAACCGATCACGTCATACCCTTACTTTCTCTTCATATTACCCATCCATGGCCACATAGTACATTAAGTCAAGCTTTCTAACCAGTAAACACAAATTCCTTTCTCCAAAGTGAAATCCATCTAAGAACTTACTTCACGTACACTACCTCCACTTCTCACCCTTGCAACACACGAACAACCCGTGCTATAAATTATTCGACCCTTGAACCTTTGGCCTTTCCAATTCATTCTACAACACGATGCGCAACAAGTTCACTCGACACCAAAGAACAGTCGGATATAAGTCCTCATAAACATATAACCACTCCAAGGAATCACAATATCATTATTATTATGAATAAGGTTCAATTTCACAATTCTCAATCATCACCGTTAAATCGAATCATTGGTCCTCTCATGGAACCCAAACCCAAGCAGTTAGTATACCGGAACGTGGTACCCAATCCAAGAATTATGCCGAAACGTGGAGACCAATCCAAGTTAGTTATGCCGGAACGTGGCAACCGATCCATTCAACACACCACAATCACAATCACAAGTATATTCTCAAGTTCATATAAATTAGTCATAGTTCATGGCATTCATCATTCATCTATCTCATTTACAACAAATGTGATCAATAATGCAACATTCGTATACGTATATGTATCATAATGAAGCAGGAACAACATACTTCACACAATTATAGGATCACAACCGTCACCTTACCCTAGATCATCATCTAAGGCTTCTTTCTAGGATTTAACCACAATTATTTCGGTGCACGAAGGCCTACACATAAATCCTACCATTGATTTACATATATTACGCAGTGAACACAAATTTAAACTACTCAATTCATAAAAGCCTAGCCTACCTGGGCGCCAAGCAGCTGCATAGAGTTTTGGTCTTTGATTCTTGTTTCTGGGATTCGTAACAGTGATTTTGACTTGAAATCTGCAAATCATCGACATCTTCACACTAAAAATATCTCTCTCCCTTCTTCCCAAGCTTGTAACAACTTTTTTGGGGGTTTCTAAGGTATTTTACGACTAAATTAGGTATGTTAGGAAGAAGGAGAAAATGAGATTTCGCGTTATTTGCATTCTGTCTCGCCTATCCCGCTCTGGCGCCAACGTACCCTGCCCTGGCGTCGCCGCCCTAGCGACAACTGGCCCGCTCTGGCGGGAAAATGGCCCATAATTTTTTTTTCCTCGATTTTGTTTCTCCCAAATAACAACGGTTTGGGTCGTTACACAATTATAACATGGATAATGAGTAACAAAAAAGTAGAACGGTACATCTATATTACTATACATACTTGCCATGTTTCTTGGTTAGTTTGTTTTCAATTCATTTTTTAAAATGTGGGATAACATCGTTGTACATATTAATCCCTTTGTAATTTACAAAAGGGTGTTTCCATGAACAGTAGATCAATGTCTTCCCCGATGTACCACCAAATTCACTTAGATAAGTGTATGGTGATTGAGCATACTTTCCTGGCAGCTTCGTACGAACATGTTGAACTGGTGTCACGTGTGTGTTCAACTTCAACAACACCCAATGGTTTAACTTGTATGCTTTAATCTTCAACAACAACCAAAGATGTGACAAATCTGTTTACAGATTCAACATAAACCAAAGATGGCACATATGTTTGTCCAGTTTCAAGAGCAACCAATTGTGATTCAGGCATAGTTAGCATAACAAAGTCATCCAATGTAGGAATTTCTATTTTTTTCAAAATCCACAAAAATATCACCTAAAAAATAGCTACAAAACATCATTTATATAGCTCTATTTCATGATTTTTAAAATAAAAAATATTATTTGCACTAACCAAATAACCTTACCTCCATTATCACCACAATCTTGCATATTTTCAACCTGAACATCAACCCTTTCTTTTTCTGGATCCTCAAATAAAATCTTATTATTCTCAGTAGTCAAAGAAAAGTAAAAGTCAATCATTTATTAAAATAAGCTGTAAATATGAATGATGACTAATATGTTACCAACAAAAATGTTTAAAACATATTTAAAAATCAACACACTATATTATATAACTTAACATTTAACATAAAAGCATTGTAATTTTCAACACTTCGAGAAACCAATTATTATATAAATGATCAGATATAATTCATTATGTATACCAACTTTTATCATACATAAAAACCAACGCAATATATATATATATATATATAAACACCTTAACAGTTAACATAAAATCATTATATGTTTTAACAATAAGAAAAACCAAAATTAATACTTAATTACAAGATAAAATTAATTATGTATACCAACTTACAAGCAGGTTCTACCATTATACTACCCATTATTTTTGTATATATACTTATAAACAAGATCACTAATTAATCAATATACCAAAAGAACAGAATATGCTGCAAACAGTAATATTAAAAATAAAAAAGCAAATCTTTTACTGTCATAATGTATAATCAACATTCTATCAAAGCATGCGACTAGTCAATAAATAAATAAATTGTGTAATATAAATTACCAATAATCTGATACCAACAAAAAGTGGAGTTTTAAAACTATTTATATGCCAATAAACCTACATATGATAACATATTAAAATATTAACCAAAAAAAATAATAAGGCAATAGAGTACTTAAATTGACATCACCTGCAACTTTCCTATTAAGCCTGTCATGACCTAGACCATAGTGATTGGCACCCACACTAATCTTTCGGTGGGAGAACCATTTATACTACTTAGCTAACCAACTTAATAAAAAATACTAAAGCATTTAAGTTACGGAAGCAAGTTAAATGCTAAGGAAAGAAATAGAGTTCCCATAAACTCCAAACAAAAGTCTAACAACAAACTAACATTGCGGAAGTAATGCCTACAACCTAAAAGTCAATGTGCCAAAACATCTAACAATGAAACAAAAGTCTAAACAAGAAGGGTTACAACCCCAAACTAACGAACTAACAACTAACTAGAAAAGTCTAAGTCTGAAATGTGGACGTAGAAGGAGAACTTATGGCAGCCCGAAAGAACTGGCTCACCCTTGAATTTGAACGACGATCACTGATCTTCTAAACGAGGTCTGTCAATATCCGCTTGAAGATGCCATGTACTCAACAAAGAAAGAACAAGTGCAGTATTAGTACACAACTACAGTGTACTGGTAGGATCACACGGCTTTCCCACTAAGTGTAACATACATAAGTCAATACAACAATATAATCACATGCATATATCAAACATATACAATGTTATCAATATTTACGAACAACGTACAACTTCACATTTCTCGAGATACACAATTATATCAAATCATTGGTCCTCTCATGGAACCCAAATCCAAATTGTTAGCATACCGGAACGTGGTACCCGATCCAATGATTATGCTCGAACGTGGCAACCAATCCAAGTTAGTGTGTCGGAACACAACACCCGATCCATTCAACAAGCCACAATCACAATCATAAAGTACATTCTCATAATCATACAATCAAGTCATGATTCATGGCATTCATCAA
The DNA here is from genome assembly GCF_000226075.1 of Solanum tuberosum. Classification (NCBI taxonomy): domain Eukaryota; kingdom Viridiplantae; phylum Streptophyta; class Magnoliopsida; order Solanales; family Solanaceae; genus Solanum; species Solanum tuberosum. The sequence continues at coordinate 814,478 of NW_006238969.1, read as the reverse complement.
TCATATATCCTCATTTACCATTAATGTGATCAATAATGCAACATTTGCATACCTACATGTATTATAATGGAGTAATTACTAACATACATCACACAAACATGAAATCACAACCATCACTTACCTCAAAACAAGCTTAAACCCTAAGAAACTTGATTCTTCCCTTTTCGAATTCGTTCCACTTGTTCTTGGTCTACAAACAATCAATATAACACGGGAATCAATAAACAATGACTAATTACCTGGATTACTAACAATTCTATCAACCCTAGGTCATACCCATGATCCCACTACCCAAATTAGGGATTTTTCCACCATAATTTCTAGATCAACCTTACCCCATCGATAATTACCCATTAGATTACGTTCTATGGATCGAACAACCAATTCTGGGAGTTAAAACCTTACCTTTACCCTTAAAAATGGTGGAAAACTATCAAGAATCGCCTGGGTTCGTCTCCTTAATTTCAAAGTCGAAAAGTGCAGAATAAAGACGTTTTGGGGTTTATTTTTTACTTAAGTCACTTCGAGCCTACTATGGTGGCACTCACCCTGCTACAACAGCCCCATCCTAGAGGTAGAAATCCCGCCCCAACGGCTTTCACGGAACTAGTAAGCAAAATTAATAATTCCAAGACCCCATTTCACAATACACCTTCAACCAACGAAACTCAGAAACAAACCCGTTCACGCTAAGATCAATTTCATATTTTTACTCACCTAAATTCAATTCTGTAATATCGTATGGTTTCCTTAACGACTTATCTATCTACTCATGTGATCAAATTGATAATTAAATCACCCAATTGTTACCAGATTTCCCTAGACTTCAATGACTCCGATTTCATCCAAATCAGGACTAGGTTGAGAAATCTCAAGATACTACGAAAAAGTTTTTCGGCCTAAAATTTTTTCCCGTTGGCTTTTCTCTAACGAAGGAAGTAGGTCATTACAAAGCCTCTCTTTCAGAACTGTTCTTTTCTCACCAATGTATTTTTCATTAACACACAAATCCTTAGATTCTTCACATGATATTTCTTTCATCTTATTACTCTGAAAATTGAAATATAAGTTATACTACATGTTGATGCACTCAGTAATCCGTATAAGAAATGATTATCTAAAAATTAGTGTTTATGTAAATAATATGGTCATATATGAATAAGGTACACTAACCCATTCAACATCAACATCTTTATTGGTTGAAACTTCATTTTGAAGAGATTTCAACTCTTCAATGATATGTTTGAATGCTGAATCCATAAACCCCTTCATTTCAACAAACTTAGCATCTACATTTTCTTCAAACTTTTCCAACTCATTACGAACCTAAAGAAAATTAAAGTGATATTAATGTTTCTTCAGCCAAATTTATGATAGTAAGTAAATAATATTTATAACCAAATCTTAACAATTGCTTGAGCAATCTTGTGCAAATCCTTATTAAATGTCAAACTCGGATCACTTCCAACATGGTGTGAAGAATTGTGAGGCAAATATTTGTCATTCTGCCGTACAACACTGTGAGTCTGTAAATTCTCATTTTTTCTTAAAGATCTATCACGTTCACTCTTCTTGTTGAATGCTAAATCAATCAAATCAATGAGGTTTTCCGCCTCAATAATAGCAAGCTCATCATCCATGAACACAAGATCCTCAAATATATACTAGCACTAGAATAATAAATTATAACTATAAGCTATTCATATAAAAGAAAATTAATTAATTGTAACTATAGAATTTCTATTACCTGATTGTCTTATTTTCTGAACATTCCTTTCTTGAGATGATCAAAATAGATCTTGTTTTTTGAAATATCCCAATTGAACATTTGAGGAGTTCGATTGGATGTATGAATTGCAATTGAAACATCAACTCTGTTGCAACATTAGAAAAATCAAATTTGCAACGCAAGCAGAAACCCTTCAAACTTCACATAATCTGGATTTGTTGCCATTTGACTTGATATGGAATGTCGTAGATTGAAAAAAGACAGATTTCCCCAAGGGTACGTAATGTATTGTTTGTACTCAACCCATAAAAAATGATCTTTTGGGATATGTACATTTTTTTGGTGGAGATGACAATATGAATGTACTAATAAAATAAATCATCGACATATTAAAAATGTCTTCTTCCACAATCAACCTATCTTCGTTAAATACTCTTATGAAATCAGCTTTCAAAACCTTATCAATAGCATTTGGAAAGTAACGAGAAATGATCTTTGATGTACTGTTCGGATCATGGTCAAAACCGATACACCCACCACACTTAAAACCAGTAATTACCTTAAATTCTCTAAGCCTAAAACACAGATCTTTGCCATTTATGTTAAAAACAAACATGTCATTCCGATTGTTAGATAAATGATGTACCAGGCTTCTAATGATCTGAGGTTGGATTTTCAATTGGGGTAAGTCTAAAAGATAACCAAAAGGGGACTCCTTAAACAAATGAACATTGTTTATTTTTTTCAAGCTTAATTGTTAGACCAACAAAAACGTTGAGATTGACATAGACACAACAATGCCATTGTTTTTTCTTGATCTAAAATAATATATTAAAAATTAATAAATTATAAGAGTCAGAAAATGCAAAAATTATAATATAAACTAAGAAAATATTTGCATCAAACAATAAAATAATCAAAACAATAATAATAAACTGAATTAAAAACTTACCTCTGGTGGTTGTGTCTACTTTTTCCTTTTCTTATTAATTGAACTAGCCCCTTTTGGATTTAAACCATTCGTGCCTTTGCTCCCCGAACCACTAGCAACTTTCTACAGGAGATTTTTTTTTTATTGAATGTTACAAATATCTTTCTAATAAGAACAAAATTCACAACTTGCATGTAAAAAAAATGGAATCATAATTGAATATAAATAAATACCTTTAAACAATGAACATTATTTACTCTTAATCTTTTAGAAAGGGAGATTTCATCCTCAAAATCGTTGTCATGAGGATAATTTTCTTCTACAAATTTTTCTTTACCCTTCACCTTTGTATCAACAACAAAATCATTTTTTTGTTGAATTTTGTAGGATGAGGATGAATTGATAACAATTTTCTTGTTAATTCTATTAGAGATATTGTTGTTATCTTTAATACCTATGTTGCCAGGAGATTGAGTGAATGCATTCAACTCAAAAGATAGTCTTGAACATATGATCGTCGAGCTATCAACGACTACCACATATTTGTTAAGTTAGGACTTTACGCGGAGTCTTTTCCTTCAAACAATGGTGAAACTTTGGTTAATTGTATGGTCAAGCGATGAAGTCAAGAAGATGAAAGGTTTAAGAGATATGGACGAAGAGTATGAAAGGGTTAACACGTTTGACGGCAGAAAAAGAGATTTTTAAGATTTCTAGGAACTATAACTCACATATTGATTACTACACCAACTTTATTGGTAACATAAAAAGTTTTATCAAAAAAGGAAGAAAATAAATATGATCCCAATAAATATTCACTAAACGTAAAAATAAGAAATAACAAAATTAATGAAACATGTGTATATGAGTCTGTATTAGGAGAGATAATATTTGATAAATTTAATACTCTAATTATACTCCACATAAAAGGGCACGTATTACTAAGAGTATGAGAGAGAAAAATTGGATTTTTTTTTAACTTAAATAGAAAAATTAAATGTTTTGTTATGTATGTAATTTAAAAACTATGTTTGTAATTAAATATAAGTATATTGATATTTTGTTAATAAAAGTCTTAAGTAGTATACTTTTGTAATTTTCACTTTGATTTTGATAATTCAATAATACAATAATTGATAATCGAAAATATATAAATCAAAGACAAACCTTCAAAGAATTTGGTATAGTACATCAAATTTCAGTACAACATTTCAATAATTACATATTTAAGGGAAAAATATTTTGACAAGATATTTAAAGTTGTACATAGTATATAATAAGCAATTCATTAGGGCTATGAACGTTCAATATTCAATTGATATCTCCAAAATTCTAATTCATTAAAACTTTGATACGATAAATTTCCATTCAATATAGTAATTCATTTTTTGATGATTTATACCCACCCATAATATGTGGTATATATCCAAAGTTCGCATTACTCCCTTTGTGTCATTTTTATGCTAGGTCTTTTACTTTTTAATCCATCTAAAAAAAGAACTTTATTATAATTAAAAATAATTTAATTTTAAAATTTATCTTTTGCTCCTAATGAACCACACAAATATGTATGAATTGTTTTAGATCACAATTTTTTCAACAGCAATTCATTTTTTCTTAAACATCATGCCAAGTGAACAATGTCACACAAAATAAGACATAAAAAGTAATTAAAGTACAATTAAATTAAAACACAAGTACACAACAAAAAGAGACAACAACCATAATTCAAGATTGAAGACATCATGCATAAAACTTAAAAAATAATACTAAGAAATTTATTTCTTTATAATCTTTATCATCTCCTTCTTCTTTGAATTAGCCCTGCATCATAATCAAACATTGAAAAGTCTTTATCATCAATAATTTTCATCATTTCACTATGAAAATTCATTGAGTAGACATCAGCCAAAAACTCCTCAGAAGTATGAAAATTGAAGCACTTCCATTTTCAGTTGCAACTACCAAGCTTTGCTATTTTCTTCATCATTATTAGTATTTTTTTCTTCTTTTGTTAGATATTATTTTATCACTGTTTTTTTTCCATTTTGACTAATTTTTGTATAGATATGGAAGAGTGACTCTTCTTATATAGGAAAATATGGTCCATTTCGATTGCTAGTATAATATTGGACAACTAAACAATTTAATTTCAGCACAAAAATACGTTGGAATTATGCAATTTAATTAAAGAAAAAGGCTTAAATATGTCATCAAGCTTTGATAAAAGATTTATTTATGTCATATGTAAGGTGTTGCACCCAAATGCACACGCAAGTGTACGTGGTTGCACTAAGTAGTATAGTTCCTTTTTAGTAACAATTTATCGTACCGAAGAGACTTACGATCAATTGATACTAATTAACTTATTTCCACAATTCAACCAAAGTATCTTCAAATAAAAGGATTAAATATGTCATCTAGCTTTGATAAAAGATTTTTTATGCCATCTGTAAGTTGTTGCACTCAAATGCACACAAAAGTGTACATTGTTGCACAAGTAGTATAGTTCCTTTTTAGAAACAAGTTGGAATGCCCAAGAAACTTACGATCAATTTATACTAATTAATTTATTTCCACAATTCAACCAACGTATCTTCAAACAAATGTGATTTTGTGTTTACTACTACTACAAACAATTTAATTAATGAAGTAACCAACAAGAACGACTTCGATTTGATGTTTTAAACAAGTAAGAGGCAATTCCAGGGTTGCAGCATGTATCAGGTTTCATGTATCGCATATCAATTAATGAACTAATTAAGATTATCAAATTACTGATTTACATGGTTAATTTTATGATCATGGTCTCCCGACCTCTAATCGCCTACTCCAACTAGTTGTCTAACTACATCATTGAGCGGGGATAGAAAGATTAATTGGCGATCATTTAAATTTCATCATTTTTCTTAACCAAGCTTGGTATTTGTCCGGGTGTCAATCCTAAACACGAATCTAATCAAGTGATATGCAAGAAAGATCAAGCTTCTTGTATTCTTTGGTTTATCTACCTTATCGTCTCCCGAGTCCAAGAATAGACAAAAAATTTATGATGGCTAGACAAGAAATACTAAAACAAGAACACAAAAGTAACTTTGAATGATAACTAAGAATTAATTCACAACCATTGATGCTTAACAATTATCCTATAGCTACAGCCCCAGAACAAGGACTTTTAGCCAACATAATATTAAAAACCTCAAATATAATATTGTTCATGCAATTCGCAATTAAAGAAAGAGTTAAAGAATCAAAACCTATGACAAAGTGTTAATCCTTGCTCATGCACACCAAAAAGAAGTCGAACCTTTACCAAATAATCCTAATGTCCTATTTATAGAGTTTAGGAAAAATATTTCCAATTCTAGCCAAGTAGGAATCCTAATTAAGTCAAATTTTGCCCCGCAAATTCGTCAGGGGTTGGGGCATTGCACCAAGTTTGCACTTGGAATGCACTTGGTGGTGACACAAGGTTGGCGCCATGCGCCACCAGTGTGCCAAAAAGAGGCCATAGTACTTCTAGGGTTGGCGCCAAGTTCGTTGGGGAAGTGCGCTCGACTGCTCCCTGTGCGTCACTTGGTCGTCCTTGTTTCCTTTGCTCTCATTACACAACACTTCTCTTAGGAACCCTACAAAATAGCTAATCATGTATATTAGTATGCAATCATCGCAATCCTACGTCAAAACATGTAAATTAGAATAGTGAATGTTCTTAACTCATGTTAAAGATGGGTAATTCGTAGTAATCGGGCATATAAATATGCTCAAGATCATCATCTATTAAAAATTTGGTTCATCTATGCGATTTTCGTTTGAGAAAAGGCTTCAATGACATATTTAAACCTTTCTTATTTTAAAAAAATAACTTAATTAATAACGTGAACGAATAATAATTGATCATGTGTAAAAAATGATTTTTCAAAATCGAAATTATATTTAGTTAACAACTAATGGCATTATGAGCCTTTTCTCAAATAAAGTGACATAAATAAGCCAAATTTTTCACAAATAATATCGATGAATTTTTTCTCAATGTTCAATAGCACATTTGAGTTATTTCCCTTTAATTAATTGTACACATTGTCAATAGTCAACTAAGCATGGAAGAATTACTCATCAATACATTCATATCATACACTAATTGGTAATAGTAATTTATACTCTCCTTGTTTAATTTTACTTCTTCACTTGTATTAAAAATAAATATTCAATTTTATTTATTCAGTTTTGAAAATATAGAGATAATTTATGTTCACCTTCGTTTGTATTTCCCCCATTTCATATTTGTTGATCATTTTACTAAAAATAATTAGCTCATATTAGTGGTCCATCTTACTAAATTAAAAATATATTAATTAAATTTTTCGTATATTACCCTTTCAATTAATTTTTTTGAAAGTGTTCACGTTTGTTTGTAAATTCCCAAGAAGTTTTTTAAAGAGCGGAGTAGTAAAATTATCTTTTTATTTATGATTTCTTAATATACGTGTAAAAGGAAAAAAATACTACTATTATGACATAAGGTAAAGCTATGTGAAATTAGTAATTGATCTTCTCGATTCTTGTTGTAACACCCCGTACATTTCAACATGTATACGACTAAGTTAATACTGATGAAAGTATTTAAACTCGAGAAGTAAGGTGGTTATTAAGCTTTAATTTTAGAGTTGAGTGTTAAGTTTAAATTAAAAGATTAGAATTTGGAAAATGAGATAAAGTAAGTGAGGTTCTTGCTTGTCTAAATTAAGCTAGTAGGTGACAAGTAGGTACATCACCTACTTAGACTTTTTGACCAACTTAATAAGAGTAAGTAGCTGCATCAACGTCCTATAGCCTTTCGCTCATAGATGTGTCGCGACTAACACCGATGAACAAGACTCTACTAGACGTGGCTTGTGAGACATCAACCCTAAAACCATTTCCAAAATCTTATGCTATGATACCATGTTTGTCATGACCCGAGAGCACCCCTTAGTCGTAACACGGCGTACTCGACCCCGAAGGGGTCTTATACAAGCCTCATAGTCATTCATTGCATTCAATAATGGAAATAGTGCAGAATTAAAACTTTATATTTAAAACCATATGATTCAAAACATTTAATACTCATAGAAATCTTTCAAAAGACCCAGCGGAAGACTAAGTATCACATGGCCATCTTAGACAAAACTTAAACAAGATAGGGTCATAGCCCTTTACAATCGAAGTCTTAACAATAGTCTCAAAATAAGAAAGAATTAGAAACAATAAGAGTCCTTGTCCTCGACCTATGAGGACATACCAAGTCTTGGAGGAAAATTCTTATCCAAGCACTTCAATCCTAGCTAGAACCAATCACTTGCTGGAACCTACACTTGTAGTAAAAATAGGAAAATATGGGCTAGCACACAAAAATGTACTAAGTATGATGACCATGCAAACACATGCTTAAAAAGGGACATTTTGATTGAAACCATGCATTATGCCACATTTTAGAAATATCAAGTACAATAGCATAAAAGACATACAATACAAGTATAATTATCAAGCAAGTCATAATACCACATTTAGACAATACCATCATGTAAACCATTCCCTTTACCTTAGATCTTCACTTCAAGTAACCTTCATGCTATACCTTGTGCAATGAATGGATAGCATCCCATACCACCATCCAAACCAAGGCATCACATTAGGGTCACCAAAAGTGAACTTACCATTCCTTCCTTTTCACCTTTACACAATATCCATACATAAGAGACATAACATTTCATAAGGCATGACAAGGGAGAATAACTCATAATCTAACCCAAGTATAGCATGCATATCACATTAAGCATTTAAGACTCAACATTCTTTAATTACTTCATTTAGAGGACTTTCATTCATTAGTCATTAAGACTTATAGAACTCACTATGATCATATCAAAGCCTACTCGTGCAATGTACAGATGGCATCCCATACTACCACCTACACTTCATAGAACCTCTCAAGAAACCATAATGCACATCTCATATGATGGGAATAAGCATTTAACCGACATAGACCATGCAAGCTAGACATGGAATATGGTGTCATATAGCCCCACATTGTAAAGAGGTGTTCCACTGCCTAAGGTAGAATGGTATAGCTTGGATGAAATCCGCTGGCTAATATCCATGTGGGCACATAGTTATGGGATAGGAAGATGTTCCTTGGAACTCTAACCTAACATTGGGAGAGTTTCCATCTAACCATATCCACTGGGTGCTTATCCTACATTCTCATAGATTATATCATTCACATTACATTAGTGTATTAGGGAGGAATTCCATAGGCCTATAAACCCATGATACATCTTTACCAAGGAAGGAATGCTATAAGCCTATCGATCCATGGTACATTCAAGGATAGCTCTAGGGTCCTCATGAAAAGAATGCCACTAGCCTATCGATTCATGGCCCCTCATTTCATTCTTATACTCATGAGAGGAATGCCACTAGCCTATAGATTCATGGTACATTGACTCATTAAGAAAGGAATGCCACTATCCTATCGATTCTAGAGTCTTCATTACATTAGATCATTTATGAAAAGAATGCCTAAAGCCTATCAATTCATAACCATCAAGTCATTCATCACTCATATATGAAAGGAATGCCATAGCCTATTGATTCATATTCTTCAAGTCAAGACACATTCATTATATAAGAAAAGGATGCATAAGCCTACCAATTCTAGATGTACAATGTATAGAAGAAAACACTTCACATTCCATCATCATCATACATGAGTGTCAAATTGAGAATTTGCCTTCCAATAACAACACAATTACCTTCAAGACATGATCACCACAACCTCATTGAATTCACATTCATATACTTGAAAAGTAAACACCTCCACTTTTCAAGTGGATCAACAAGTCAAACACATTCTACTACAACATGAACATTTGGTCATAACTTGCCTTCAAGGCCATAAATCTCAAATAATCAACACATCAACAATTTATTATAATTAAGGAATATATAATGATACAATTCAATAACTCAAAGAAATTAAGACATAATTCAATCATAAGCCTTCATAATCAACAAACCCACTTCATAAAGGCACAAATTAGGAAAGAGAGAAATCGTGGGTTCATAGAATATTTCCATCATAAATCATCAATTAAAAATCAATACTATCAATATATGACATTAGAAACCATTTGAAATCGTTTGACGAAAGAACCCATGAGATTGAGTAAAACCCTTGGTTTTTCATGAACTTTGAAAACTTCTTTGAAATTGACTATAGGGTGAAATCTAACCCTATATGAAGGATCTCCATACCTTTTACTAGTATTTCCCCTAGAAATTTGATGAAGAAAGCCTTGAATCCAAACCCTAGCTCCCACTTCTTCTTCTTCTTCCTTGAGTTAGAGAGAGAAATATTGAGAGAGGAAGAACTTTGGGGTGTTGACACAAACTACGGTCGACCAGCACGGACCGTCAATCGATCCGTGGTCCGTAGGACTGACCGTAGATGAGGGTCAACAGCTAATTAGCTGAAAATTATTGTTGGGTCAACTTCAGATGGTCATAACTTTTAGCACAAAATAAATTGTGTGTCCCATTACCTATGGTATGATAGATAATTGAATTATCTTCCCAACTCCACCGAGTTTGCTAAATTCTGACCTCCGAGTAAAACGTTATGCTCGATTTAGTGAAGCCCTGTCGGGAAGACTCGACCTACGGACCCAATCGACGGTCCGTCGATTGACCTACGGCCCGTCAGTCCAAACCGTCAGTCACTCCGACAGCAGTTAATTCAGGGGTCTTTTGGTCTTTTCCTATTTCGTTTAACCCCTAAGATACGTCGTTTTGACCCTAAATCATGAGGTTTTAATCAGTTTAAGCCTAGAAACA